>NC_058035.1:11344461-11659461 GCF_019176455.1 Solea senegalensis | reverse complement strand
GACATTAGTGGGCAGAACTCTGGCACAGATCACATTAGTACTAGGAGTGGTGAAGTCTGCCAACTGCTCCAAACGTCCATTAGTAGGCCAATCAAACAGTGTTTGTTCAACACTCAGTATTTGCTCACCGTGCCCCTAGGATACTGTAGAGAAACTTCGATCTCTCGCTGAAATTGCACTTTAAAGTCAATTTTAAGATTTATCCATCCATTATCCGTCACTTATTCTTTTAAGGTTGTGGAGCGAGTTTGTATCCAATCCCAGCTGTATTGGGTGAGAGGCTGGGGCCAACGCAAGCTGATTCCATGATGCATTGGAGTCCAGACATTTTTTGGTAAATTGTTAGGTGGGGCTGTATGTGAGAATGTGAATTTAAAAGCTCTCTTGCAAGTTTGCTGTTACTTTTCAGACAATGTCCAAGGGCACACATTTTAGCACACAGCAGGAGAAGCTCTGCATAATACACAGGGAGCAAGAGTTCTGCATCCTTCATGCACCTATAGGCACCAAATTATAGGTTAAGTATGCTCTGGAGCTTTTTCCTAACTGAACGAGTCCAGCCCAGACGATCTCCCCGTGCATGTGGTGTATGTGAACAGCAAACTCCACAGAGTGCCTGGTCAAACAAACATTTACATCCACGGTCAATTTAGCACCTCCGTTTAACCTAAGCTCACTCTGCATGTCTTCGGGCTGTTGGAGGAAGCTGGAGAAAAGGGATTCAAACCAATTATTGTCTTGCTGTGAGGCCACGGTGTTAACCGTCACACTTCCATGTGGCCCTCCTTATGCTACAGTGCAGCAACAATCATCAATCATTACCCTCCAAATAGAAATTAACCTTGGCAGTGCACAAATGAAACTGCTACCCAGTGACCACCAGGGTCTCACATAGAAACAGTTTTCATCTGCGTATACACTCCACCCTGTTTCTCTGTGTCTCTGAGGAGAAGGTAAAGTGGCCTCTTATGTCACAAAGTGTCACATCACTCCTCAGAAGGTTGACGTATGAGGGATGGAATGGACAGTGCTGAAACAGCAGACCACACACATGCACATGCTCTACACACAGTGGAACATTGATGGATAGCTTAAGTATTAGGCCCACAGTTGAGGCTCATTGCCTGAGAGCAGATTAGTGGTTTTTAGGATGTGGGGGCATGACCTGCAGTGGCAACAATTAGATGCTTTTATTTGTTGGCAATCTATTCTCAATAAGAAAGGCCATTCTGGTTTCCCTAAATTATTTTGTCAGGGAGCATTTTTCTTGTCCTCTGTGAGAGCAGAACAGAGCACTCATTGTGAATAACAAAGCCCGACTTCCTTGCAAGTGTGAAAACCATTGATTAAGCCGTTTGTTAATTTGCGTCTATTGGAAACCTGATTTATGCCAGCAGCGGAGGCAAAACATGAATTATTGATCTTGTAAAAAGGCCAATAGGGCCCTGCTGCTGCTGCTGTGATTTAGCTGGAGCCTCTCAGATATGATGTTGTCTTCATAAACACTGTGCACTCTTCTCTTCTCGGCCCCGTCTTAGACAAGCACCTTAGCAGAATTAAATCAATGAGTTTTTCAGCATGTTACAGTCGGACACATCTGAGCTCATAACACAAGGAAAGTTGTTTGGACACGTGTATTGTCTGATTCTTTCAAAATTAGATTTCCTCCGCCATGTTGTTGAGCTGCTTCTTCTTCTTGTGTATTTGTGTCTTGCTCAGCTGCGTGAAGCCAGCTTGGAGGATGCATCTGCCAGATGACCCGTGAGCAGAATGCGTACCACGTAGCGACCCTCCCCCCTGCGTCAGCTGACTCGCTTGGGTTAACTGTGGTCAGCTTGTCTAGTGGAAGTGGAAGGGAAGATTGTGAGGCTGGGAAGTTTCAATCATGAGAGTTTTTGCATCATGACCCCAACATATCCGTGCATAATGTATCTCTCAGTGGTGAAGTGAAGGAATCAATCCCTCCTTCTTTAATTGGTGACAGATGTCTCCCCCCTCTTTGTCCTTGCCTTCATCCATTTCTTTCTCATACACGCATACCGGGCCCTGATGTTCCCAGAAATTTTCTAGGAACCTCTGGGATGGAGTCCCAGCTGTGGTCACAGTAACTCCCACCACCCTCTTGTCCGAGCCAGCCCTCATCCCTCAGTGGTCCCATCACAGTGGGCTGGAAGCTTTCTTAATGTGCTTATGAAACATTTGGCAGATGGTAAACGTAGTTGCAGTTTACAGACTGGTCCTTGGTTTCAGTTATCGGTGTCTGTGAGACTGTGAGACTTGCCGAGCTGAATCCTGGAGGTGTTGTCTGCCTGTGCGCCGGGGTGTCTTTGTCTGCTCTGCATTATCCTGCAGAGAATTGGTTATGGAGGATTGTATCCGTCTACTGAGCCAGGTTTCTTGTGCCCGTTGGACAGAAAAGGGAAATCCAGTCCTCAGTATGAAATAAACAATCGGTTTACGTGATGTTTGTCAAGTTAAAACTACCAAATGTATATGTTCAGTCAGTCTCAAGCTGACCCAGGTGCTGTGCACATGCACCTCAGGTCCCACCACAGGTCCCACCCCCCAGCTTTGACCTAGAGTCAGAATAAGAAGACAACAACTAGAATAAAACATTGACTTTCTTAAAGTACATGGATGGCAGAAAGATTGGAACTAACAACTCCCTGTCAGCTGAACCGAAAACCACCTTATTTTTAACAAGTTGAACGGAAGCATATCGCCACCTAGTATAGCAGAGGCAGACACACTTCATTTAGTACATCGATTCACTGCTAGTCCTTGTATACTGGGACAAGGACATTAGTCCAGTGGACTGGCGTACTTAACTGTTCATAGAAACTCACTGAATGTGTGTCTGTCTGTTTTTAGTATTAGACAATGGGTTCACTCTTTCATACGCACGCGTCCTCAAGCTTCCCTCTGAGATTTGACATTCAAAAGACGTATTGTCCATGTAAGCCTTTGATATCCAGAATATTATTAACATGCAGGATCAGCATGAAGCTGGCTGCTTTGGGGTTTTGGGGTCTTGGTTTTGTTTTTCTCTCCCCTTGAGGGTTGACAGAACTAGGTCAAAGTTTAGTGGAGCGTCCTGTCTGAGCAGGAGGATTGAAGAGGTGAGGGGCTTTGGGGGTTGTGGGGGGAGATTTAAGGGTGCCAGTGACACCAGGGATCTCCCTTCAACACCGTGGGGGGTTGCCCTTTTTTTACTTTAGCAAAGTTTGAACAACACAATTTTACCCGTTGTGGAAACTTGTGGAAAAATTTGATGAAAATATATTAATGCCATGCAGATTAGAGTCATTTGGAACAATAGTAAATGATTAATGTTTTCTCTTTAATGAAAGGACTGATGACTGACCTGGAAATGTATAAAACTAATTAAAGGAACATGACTTATGGCCAGTAGTATAATGAGGTTTTAGCTATACTGTTTAAAACCATCCAGTGAGTTATGAGAAATTTTTATAACTTAAAAAGTGTGTTTCCATGCATAGTAAATCCATACTGTAAATTTGTTGTTTATAAAAAATGTTTGAGTGTAACACAAAAAATGACTAACTATAGCTGCAACTAATGATTATTTTCATAACTGATTGACGAGACAAAAGATGTTAAAAAAAATTGATCAGTGTTTGAAATCATGATGTTTGTAAAATGTCTTGTTTTGTTTACAACCCACAATTATTCTGTTGTAGTTTCTTTGTCATATGGAGCACAAAAACACACAAATGTGACTACCAAGAAACTGAAAAAAAAAAAAGACTCAAAATTGTAAACATAGTTGCTGGTTAATTTAGTAAATGATTAATAATCGATTAATCCTTGCAGCCCTACTCCTAACTGATTCTAACACAACATCAATAAAGAAATCTAACTAAAACTGTAATACGTGGGTGGTGTTAAAAGCAAAACATACCTCAGCAGATCAGGATGTTTGGGTTTCTTGTGAGTAGGGGTTGAGGTGAGGAGAGGTCAGACTGTCTGGTTAGAGTAGAGAGAGACCAGAGGGGTCAGGGTCACATGGGGGAGGTCAGACCACAGTCATTGATGAAGTTTAAAGTTACTGTAGCTCTATATTATTTAATATGATACAGCAACAACTGTTAATAATTAAAGTCAGGTCTAAATCAGCATGTGATGAGAAAGTGAGGTGGGAGGATGGGACACAACATTTATGAAGCAGAAGCATTTATCTTGTCAAACTTCTTAACACCTGTGTTTTTTTGAGCAGCAGAATTCACTTCTGAAACTTTTTGTGGACACTGTTTTTGTTTTCAGTCATATTTCAACCTGGTTGCTGCCGTCTCTCTTTTACTAGCGTACTACTGCTGTTTCCTCCATCTCTCGCTCGCTCTTGACATAAAACAAATGGCTTCCTGTGTGCAGCAGAAGGATGCAGAGAGACACAAGTTATAAACACTGCTATTACTGGGAAACCGAGGGAGTCGTGTGGAGCCGATGGCCTTAGTCAACATTGTGTGAACTCATTTGACGATGGTTTGAATGTAACGGACATTTATACTGTATTTAAAAGTTACACACTACAGTTTGAAACTATCACTTATACAGTAGCTCCTCTTTTAGTATCTCAAACAGATTGAATAAGGTAGGGACTTGTGTTCAGAGGGGTTTGTAGTGAAGGATGCGGCAGCAGATGCAGAGATGAACAAACAAAATGAGGCCAGTGTCATTCTCTCTCATTTACTATGCAGGGTTGGGAGAGGATTAACTTCACTTACATAACTCTGTCTCCCCCATCAACCCCCCCCGGCCTAACTAGCCCCCTTTTCCCAATCCCCCACAGCCTTCCCCATTCTTCTGTGACCACCAGATTAGTGCTGTCCTGTTTATTATTCCATTACTTTGAATTTCTTCTCTCTTCAAGCAGAAATTGAGCAAAAGCTGTTGGAGAGAAGAAAAAAAAGGCACATATTAATATTAATAAAAGGTTTGTAGATATCACAAAAAGGGAACAGTGGAGGGGGTTGAGCAGTTAGATGGAGAAATGGAGATGTATGAGTCTATTTATAGTTTATCCCTGCTGTTGGGTTTGGCAGCCTGGCCCAGAGCAGCATCGCTCAGCATCCATGTCAGTCATCGTTGTGCTGTCCATTAGGTTTCTCTGTGTACATACAGTACAACACACACACACTTTATATGCCTAGAGGGTTAACTTATAGCAGGGAGACTTATTTTAGACACACACACACACACACACACACACAATGACATCTTACTGTGGGCTTCCCTTCTGGTGAATTGGATGACATCAATATTAATCACACACACAGACACACATGTATAAACACATTTTGGTTGGAGAATTATCTCTTTTTACATTGTCAGAACTAAATTGAAAATCTAAGCCATTAGTTTATGTGTTGTTATTTTGTTCCATTCTCTGAAACGTTGCATGGGAATCATTATTATTATTATTAACCGTGAGCTGAAGGCTGCGAGGACTGGCCCGGCTACTGTATAAGTTCCTGGATGATTCATGGAACAGGCCCTCGTTTGTTTCTACTGTCTCTGCCCCTGGCTCACCCTGCTCCAATAACACACTTTATGTGGCCACAGTAGAGTACACGCATTCATGAACACACATGAACGCATCATTTATATTCTCTCTCACGTTTCCTACTGCCACCACGCACTGGGAAATTAAAAAGCTTGAGACATTTCCTTTTAACCTTCTTGTCACAGTCTGTTTTCACTCGGTTATCTGTGGCTGTGGTGGAAAGTTTAGCTCCATATACATGACAATTTTCATTTTATGTGACTTAATACTCTTTCTCCCATACATTTCAGAAGGAGCTCCCTGCCATACTTTATCGGACTGCTGCTGTGAAAACCAGATTAACAAGCTTAAAGGTAAACTGTCTTCCTTCAGTTAGCAAACTGCGATGGCTGCACACTAATTCTTCTATTTTTGACTGTTGGATCTCCCATGCAAATAAAAAAATGGAACCTTGTAATCTCAGCCTTAGTAGTTACTGTTTTGATGGTGATGTGTGGTAATGCTTCATCACACTTTACATCTGTTACACAGTAAAGATTGAACGGAACTTTGACTCAAAAATATATATATGTTGCAGGTTGAATTTTATTTGTAATATCTGTCAGAAAAATCCCAATGAGATATTTATTCAGCTCTGCCTGCTTTTGACTTTTGGCCCATATAGAAAGTACATAAAATGTTCCTTGTTTTGTCCACAAACCAAAATATTCACTTGTTATGACGTCTTTGTCACATGGACCAAATAAACCAGAAATTATTCACATTTAAGAAGCTGGAAAAATCTGAAAACGTGTTTCAATTATTGAAGAAACACTCAAACCGGTTAATAATGTAATTAAGGGTGGCACAATACAGTTTTTCTTGTCCGATACTGATACTGACGTCTCAGACTCGAGCATCTGCTGATACTGATGGTGATATCACTCTGATACAGTCATTTTAGACCTTTTTAAAATCCTGAAGCTGTTACCAACACATTTGTGCCATTTCAAGCTCTTTCAAAGACATAATTCTGTGTAACAAATATTCTTCATCCATAAGGAAGAAACAGTCCATCAACATGAATCAGCTCAAATTTACATTTTTACAATCTGTGCAAAGTGAATGCAATATACAATATAGGATTTTTGGATCGTATTATATATTTTTGATCGCTCTGCTATTAGATCCAGTAATTTTCACCAGTATCATACCGATATTGAGTATCATATTGGCCCATCCCTAAATACCATATTAATATTATACAGAGTTACTCCATTCATTCATAATCAGGCTTGAACTTGTAATTATGTATTATTTTAAAACTGATTGCATTGGTGATAGAGAAACAACACTATCTGCACGTGTTGTTGTGATGACACCAGTCATGCTGTGTTGGTAATGCGTGGTGAAATATGACAGAGATGAAAATATCGTAGTTCTCTGCAGCTGGTTTGAATCGTGACAGAAATGACAGTTTCAACTTTTCTCTTTCAGTGCACAGTTCAGCATGTGCAGCCAAATGGTGACAGGTACTTGACTGTGTTTCTGTGAAATATGCTCAGATTTTTTCATCTGGCCCTGTGGCACCTTCATCATGGAGAACGTGTTCCTCTGGGCTGAGAGTGATGTCATCACAAAAAAAACATTTTTTGAATAATGGGGTGGAAAGCTGGAGACAGTGAGACGGGGAACTTTATGTGAGGCAACACAGTTGGAGAATGAAGGGAGATGATTCACATCGTCCAAGTCGGCACAGACAAACTGTCAAAACAACACTGGCAGGCCTATCGACAGAGAAAATACAACATCTAGTTTTTGGCTGTTGCTGTTGTTGACCATGCTTAAAAGGTAAATTAAAACAACGGGGATGCAAACATGAGAACTCCACGTTTGGACCAGGTTTCAAATGGTTGCTCTGAGGCGACACTGCTTACCTCCACTCCACCATGTAGCCCCAATTTAAGATATTAGTATTTCCATTTTAGCTTGCCTTATCTTATATGTTGCAGGGCTACAACACTTGAGAAGTAAGTGTTAAACAGATTTATTTATTTATTTATTTAACTTGCATTAGTGCTTACAAACTACAGCACAGTGTTGAATGTTAAACCAGAGGTTTACAACATGCCCTTTTTGACCTGTGACCCCTTTCACAATAAAGCACTAAGTATCTTTATGCAGTGTGTGTACAATCAAATGATTGTATGAATTGTTGTTTTCATTACCCCAGTCTTTAACAGTTATATCCGGAGCCGTGTCAGCTCCCTATCATGTCACTATTATTTTTATAGTAGACCACAATGGACACATTTAAGATATTTTGATTTTAGATGCTAACAGAAGACCACATATGTGTTGTTATTCCTTCACACTTACCTTTGAAGTCAACCTAGACACTATTTCACAATAGGATACAATCCTCAAAAGCCAAATCCAAACATGTGTTTTCTCTTCTGTCCAACCCTCAATCATGATCTTAGTGCCACTCATGTTTATCTTGAGAAACATGAGGGGCCTGCCCTGACCCCTAGGTTGGAAACTACTGCCCTCTAGTGGGTCATACTGGATGTACACCACAGATTTGAGTACGCGGCACTAACAAGACTGGATAGAGTTATATGAGAGCTGCACAGGAAAATACACCCCCTTGTACTTTTCTTCTTCTTCCGAGATGAATAGCCTTCATTAATCCTGGCCATTTGTCTTGAGTTGTAAGTCCAGAGGTCAGTGATTAATCTGTATCTTAGCCAGCTCCCCCCTCCCTCCCTCCCTCCCCATCTCTCTTTACTTCCCTCACGTGGAGAATCAGATGAAGAGCTCAGTTTCATCGCCGCTCCACTCTTGCGTTGCGTGGCTCTGATCTTGTCTGCCACCAAATCCCTGCTGAATAGAAGTAAGAAACTGAAGCAGCAAATCATATTTTATGTATGTGTGCTTACACAATGAAAGCGAGCTGAAAAGTGGGCCAAACATCACAGAGGACATTTTAATGGCAACAAAACAGCTTCACACTTTCTTGGAAAAACGTCAACAGAAGCTGCCAAAGTGGTGAAAGCAGAGTGCTATTCAAGTGTTTGCTTAATGCCAGCCAAAATGGAAACACAGGTACATAGAAAATATATGACCTGACCATAATATTCCTGGAAGTGTTTTACAATTCCCATTGATCCTGCGCTGGTGTAGAAACTGCGCTGTTGGCTTGTCCACTCCATTATTTAATCAATATGCCTGGATTAGCAATATGATGATGTAAACAGAGGTTTGGGAATTTTACAGTTGATACAAATCAGTTTTATTTTAGATATAATTAAATCAGGCCACACATAAATGTTGGTTGTTGATTGGAGGTTTTATTGGTTTGTCTATATGGTGGAAAAATGACCTCCGAACCTGAAGGCTGCAGTCAGTAAGTATATTAATTTTATGAAAATATTGTATTTACTTAATTTTTACATCGCTTACTTGAAGTATCAGGAGTTATATGGGCACTGGAGACGGACAAAATTCATTATTATATAGGTTTGCTACGTTTTCTTCTACAGTATAATATTAATTTAATGTTTGAAGTAACGTTGTGATATATATTTCATGTAACATTGAGACATTGTGTCAATAAATAAATTTTTGTCAAGGCTGCTATTTTTCTCCTTTACCCTCTTTTACGCCTACCTCATTAGGACAACATTGCTCGCCAAAATGAGGACACACAATAGACACTCACAGTGACCCAGAGATTATAACACTAGCTGCACTGTCTGTGATAAACAAAAGTGTGCCCAAAGGCAGCAAGGCACAGCGGCTACGCAACCACTATAACACCTTCAGTTTGAGTGAATACTGCAGCACTTTGTGTGAGTACGACCCTGAGTCATGGAGTCATTGTACTCACGTCAAGTGAAGTGTCGTCCCTGTGTGAGGACATATGCTGTGTTTGTGATATAATCCATCTACCACTGATCTAAAGATTAAATTATCTTTTTCCTAATCTGCACCCACGAGTTCCCGTCAGATGATCGTACAGGATTAGATTGATGAGAGTGTGTGTGCATGTTTATGTGTCTGTGCGCGTTTGTGCATACATTTCCAGAGAAATTAGTACTTATACTTTGAATTAGCAAAGTTTTTATGCTTGAGGGAGGTGGAAAATTGACAGAAGATAAATGAGTGCAATGGAAACAGATTTAGCAAACAAAGGATGACATTCATTCAAATCATGTGCTACATTTCACTGTGCTGTAAAAATAGTGGCAGGCAAGAGGAGCATTGTGTGGACTGATGGGGAAAACCACAGCAACCTCCACAATAATGAAATATTGCTGTGATAATAGATGGAAACGGCAACATAATGTTTTTGGATCCCACACTTTGTGATCTTCGTCATCAACTGCTTTGTGTCTTCTTAGACCCATACTTAGTCATACTTTCCAAGTCCATGTGTGTGCAGAGGTCTGCTTGGGTCCTTGTGAACCAAATTTCATTTTTCTTTTGCCCATTTCAGCATTGGTCTGTGAAGCCCCTACGTGGACAACCATTGGCACAACAGTTTGAGTCAATATATGCAGGCGTTCTAGGAAAGTAAAGTAAAGTAAAGGATCTTTATTGTCATTATACAACCGAAATTACACAACAAAATTACAAGGTCAGAGCACTCCGCCACAATGGAGCAACTTGACCAAATGTGTCATACATTCATGCATGTTTTGATGTTCTAGTCCAGTCAGTGGCACACTCTTGTATCAGGTAACCATAGAAATATGCTGAAGATTATATAAATATAAGTATGTCTGCGTGTGCCCCATTATGTACAGCTCTGCAATGAATGCAGGGAAATACAAAAGAGGGCAAACTCAAGAAATTGCTACTACTAAAATTGAACATGAGATTGTGTAGGCATGCATGGAACAATACACAAGAATGAATGGACATGCATGTGCAAACACGCGGAAATTTGACATGGCTCTCCATAGACGCGGGAAGCCGTAAGTATGACCCAGGCCGCGTCCCTTCTTGGTGACCCTGACTTTTGTGCCACCGACTGTTTATCTCAGTGACTCCTACGTACAACTACGTAACAGCAGTGGATGGAAACACACATGAATGCACTTTTTTCTTCAACCAAATCATGAAAATTACACCTTTAATTGGAAACTTAACTACGCTTAACACCTGCAGTTAAGCAAATGTTGGCTGCTCACAAAATCTCTTTCATAAATGTATGCATTACCAAGAAAATGAATCAGTTTAAAAGGAGGGTGGGGAATCTGAATAACCTTGTTATCTCACTGATTGTACCCTCAACCCAATCCTTGTGTCCCCAAGGAAAGACCTTGACCATCTGTTCTCCTGGAGGCTCCTTGTTAGGACACAGTGATGTCTTTACCCCCCGAACACTCCCTCACAGCCTCTGCTTCAATCAATAAGACTGTGTCACACACGGTAACATCAAATTGCCGAAACACAATAATCATCTAATAGCAGAAACCGATCTCCTGATTGCCACTTCAAATCAGCAGCTGCCTAAAGCCTCCACATTTAAATCAAATCCATTTAAATCCATTCATGATTGTGTGGGATTTTCTGTTGACAGACACCAAGCAGCACAATACGTTATATCCTGTTTCCTCTATATTGATGTTGGCTTCTTAAAAGCATCAGCTGTAGCAATAAAAGCCAACACAAGTTAAAGTGTTAAGCAGTTTCAGAATCAATCATGTTGAGTTTTTAAAGGGACAGAATGGTGATGTTGTCTTTAGCAGTGGTTCATCACAGCAGCTTGAATCCAGGTTTCGACCGAGGCCTTTATGTGTTCTCCCGCTGTCTGCTTTGGTTCTCTCTGGTTACACAAATAAAGGCTGTAATGAACAGCTATGTTTTGGTTTTTTTGCCTATAGTTTCTGTAGGAGCCAATATTGTGTTAATTTACTTTAGATTTAGTTGAATTGATTAATGCAGGATTATATGTTACAGAGTAACATGTGAACAGTTAAAGATATTCAACTGACAGTCTTAAGCATAATAAGTGTTAGCTTTCTCAAATGTTACATATAACCATAACAACAGTTAGCTTCCTCAAAGTGATGCTAAGTGTAACCATTGCAAGTACTAGCTTATTTAAAGTGATTAAATAAGCTAGTTTTCATTTAAATGGAAAGGGTAGACCTTTGATGTTATTAGATAAACGGTACCATGGATTTGTCATCTTAAGAAAATATTGAAATATTCTAATAAAATATAAAGTTTTTTTTTTACCGTTATGTTGCTGTTGAAGCTATAAACCAGTCATCTACAGTTTGGAACATTAAAGGGATATTGTCATGTAATTGTTTTTTTATTTAGAATACTTGTTGCCATTATGAATACTCGGTAAATAGATGAATTGTTTGTCTATGTTATCTTGAAAATAATTTTCTATCTATTAAATTATGATTTTACTCATACATATATCTGGGGCAATGTCGTTAAAATTGAGTCAAAGAATCCTCTCAGCTCATGTGGCAGCCATGTGATGTTGATCAAAGTTTGACTGATTTTTCTGTGCTGCCAAAAACACATCAAAGGGCAGCTGACACAATTTGTCTTTTCTTACTGTAGTTTTTCTCTGGATGGAAATCCTTTGTAGTGATATTCTGTCGATATTTAGTCCGTCTCGCTGTCTGTCTGTGTGTCTGACAGCAGACGTGAATGGGCTCAGTCAGCATCTGTTCGTGGTTCCTGAAAGCAGCTCTGAGGCTCGGCTCAGCAGCTGAGCAGGACTGACCCCTACGCAGGGACACATGGGCCAAAATCAATAGTGGTATCAAATCACTTATCAGCCTGTACCAAGCTGACTGAGGTTCTCATCTGATGCTTGTGTAGTGAGGAGAGAGATAATAATAAGCAAAAAAAGAAATGCGGATACTTTAACTTCACAAACCTTTTTGTTTACCTTGGTGCTATAGATGGTATATAGAGGTAATCTGATCAGAAATACATTTCACACTAAAGTAAGATAATATGCCAGTCTCATTTAAGAAAAAAAAGAAATATATATATATATATATGTACATATATATCGTCTATCTGGGGAAACAAGTGTGTTGTAAGATGTGAGTGTACTTTTACTATTATCCGGTTTATTCCATGATATACGTATGTGTTGCATATCTTCTGTTGTACATGGTAGTATAGGAATTTTTGCAGGTCTAATATTTTCCTTCAGCTGGTGCGTAAATCAGTGACATGTCAACAATTTCACAACTTATTCATGCTGCTCTGAATTGACCAAAACAATACGTTATTGCAGTTTTAGTACAATACAAGTCCTGCTAACATTACTATAATTTTGTTATTAGTTGTTAGCTGTATGCTAATGCTTTGTGTTTTTTCTTTGACTACAGCACAACAGAGGAGGCCCAGAAAGGACCAAGGTCCTGGGATGAGAGCTTTGTGCCATTTCTCCTTCATACCTCTAGGAGGCCTACACTGGGTGACACTCTGAGGTAAAACCCCCTCACAAAAAACGTAAAACATACTCTGTAGACAAAACCCTTCTCTGATGATGCTGACCTTCAGTATTTGCTGACTCAAGCGGCGCCCTCACTCCTCCTAAATCTTTTGTTCTCTCTCTCTCTCTGTTTCTCTCCTTCATGTTTTGGTGGTGTTCTTTTTCACATTGATCAACGGTCTGACTCTGACTATGAGTGACCCACTGTGGTCATTTTGTCACACGGACACACACACACACACATTTATGGAAATAGGGGTCCTGGCCTCCGCCTTTGAAGTGTCTGGTTAGGCATTGGGTTTGGAGATGGATGGTAGTTGGAGTGTGTGACACTGGAGGAGCAAGAGGGAGGAAAGGGGAGAAGAGATGAGGGATCACAGGGTCAGGAATTTGTGGCTGAGTCTATGTTATTCCATACAGCGGCTGGGTGACAACAATACCTCAGGAAAGAAAAGGGAAGGTGGGTTTTTGCCACATCTAACATCATTTTTACTGCACGAAAAAAAATCTGTTATGCTAGTGTGTATTAAAGAACAAAGTTTTCACTTCATTTATAATTCCAGCTATCACACATCACCAAATCCTGAGCTCTTTGTCATTTCTTTCAGCTCGAGTCTTTGCTGTAAAGGTCAGTGTTTGTGATATGTGGGCTGATAATAATGTGTAGTCAACGCAGCAGTAGCAGCTGTCTTCTTCTCTTCTTTCCTCTGTCTCCATTACAGATCTGCCTTCTTTTCTTGCTCCCTGTCTTTCTGCTTGTCCAGCTCAGCCTGTTCCAGCCCAGCTGTCTCCTTCATTCACTAACTACACTACTCTCATCTGTATTTGGAAAGTCATCTTCGAGACGAGACGGATTCTGTGTAAATATTAGCATATTAAATCTTTCCTCCCAAGTGAAACTTGAAGAAACTAGTCAGTTGTGGTTTTTAGGCTTTATCTGTACTACTATGTTTTTATTTGAAAACAGTTGTGATGTCATTATTAGAATCTGAAGCCCCAGAATCCCAACTTTGTTGGTGCCATGTTGACATTTTGCTCCTATTGGACAATGTTAGTCGTCAATCACTCTGGTTTCCACCCATATGTGCTGTACTTTATTGACTAGTTGCCTCTAAATGGGAACATTATTTACAAAAGTGACATAATGTTCTATTGATAAAGAGCTGAAACTAAGCAAAGTCAAATAAATCAAATAGTAGGAGTCGTCTCATTTTACCATTCACTTCCATTTAAACGATATTCCTTTTGCAACCAGAGGAGTCGCCCCCTCGTGGATAGTCGGTGTATTGTTATTTCCTGATTGACCTCAACTAAGAAACCGGTAGACTTTGTAAATACAGTCTATGGTCCAGAGTGTTAGACCTCTGTATCAGACGGTATACTATAAGGTATGTTGTTTTTTTAATTAGATGACTGTAAACAAGTATATTTTTTCAAAATAAACTCATAGATTATTACCAGTGTATTCCTAGCTCTTACCCAATCCTTAATCCTTATTCTATCTCTAACTCTAAAACCAGGTCTTAACCCTGTAGATGACATTTAGAGTTGTGGAGCCCAGTCAAAATGTCTTCACAAAGATAGTTTTGTAAATGTTTGGACCTCACAAAGACATAAGTACAAGTACACAACCACATTTGTGCGCCTACAGTCAGTTGCACACATATAAACGCCTCACAAGCTTGCTGGTGTTGTATTTTCACCTTGAAAAGTTGGGCTGTGTTAATCGCAGGAAAATGCCAAGTCAGACAGCAGACACTGAACTCTCTTCTCACTTGTTACAACACTATGGGATTCAGAAGGAGGTGCAGGGACCTTCCGGTAAAGAGAGAGAAAGAGCACACACACACACACACACACACACACACAAACCTCGAGCATTACTCACTCCTCCTACTGGTTTTCCATGGCAGCATACAACAATAAACCTTAAGTGTAGTCTTGTTTACCTCACAGCAGAACAGTATGCGGGATTTATGAGCTGCTTAGTGCTAAAACAATTAAAGACATGAACAATTTAACTGTCCTGATAATTAATATAATCAATATCTGATGTAATAGTAGTGTAATTGATCACAGACGTGCTGGTAAGTCTTTGTTATTTGACTTAAAGGCTAACATGCAAAAATGTACAGCAGGTATAATTTTTACTGTAGCTTCTTTTACACCAAAGTTACAGGTAAACAGTTACAGAACATCCAGTGCTGCAGAACAGAAGCACAACACACGATGTTACAGAGGTTATATATTTTACAACCGTCTCACTCTCAGCCAGAAAGGGTGCAGAGTCAGCCGATACGAGCAGGAAACCGATAAAAGACCTGCATCTATTGTGGAGTCATTTGACCTGCGAGTGAATGCTGATTGTATCTTTTGCTGATAAAAGCCAGATGTTAGTGGGAGTTAGTGGATTTTTGTTGACCACTGGAAAAGGGCTTTTGTTTGCCATCTTAGTTTAGTTTGATAATAACCATTAACTTCACTAGTATTTGGTCATTGTATTAGACCAAAAAATGCATGTTGCCTCTACATGAAGAGACAAAAGATCCAGCGAGGGGAGAGTCTGTTGTCTGTCTCATGGCTTCTCATAGATCTTCATTAGAGACGGATGCTACTTGTGAGGGTAAAATAAATCAGTCAAGCTTTGGAAATGCAAGGAATTGCTGCTTTTTTCTCATTTTTATTTTGGGTGTGAATGTAGATCCCATGTCCTCAGATGTCTTCAGTTGTTAAATGGTTAAAAGTTGAACTTGTTTTTATTTTATACAAAACTCAATCAACCAGATTGATCAACTACCACAATAGTCAATAAATTCGGCATTAAATTAATAATTCATTCATTTTTACAGGCCTAAATTTGCCTCTGACAGTTGTTGAAATTTGATAATAATAATACATTCACAATGGTTCTCTCTCACAGCAACTTTTAACAAACGGCCTCAACGTCGTTGCTCTCTGTTACCTGCTGAGCAATGCTCACCTTCACATGTGCAAGCAAAGCATGCAGTGAGTGCAAGAAGAGAGATGAGCACAACTGTGTTATGTAACATTGACCCCTGCAGCTCTTCATGGTGTCGTGTCACTGTTGATAACTACACAATAATAAGGCTGGGTCGAAATATCGATTTGGTGATATATTGTCGTCCTTCCTTGCACAATATGAGACTCGATATTTTAATTTACAAATGAAGGCGCTCTAGAGTAAACAGTCCCTGCCAGTTTCACTCACCGGGCGTCTCTACTTCATGTGTCCTCACGGTGGCGCTGCTCAAATGAATGAGGGAAAACTTGGGTAGAAGTAATACTGAGTTTACTTTGGAGAAATCTTCATGCACTTTGTTCTCCATGTTGTGAGTAAATAGAATAAATCCTGGACTTTTAACTTTTTGCAGACGTGTAGTGTTCTTCAGTTAGACAGATGTGATTGTACTGTAATACATTGGTTATCGCATATTGTATCATGTTGTTTCCCAGCCCTACACAATAGCGTGTAATTATCAGTTTAACTGTGTCGTTATTTACACAGACACATGCCATGCACATAATTATTTGTGCAAGAGGAGGCGCTCTTCTTATAATGCCTGTCGGCCATTCTGCACAAACACAGCCAACTGACACACTGGATAAAAGTGTTCAAAGTGCAGCAGGTTAGTGTTGATGCAGTGATATACTGTATGTATGAAACAGAAGGGCAAGGATGAAGCTCAGGCTAAAAAGAAAAGGGGGAGGAGAAAGAGTACTGTGTGTGTGTGTGTGTATGTGTTAAAAGAGGGAAACTAGAGGCAGGGGGGACTGGCAGACAAAAAGTAAGAGAGGGGAGGGAGGAATGAGGAGGAGGAGGTGGGGAGGCGGTGCTAAGGCAGGCAGCAGGGAAGGAAAGCTGAGAAGAGGAACAGTGGAGTGAAGTGAGAAGCAAGAGGAAGGGTAGCAGAGGACAGGACAGGAAAATGAGGGCTTCTATTTGAAATTCCTCGTGTCGGGATGTGAAGTGTCGGAGCAGCACAGAGGCAACAGCAGGAAGCTGGAGCGAGGAACAACAAGGAGATTCTGAGTCAACAGAGACCCGAGTGATTTTAAAAGAAATCTTTTCCAAGAGACACAGACAAGTGGAGGCAGCCATGCAGGGCGCTCACTGGGGTGAGTGGGGAGTGAGAAAAGAGAGTGTTTTCTGTATGAGTGCATGTGTGTGTGTGTGTGTCAAACTCAGGCTTTCTTTATCCTTGCTGCAGGAAACTTTGTATTCATGAGCACCGTGAGTCAGTGTGAAGCCACTTAAAAAAGGTGTCACTGGTGTCAGAAACGGTGTGGATGGAAGGTGTGTGGCGTTGTTTGGATGCTTATTCACAAAAAAAAGACAACAGTGGCAAAAAACATTTTGGACTGGTACATTTTTTTATGCTCTGTCAGGTTAAAGAATTTGATATTCTAAAATGAATGGATGGATGACGACTTGAAATGGCGCTCAACATACTAACCACGGAAACCGCCTAATTCTAAGAAGCTGAAAGGGGGCGTATCGCCTCCTAGTGTCGTGGAGACAGACACACTTCATTCAATTCATTGATTTGGGACAAGGAAAGTTACCTAATTTGTATATTGACCGAACTGTGCATGGAAACATTGTGGGTGACTAACTAATGTAGGAAATGCTAGTGAAGGTCAGAAAAGTTGTAGTTGACCTCTAAACCCTGAAGTCCCTGAAGTCTGTATGTTAATAACTTTTGCCAGAGATTAAAGCTGTTGTGTGTAACTTTTTACTACAAACAAATGTCCCTCAGTTCACACAATTCAGATCAGGCTTATCAGTGCCACCTGACTCTCTCTGTTTCTCTGTAAAGCAGTGTCTAGATCTTGTGTCGGCCGGTGCTATTCCCACACTGCACACAGGAAGTGATTTTGTTTGACAGATTGGAGGCAACAGCAACACTGCGCTAGTAAAGTGAGAAGGCAGTTCAGCAGTTTGATGGGATTAATGCCTCTTACCACCACCACCTCCTCCTGTGCTGCAGCTGTGCACATTCAAATGCTCCCTCAGTCAGGTCTGACAGTGTAGATTGTCTATAATTAGATTGTTCACAAAGACAAAGCAGAGACAGAATAACAACACCGACAACAAAAGTGACCAAAAGTTACAGGTCTTAAGTTTGTCATTTTGACTCAATTGACCCATTTAGCCTAAGATAATAGGATTTGTTGAGGTGAGATGATGTGATTTTGTTGTGTTGTGCGACGTTTTCTTAATCCTGACCCTGCAGGATAATCTGCTCATTACAGACTGTTGGGGTATTGATTTGAAATATCAGCCTGTAGAAAATCTGTTCCACCCTTTGGACAGTTGGCCTGGAGGAAGAAAAAGAGAAAGAGAAAGAGGAGGAGGAGGAGGGTGATATTCAATATTCTGTCTGCACACGCGCACGCACGCACACTCTCTTTGAAGATAAGAAAAAGTAGCAGGCAGTATACATACTTCTTCCGAAGCAGACAATTAGGCTGCGTCTCCAAAGTGTGACCCGTAGAAAAATATGTTTTCCATGTTTTCATCCAGAAGACTCAAAGGGAATCTTTGTGTTTCTTTTGATGACAAAGCACTCTGGCAGACACAGACTGCTGCTGCTGTTCCTCCTCTGACTTCCCTACGCGTGTAATTACAAGACTCCTTGTGAGCCCTGGGCCACATATTGTAGTTTCTCATCAAGTTTTGTTATGGCCCGAGAGTGATATGTCAGCAGATATGTTTATAGCCCGGGTGGTTAGAGGGCCGTCCATTCACTGGACTCTTTGTAGTAGCTGCCTGTTTGACCGTGTCACATTGAGGTTTCTTCTGAGAGCAACGCTGGGAGAAGACTGTAATTACCCAGACTTGGCTTTTGGCACAAAGTCAAAGACGCTGACGTCTCAGTGCGTGAAGACAACAGCTGTATATGGACAGGTGTCAGGGCGTGAACGCTGACGCAGACTTAAACACGAGGTCTGAGGCAGAGTGAGGGGGACGGAGAGGAAAACATGGATTACCTCATCTGCTCATCAAACAAAACAAATGAGGTATATGTGTGATGCAGGTTACATATGTAACCCTCTCCAGCTGTGTTGACTCATGCTTTTAGCGTGTGTGTTTATACAGTATAAAAACATAGTTACGTTGTGAAATAAAAAGTAAATGGACCTCTTTTTGATCTCCTTTGGTTTTTTGCTGCCATAGTTGGGCTAATAGTCCAGTCCAGCTTTGATTTCTCTTGAAATGGCTCTTTCCGACATTCAGCAAAGAAAAACTGCTAACTGAAGCTACATCCGTTCTTCTATGTTTGTGAAAAAAGGACAGAACACTCGAAAACTCTATTGTTAACCCAGTATTGGAAGGTTTTACAACTGACTAAGGTTTTATTATGCAAGTGTCCACTGACGACAATAAACTTAAACTGAAAGTAAGTGTTACTGGAGCGTTGAGTTTGTTGCAGATTGTCTCGTCTTGGCCGATAACAACCAATCAGGACATGGTTGGATGTAACTGCATCAATGTTTTCAAAGGTCTCCATGTTGACAGGAGTAAGAATAGTACATATTTTTGGGGTGCTTCGAGAGCATTCAGATTGAAAACGTATTTCGATTTAAGCTCCATTATTTTCCAGAATCTCATGCCAGGTGTTTGTGTAAAAACCTACGCATGGGAAATATGATGGAAGACTGAAGGAGGGAGAGATTAGAAGTTGGCCTGGCTTTGTCTCAGTCTGCTGAATGAGTGTTTTCCACAGCAGTCTGCTCTCCATCTTTCTCGAGTTTACAGCGGTGTCTGAATGTGTCTGCACATGTGCTTCTTTGCCATGGCAGATATTTTTCCTCAAATGAATGGGAGTGAATTATACATGGAGGCTGGCACAGTGATACTGAGGTGTCGCTGCTTATGTAACGGCTGCTGTGAAACTCATTTGCCTGGCTTTATTTAGTAGCACTGAGTGTGTGTGGGTGGCATTACTGTGTGTGTGTGTGTGTGTGTGTGTAAAGTCTGCTTCTACAGTGATTTCACATTGAAACTGTGACAACTTTTTGGAATGTATCTATTTTTAGAAAGCTGATTCGTGTCAAAAATCATAAGCTGAATTTTTTTTTCCTCAGTGAAGCCTGTTAGAAAGTAAAATTCTCTCCCACGATCATGCATCCTGTCAATGCCACCACCTCACTTTCACCGCATGTTGGGTCACGTTGTCAGTCAAAGTGTGGTTTGCTTTCAGCGCGAGATAACTGGCTCTTTCTCTCTGCTCTCTGCCCTCTGTTAAAGTGAAACAATGGCCTGCCACTGTTCATGCTGCAGAAGCAGCAGGGGGGGAGGAATGGAAATTTAGGAGGGAAAACTTTACTCTTCTCTGTCCCCTGTTGAGACAATCAGCACAGTTAAGTCAAGCTAATACGCACTTCAGTTGGACGACAGTCGTTGTCATAGTACACAAGCGCGAGCTGAGAATTGAACCGGCCTGAATTTCACAATTCTTTTTCATCACACTTATTTTTCTGTGTACTGGCGAGTTCTATTATTTCCATATTATTAGCTGGTGGTAGGAACTGTGGCGCTTGCACAGAACACCCAGGCCATTTCGGCCAGTGTGAGTGTTGCATTATCTCCGTTTATTAGATTGACTTTTAGACATTCAGTGAAGTCCAATTTCAGTCCGACTAACATATTTACATAATGGCACTTTTCCACTATACAGTTGTAGCACGGCTCAGCTCGACACTACTCATTTTATTGTATGCTTTTCTATTAGGGGTAGTACCTGGTACCTGGTACTTTTTTAGTATCTGCTTTGGTGAGGTTCCAAGTGGGCTGAACCAATACTAAAACGTGACGTCGACAGACTGCCGGCCACTGATTGGTCAGAGAGTGTCGTCACTGGAAGAGTAGATGAGCGTGAGGTCTGATACAAGAATGAACCTGAGCAATGCCAAACTTTAGATCAGTTAAAAAGACAAAAAATCCTGGAAATCAGAGTCAGAGGTGTATTAAGCGACAGCACCGCCAAAAACATTTTTTATTTGGGCTAACACATGATTTAAACGTACCAAGTGAGAAGTCTGTGCACCAGGTTTTTCCTAATTGTATAAAACGCTTCCCTGGACAAAGACAACGAGTTCCTGCATCAGTAAGAAACTGTATCAAGTCCATGGTCATTGATCCTGACAAATAATAGTCAACTGGCCAGACTAATCCCTGTCTCTGCCACTGGCATTCTTGGTATTTCCAGTGTCTGTGGGTCTAACCACTGACCACCGCTGGATAACTGTCAGTGGCTGGAGAATATTCTGGAAAATCCAATATGCAGAGCGGACCAGGAATGTCATCGTCCATATTGTTACCTCAATTTCCTCCAGGGCCTACTGACTGTGAACTAACTAACTGTCTTCAGCTGCTGTTAAAGGCTGGCAATGGCACTTTTAATGCTTTTTCTCACCAACGGAAGTTTTTTTTTTTTAACATTTTAACTAAGGCTGTACGACATTATGATGAAATTCTGCTGTAACAGCCCAAAAATCGCTCTCTTCAAATGAGAAACTATGTTTTGTTTGTTGACAGACCTTTACTATGCACTCTCCACAGTAATTTCTGCCCGACAAAAGGCAAATATCTTACACATATACACATGCACGCTACCTCAGTTTGTGACAGTTTGTGTCCCTGAATGACCATTGCGTTTTCACAAGGCTGCGTCGCTCCTTTCATGTCATTAGCATTAACTGCATCCCATTTCAACGGATTGCTGGCTGCTCTCTCAGTCAACCCCCACAGGGACCCAGTGAGTTTTCTACAGTTATATAGAATGAGCGAGTGAGTGTGTGTACTATAGAAAGAGTAAGAGAACCTTGGCCTCAGTCGCCCCTCTCCCCAGCAGCCTCTCAGGTCCGAATTAAGGCCAGATGCTTTGAGATGCTAAAGAGCCAACCTGCCCGCTGTCAGGAAAAAGACCCATTCCTTCATCCACCTATTCACTCACTCTTTCTTCCGTCCTTCCTTCTCCCACTATTCCTGTCTATCAGTCTCATTTGGCCCTGTGCCTGGCCTCTGCTGCCATGACAACATATCCAAACAGAGCTAGAAGCTACACTCTGAAAGACCAATAAGCTGGTTTTAAAAGAAAAAGGGGGGGAATGGACTAAAGCCGGAACCTGTTGCCAATTACTCATGCACACACTCACTTTTTTTTGTGGAAATCTTATGTATCCTTTTGTTTCATCTCCGAAAATCTAATTTAATAAATTCAGAGCTCCGCAGATGCTTGGAAAAAAACAACTCACAACTTTTTTAAGTTACAGTGTCAACTGTGTCACTTTGCCAAAGAGGACAATGTCTCTTTGATTTTTGCGAAGCAAGAATTGGCACCGAGGCTTAGAATTAATGAGGAACGAGTATGTTTGCAAGCATTCAGCAATTTCACACATGCACACACACACACACACACACACAGGTTTGTGCAGCTATTCTTCTCAGGACACCGCATTGACTCGCATAAAGTGTTATACCTAACCTTAACCGCATCCAGTTAAGACCTAACTTTAACCTTAACCTAACCACAACCTTAGCCCTAAACTTACACGTCTCGTCAGACATTTCCTCACTAGGACCAGGTGTTGGTTTCCATGAGGATTACTGGTCCTGACAAGGTCAGTGTTTGTGCCAGAAGAGATCCTAAAGAGGTAACACACACACACACACACACACACACAAAGGCAAGCCATGTGGGGGTAGGTGACAGTGAGCGGCCACTCAGACAGACAGTCATTGTGTTGGAATGGAGGCATAATATAACCTCAGGTCTTCTGGCAAAACATTAAAAGACTTGTCTCGTTTTACAGTGGAGGAGGCTGACTTCATTATAATACAATTTTCTGGCCCGTTTGAAGTTTTATGGAGTTTCTGTGAGAGGATGCCTGAAAACTAAACGGCAGAGCAGATTAGGCGTGGACTTGTTGCCATGCTGTGGTATTGTTTGTGTGTCACTGTGTGTTTCTGCCTTGCCTGTACGTGGATTGTCTTTTGTTGACAGAGTGCGGGGATTATTGTGACTCACACAGCCTTTCGATTTTGACTCTCTCTATCCATTAGGATCACCGGTATCTGTGTGGATTACTAATGGGGCCACTGTATACCAAAGTATTTCTGCTGAGCTACACAAGATACCAACTAGGGCTGCAACCAAGTGTGATGAGAGTTTCCCAAACCTCAAAATGAGGACATCTTCAAATGTCAAAACTTAAATATATTTAGTTTGTATGGTTGCTTTGGATCTTTTTTTTTAAAGATAGTGTTAGTCAAAGTCGTTGATTCATTCAGAAATTGATTAATAATTAGTTAATCATTAGTTAATCATTGCAGCCTGACTACCAGCAGTGCAATCAGAATGTATCATTGATCATTAGTTTCATACCTACGCATTTCTCCCAAACAGTGTCTGATCTGGCTTTGGCAATTTTATACTTTCCACCTGTTTGCTCTCTTCTTCACATTGGCTTTGCATTCGTTTAGTCACGCTGTGGTGTCGCTGTTAAGGAAGAGCCAGATGAAAATCCATGGCTGCATAGACCAGGGGCAGTGACAGAGGAGCAACGGAGCAATCATGGAGCACAGGAAGTGAGGAAAAGGAAAAGGATGGGGGTATATGTAGAGGCAGGAGGTGAAAGACCTTACACATGTGGCATCTTGTCAGGAAGATGTCACCTTTGCACACAGTCAAACCTGCTGTAATCGGGATCAGATGACTGTAGAGGAAGAGGTCGTTCGTGGTGAATTACCACATGGCAGTGCAGGTTTCCTGCTGAGGTGAAACATTCAGCATCTCTCTGCTTGTTGTTTTAGTTTTATGGAATTAGCCAGATCTGACCTAATATTGAATATTGGACTTTTTTTATTACTTTAAACTTCAGGATTTTCAGCCCACTCTTGCCTTTGCATTAAGAAGACCTGGGTTCAGGACCCAGTTGGAAGAGGGGCCTTTCGTCATGCAGTTTGCATGTTCTCCCCGTGTGTGTGTGGGTTTTCTCTGGGTTCTCCGATTTCCTCCCACAGTCCAAAAACATGCAGATTTGGGTGTTAGGCAAATTGGACACTAATAAAAATAATTGTAGGTGTGAGAGCGGAATTGTCTCTATGTGGCCCTGTGATGGCCTCATGACCTGTCCAGGGTGTGACCCGCCTTTCACCCCAGGTCAGCTGGGATTGGCACCAGCGATCCTCATGTGGAGGATAAAGCGGTAGAGGATGGATGGATGGATTTTCAGACCATCGTCAATTAGTTTTTGCAGCTTGCTGTCAATCTACCCTGACAGGTGAGAAATATTCACAGATGTGATTAAAGAGAGCTGCAGATACTTTCCCAATGTGTCACACGCCCAAATCTTATTTCCCGCATGCTGGAAATTTGAGACAACTCCAGCCTTTGAGCCAATCAGAGACCGGGACAGGGTGGTGTTGGCTGAAACCTGAACAAGACGACAATTTCAGTTCATCAGAGAAGAAAAATTAGAAGAAAAAGAGAACATGCAGTATCCAAAAATGTTGCAGAGATCAAGGACAGCACTGCTGCAGTAAAAAGTCAGTGGTCGACCTGTAGACAAATAATATAGCGGTATTTTTGGGGATTATGGCAATAGTGATAATTGGTCGATGGTGGACAATCGCGACAAATAAGCATATGAAAGCGGCGTGTGGAAGTATTTCTTGTTCTAAACCATAGATGGCAAAGTCACATACAAGTCTGCCGACTCTTTTGTTAGCTTGGCCGTGGAGCTAATCGCTAACAGAGTGAGCGGATGCATCACACACCAGCATCTGTCATCAAGTGCACGTACAGGGGAGAGAATTATCCAAATATCTTTGATGGTAGTGTGTCAACATAATATTTGCTCGAGCTTGAATTTTCTGGAACAGCCCAAATGTGGACTTGGTTTAAGATTCGTAGTGTTGCTCTCTCTCTCAATGTCTCTCTCTCTGTCTTGTTGATGTGAAACAGACTGTGTGCAAACACATCTGCCACATCAAGTCAATTGTCTGCAGGCGTTGATCTTAAGGTGCTCAAACCCCAGGTTCTGTGTTCTCTCCAAATAATGACCAAACCAGATTATAAATGCCTGCTCTTTTCCAGAGCTCTGCCCTCTCTGAAGCCTCTCTTCAGACTATCAGGTATTAGAATTCCTTCATACCCCCCAACCATCACCCATGCCTTCATGTCCTCACCTCTGATCTCCCTTCTTTTTCTTCTTTCTTCTCGCTTTTTCCATCTTCGCCCTCAGCCCTGGAGTCTCTGGAAGAGCTGCGAGGTTGCGTGGGATTGCAAGGGGCGATCTGCTGCTGCAGAATAATGAGCTCTTCCTCTCCTGGGTAACACTGGCATTATTAACAGTCTCATCATAACGGGATTATTTCCCCACCACAGACCCCACTCATGGATTTTTTAGAAAGATACCTGGGAACTCTTTCCTCAGTCAGCCCTGCTCTCACTTATCTTTGGCCAGCTGGTGTCCTGTGGAGGGTAAACTTTCACAGCCACTTGGTTTATTTTCAGTCCCTGTCAGAAGCAGCGAGGCTGCCTGTGAGCCATTCAGCATCATTTAATAGTTTTACTGCGTCAGAATGCGGTTTAAATTGCCCCTGTTTTGACCCTGTAAAACATGGCTGCCACACCACAGGAGTTTATTTTTGAACATTGAATCAAACGCCTTCACTGAGAGAAGCAGCTCATGAAAGACCATGAGAATAATTTCAGGCACGTGAGATGTTTTCTATATTTAGTGACAATGACTGGTTCCTCTCTGGACGTCTTGTGCTGCTGACATCAGTGAAGGATGCATGTAATCGGGAAAAAGGTGGAAGTGGTGAGAGTGGATGAAGAGATGGTGGAGGTATTTTTACTTTGTCATGGGGAATGTAGCCAAGGAGAAGAGGAGGAGGAGGAGGGGGCTTCAGTAAGTTTTATGAAATAACCATTGAGCAAGATCAGAGGGGGGAAATTAGCTTTTGAGATTTGTTGCCCGAGTACCCAGAACAAAACAAGAGCCTTGGAGGCCACAGGAGGTGGGAGGAAAGAATCAGAGCAGCTCCCCTCAGCTCATCGGGGGGTCGCAGGGTTACGGCTGTGGAGGTCACGGTTGACGGTCTCTGGGGTCGTTAATTCTATTATCCCTGCCTGAGAGGTCCTTGTTTGGGCTGGGAGATGGCGATGGTTGAATGAAAAAAGGTGAAAGGAGGATTTCAGGCGTGATTATTTTTGGCATGGGAAGTGATCACATACCACACATATCTTCATCTCCTTGAGTCATGTGTGCTCATAATTTCCGGAGGTTGGGAGATTTCCGTCTCGGTAATCCCCCTCTCATGACCTACTTTAATTACCATGTAGACGAGTATGATGGGGATTTGGCCACAGCGATTTATCAATGAATCCGTATATTACATTTATGAACAACTATTTTGATGTCAATGTCTTAAATGTCTTAAATGTGTATATTTTCTGGTTTCCTCGCTCTGCTATGACGGTATGGATATCTTTGGTAATAACTTTTTAGGATTCAGATTTGGGAAACGCTGACATTATTAGTGTCAGCCGTGAAAAACATTATCAACGATCAGAATTTAAAGTTCCAGTGATACATTTTTTTCTTCTTTTTTTTATGTTATGTTCATGCTCTGTCAGCTTTAAGAATTGGATAATTTCAAGTTCATGAAGTTATACCTGAAACTGTCTCATACTAACAAACAGAAAGGGCCACCTGTGGCAGTGGAGGTGGACACACTTCATTCACTAAATCGATTCCACGCTAGTGCTTCTATCCAAGGGCAGTCGTCCAGTTGAACGGTTGCTGCGCAGCTTAACTGTGCATGGAAATGTACTTGTGTCTGTTTTTGAGGACTGACCACTAAAGGCATCAGTGTGTTTCAAACAAAGTGCTATTTGGAGCCTGGAGAGAGTATCTTAACCCCTCCTCCTCCTACAACTTTCCAATGCAGGAATGTGGGGCAGAGGGAGTGACTGCAGCCTTCAACCTTAGGAAACTGACAATCTCAAGTGTCCACTTCATACAAAAGAATCAGCACTTCAACCACACCACCATTTGCTGCTTATATAGCAGCCGGATCCTCAAATGCACTATATGACATGGAAGTTGTATGAGAACAATGTTTCAAATCACCTTAAAACTGGTGATTTCCTTATTATTTCAACAATCCAGGTCATAAGGGATCATGTGTTTTGTTTCGACGAGTAGAAAATATTAAAGGCAGAGTTTAAGATTAAGGTCTGTTTGCAGCAAACCCAAAGCTGAAAGACATTACAACCGCATAACTTAAGTATTTGTCTATTGTTTTTGCATGTCACATAATCTTTACAATATTCCACAACTTTATTGCATGTTTCCCTAATACTGTGCGGCTTTAGCCTCCTGTGTGAACACACTGTGCTGTTGATGCAGCTGCTCCGCTACGGTGCCGCTCACACTGCTCCTCCTGCAAGACACTTTTCCCAGAATTCTGGCAACAGAGCGCTTATCTGATCTAATGCTTTGATCAAAGTGTGCTCCAATAAACAAACACGTACCCCTCGGTTTATTTTACCATTTACTCTGGAGACAATACACTTGCATGTGGGACTTTGGTGATGATTGATGTGCTCACCGTGTGTACATGGGTGTCAGTGTGACTGTGTTAGTCCTGGCAGACTGTCTGCAGCCATAGCTGGCGTGGATTATTCCACTTGGCCAGACGGATTTGGGCTTGGCACGACAGGCTCAGGATATGCGTCCCCTCTCTCTCTCCCACCGCAGGCAACCAACACTGATAATTCTGTCTGCAAATGGAAGCCTTAATCTGCTGCCACTTGCCGTGTTGTAACAATGTGCGTATCCATGTTTCTCAGGCCAAAAATAGTGCAGCAAACCGAGGATTTATTTTTTGTTCCACAGGCATGTGAGCGTTGTGATGACGAAACTGTTGAAGTGACTCGATTTCAAGCGCTTTTTAGAAATAATACACAGATGACCAGTCACAGGTTCAGATGAGGACGATGGGGGGAAAATCACTGAGCAGCTGCAGACTGCGATGACCGTGACTCACTCTCCCTTAGTTTCAACCAAATCTGTCTCTCTTTTCCTTCATCCTCATCCAGTCTTTTTTTTAGTGATATTGACAATTATCAGTGGTGTCACCCGTGATATAGTGTATACTTAATGAGGGATGAGCCTTCCCTCGGTGGAAAAGATATTTCCCCCTGGAGAATTTATCACTCATAAACAGCTGTAAAGTGGCTGTTGCTAATGAGTTTTGTGAATGACAACAGGCTGAACGATGAATACATAATTTGACTTCATTGGTACAAATAGGATTGTGAATTGTGGTGAGACTGAATGTAAAGTGAATCTATTCCGTTTTAATATGACAGACATCAAAGGTGATGTATTTGAACCATTTAGTAAATCATTATGCCCATAATTCATAAATGACAGCGTAATGAGGCTCATTCACATTATTATACACATGGATGAGATTTTTAAGCACGGATCAAATTAGTGACTGTCTGCTGTCTGCAAGAACCATGATGGTAATGTGTCATGTTTAAGGTGATGCATATTCCATCTACACAATGATGAAGGACAGGAGTGAATGATAACATCAGTTCTGGTCCGAATTCCATTTAATTGCTTCAGGTTGAGGATGCTGGTATTTTTGCTTCTCTTGTTCTGTGCTGAACTTACAATGAAATTATACTCAACTAAATGATCTGTATTGAACAGGTAAAGCAGATATATAATACTGTAAAATGTAGCATGGATGGTTTAAGTAAAATGCTTATGGTAATAATGTTCACCATGCAGTTAATGTTGTTCCTTTGGTTAAATATGGTTAACATTTACTAATCGATTTTAAGCCACATCTAATTTATTCATTTATAGCTTATTATCGTCACTTTATTGACACATAATGAGGCAGCAGACATTTTGGCTCATCATAAAAGAAAAGCACAAGAAGTGTTCGTAATAAAAGTAACAATTTTCCCATTTGTGTGCAACAGCAGATTAGAATTAGTGACACCTGTGTTTGATTTATTGAAGTGTTTTCCCTCATTATTCGCTTTGCAATAATAACTAACAATAACCGGCCAGTGAAACCAGTCATCGGTCCATAATAGATCACGATTCTTTTTGTGTCTTCATTTAAACTTCCTCCTCATTTTTTCCATATCTATTAAAACAATCACTGAGAAAGCTCCAGTGTGATATTACAACTCGCAGTGCAGCCAGAATCCACACAGCTGTGGTAGATTTCCATTTATACATCAAATTTATCATAAATCAGTACCATCATGTCTCATTGATGCATATTGAATGAAAAACCTTGTTTTAATGTACGAGGATACAAGTCTCAAGCTCACATCTGTTGCATTTCGAGCATAAATATGCTGGTTTTCTTTCTTTCTCTCATCAGAGTGTATGGTGTGTCTGACGCCATCGGGCTGTCATGGCTCTGGTTCAGGCACTCCCTGTGACCGTGACTGACCACCCCAACCCAGGTGTCGAAGTCCAGCAGTGCCGGCCGCTTCCGTCCCGCTCCCCGTCAGGCCCCTGCTCTGCCCCCTGTGGGCCGTGTAGCTCTGGGACAGCCATGGGTTCCGTCAGCAGTCTCATATCAGGCCGGACATACCAGGAGAAACACTGCCGAGCTGCCAGCGAATTCTCCGCGAAACCGCGCCGCTCCACCCCTGCGACCAGCTGCTTTCGGATCCAGGACAACACCCTCCGCAGCGGGAGCTCCTTAGAGCAGCTGCTGGTTATTAGCAACCAGACACAGCCTCAGGCTCAGGTTCTGCCTCCACCGCTGCCCACCAAAAAGCAGCCCCGACCTGGTAACTCTGGTGGGACAGGAGGTGCCGGCACGAATGGGAACTTTGGGTATGTGAGTGATGAGGTGGTGGTTGGGGATTGGAACGACAACCTGGTGGTTGCAGTTGCCGTGAGTCCCTGCAGTGACTCGGAGGACCAAAGGGACAACAGGACTGTGAACGGCAACATTGGAGGACCTCCTCCCAAACTCATCCCCGTGTCTGGGCAGTTGGAGAAGGTAAGATGACGAGGTTGTCGAGCTAAACAGAGAAATCTGTTTGATTCTGTTGTAAAGGCTGGGAAATGTGTTGGGGGGGGCAGGCGACCGCGATAATCGGTTCAGACAGTTATTTCGTACACAAAATGAAGTTGTGGCAATCTGAAGGAGGAACATTGCCTCATAAAAGGTTCCTTTTTATTTCAGCTCAGGGTTAAACAACATTACACATCGAATTAAATTTACTCTTCCACAAACACACTCTGTGCTCATGCAGCACTGATGCTGACACGAGCATTTTGGTGGTGGCCCAGATTACCTCTGCTGCCTAATTGGCTATTTATTCGTATTGATCCGGGGGTGGAAGCTTAATCGCTGGCCTGACGGGTGCAGATGGATCATTTGACAGCTACTCACCTTGCAGACACATCATGATCAATGTCAGATCTTGCTTCCATTCAGTGATGTAGTTACTGCACCCTGAGGAACACTGTTAAGCCGAATGCTCTGAGAACATGTGAGGAGTTATTTTACGCTCTCCGTTTCTATCTTCTCTCTTCTCCCTCTTGGATCCTTTCCCCTTTAATCAGATTTTCTCTCCTTTTCCATTTTCTTTCCTGTCTCTCTATCTTACATTATAGAAAAAAAATGTGATAAGTTGCTTAATGAAGCTCAAGAATATCAATTAAACCAAATTATAGTAATCAGAGCCTGGAGAGGTGACCTACCATCTTATCACTCACCCCTTTGTAATGAGTTTTATTAAACTCTGTAATTAGCTGAGATTTATCAATTATTAATGCTGTTTCTTTTATAATTTCATATTCGTAGAACATGGAAAAAGTGCTGATCCGTCCGACTGCGTTCAAACCCGTCGTTCCCAAGAATCGCCACTCTGTGCAGTACCTTTTGCCACGGCCAGGGGGCAGCAGTCTGTCAGAGAGCCAGGGCAGCCTCAGCCTCCTGCTGCCCCTCGGAGGGTCCAACAATGTCGGCAGCACAAACGGGAACGGAGGGAACAGCAGTTCCGGCTCTGAAGGGAAACGGAACTCGTACAGTGGTGGACGTAATCCTCGCAGCAGCCAGTCCTGCTCCATGTCAGATTCAGGGAGGAACTCTCTCTCCAGTCTCCCTACTCACAGCAGTACAGGCTACAGTTTGGCCCCCAGTGAGGGCTCCAGCTCTGGGTCTGGCTCCGGGGGCCAGCCGGAACCAGTCACAGGCCTGAGCCGAAACACTTCAGGTGGAAGTGGGAGCCATGGTCACACAAACTCAGACAGTGGACGTTCCTCGTCCAGCAAGAGCACGGGCTCGGGATCGCTTAGTGGACGTGGGCAGCCCTTGTCAGACAGCGGGTCCTGCGGTCACTCCCCACCTCCAGTGGAGGGCTATGAGGCGGTGGTGAGGGAGCTGGAGGAGAAGCTGAGGGAACGAGATCTGGAGCTCCAGCAGCTGCGGGAAAATCTGGATGAGAATGAAGCTGCTATCTGCCAGGTGAGACAGAAAGACGTTCAAAGCTCACACCTCGATGAATAATGTTAGAGGAGATGGAAAACTCATCCGTTTGGTAAACGTTTGTTCCCAAAGGTGTACGAGGAGAAGCAGCGACGCTGTGAGAGTGAGATGGAGGAGCTGAGACAGAGCTGTGCTACGAAGATGAAGCAGGCGTCTCAGAAAGCCCAGAGGGCACAGCAGGTGTTACAGTTACAGGTATGTTAGTTATTTATAAAAAATTAGACTGTTTTTAATTTTGTTTGAATAATAATTTGGTTGTCCTGTTGTTTTGGGAGGGTTAAAAAATATGCCATCAAAACCTCTGAAGTGATGGGTCTGGAGATTCTATGCCCTACTTAAACAATCCTCAGTGCATGGTCTAAAGTGCGTTGTTCAAGTGCAGTAGGGTGTCTCCAAATCCACTTTTGTGCGTCACACAACACAACACAAGTGATGCTGAAGGCGCAAAGGGGTTGTATTTAGTGTCTGAACATCTAACATCAACTAAGCCAATATAAAGAAAAACTTGTACACCTTTGCTTTGCTATTTAAATGGCAAATGCATAAAAGTGGAGACAGATCTGCTTGTGTACAAGGTAAATGTGTGCAAGCAGATTATCTACAGTTGCAGCACAAACCCCTTTCAGAGGGAGAAGTACATGGTCCCAAGCCAGTTGATCCTCTGCCTCCACCGTCTACCGATCACCCGTCCCACCAACAACTCCATTAGACCGCACAGGACGGCACCAGCATTCAACCTGCACATAATTGATGAGTGAAAGGATGAGGAGGAGCAGTGAAGTATGTCACTGTGTGTGTTTAACAAGCAGTGTCTAAGTGCATTGTGAACCCACCCATGTTGGCACATCTAATGTGCTGTTTAAATAAGCATTAAAAATGCTGCACTGTTGACTTTAGAGCAGGTCTTTGTTGGTCAATGGTGCAGTGTCTTTCTGCTGCTTCAAGACAGCAGCGCATCCAACGATGCACTCGACCACACTTCATTTTAAGACCTACACACGCTGGGTGTTTTATGTTTTTTTTTTTTTGGAAACTAGCAGGAGCTTGTTTGTACCAGCCTGTAAAACATCTCTCTGTGTGTTATCAGGTGTTCCAACTGCAGCAAGAGAAGAAGAAGCTGCAGGAGGACTTTTCCGCTCTGCTGCAAGACAGAGAGACACTGGAAAGGAGGTGTGCCACCATTCAGAGGGAGCAAACCCAGCTGGGGCCACGCCTGGAAGAGACAAAGTGGGAGGTGGGTCAGGGTCGGACATTAAACCTTCCTCACCTCTTTCCTCCCATATGTTTTTGGTTGTCTCTGAACTGTTGACCCACTAATAAAACCTTAAAATGATCCAGATGTACAGTAAGTAAGTCAGAGAGGGCTTTTTGACACTTAAATCAACCCCATAATGTAAGTAAATCTAAAATGTACCCATCGTTTCAAGTATTTCTTTGTGTTTTTCTAATCCCTTCAGGTCTGTCAGAAGTCGGGAGAGATCTCGCTCCTGAAGCAGCAGTTGAAGGAAATCCAGTCAGAGCTTAGCCAGAAGGCTGGAGACATTGTGGTTCTCAAAGCTCAGCTAAGAGAAGCCCGATCCGAACTGCAAGCGAGCCAGGCTCGGTCGCAGGAGGCCCAGGCAGCCGTGCGGACACGATCTCTTGAGCTTGAAGTCTGTGAGAATGAACTGCAGAGGCGCAAGAGCGAAGCGGAGCTGCTCCGAGAGAAAATGGGCCGCCTGGAGGAAGAGTCGGCTCGGCTCAGGGACACGCTGTCCAGTCACAATGGACACTCTCTACCTGGAAACCCAGTCGTAAAGGGACAGTGCATGAACCTGACGCTCCCACATAGTCGAGGTGTGACAGGAAGAGGCCTTCCTAGTCCTTCCTTGTACCGCGGTGGTGGAGAGGAGCCTCATTTGGTCTGGGGAGGAGAGAGTGATGAGGCCAAGGCTCAGAGGCAGAATGCAGAAACAGTGTTGGGACTCAGACAACAGGTACAGGAGTTTATTTCTTCATTACAAAATGTTTTTTTGGAACATATTGATGCATGCTCTCTGCCTTCCAAGAAAAATGACCTAATAAAACTACCTGTTCAGTTTCCATTTATTCTTACTGATTTACAGGTAAAAAAAAAAAATCCTAAATAAAGGATTATCTTAAGTTATGTTGCATTGTTATGGATTATGACACAACCATTTTATATCTTCTTTCTCAGATGGACAGGCTGAAGGCTGAGCTCATGTATGAGAGAAGGACGAGTGAAGAGCACCTGTCACGGTTTGAGGATGAGCGCAGGGTGTGGCAGGAGGAGAAGGAAAAGGTAAAAGGAGGAAGAAGAAGAAGAAAAAGAAGAAGAATTTTTATTTCACTTTCTGTCTTCATCATGTGTCATTCGAGTGATTTCACTGAGGTTACTTTTCACCTCCGCTCAGGTAATCCGCTACCAGAAGCAGCTGCAGCAGAACTACATCCAGATGTACCGACGAAACCGGGACCTCGAGCGAGTGATGAGGGAGCTGAGTCTGGAGCTGGAGAACAGGGACATGGAGGATTATGAGGTTCACAGTGGCAGCAATGACATCCACTTTGAAGAAATCACCGCCACTGAGATTTAGACTCACACACACACACACACACACTTACATATATGCACAGAAACACACAGCGAAACAGAAACCACAAAAAAACACTAACACTGAACTTTACCTGGACCGCTGCGTGAGCACTCACCACTCATTTCTCAAAGGTGACTTCTTGTTCGCAGAGTTGCACTGCACAGCCAGCACAAAGACTTTTCTTCTTATTCTGTTGGAGCAAAAAGAAGTTAAATAATTCAGTTTCTCTCTCAGACCTCGTTCAAATCAGGGTACAAAACATGGATGGGAACTTAAAGCAAAAAAGACAAACTGCGGTGTTCTGGTCAAAGTGTTGTCACACGAGATTAGACACCTGCAGGCATGTGAGGACAGTGTCATGACATTAACATCAACACCACAACTCTTCTTTTTTTTCTCATGTGATGAAATCCTCCTCATGTCCTGATCAAATATCATGGTCAAAGTTGTCTGGAAAAACCCCGTTACTGCCTTGCCTACCTGCACAGTTCGGACTGGGTCATACCGTTTTTCACGCTGCTGCGTTTCCGGTCGTTCCACACAATCTTTTATGACATGATGTTCTTGCAGCGGCAATTTCTCACCAGGAAATGTTCCCCGTAATATGTGTTTCCTTTGATTCTTTGATCGCTGGACTTTCCTTTGGACCAAAAGGTGTCAGGTGTGAGCAGATTTATCTGTGCAGGGTCCAAAGGGACCAGTGAGGTGGATGTTTATGTCATGTGGACCCTTGCAGGTTTCTGGAAGTGGAAAACATGACCCGTAAGTGTGACAAGGTTTTCTTGCAGGCGAATCAGACATTGGCATCAAAGCTGTTCTCTCAGCTCTTTCTCCTCCACCCACTTTCCGTCAGAGTGTGTTTTGAGGGAGAGGATTTGATGAGATCTCTTCCAGACTCCTACACTTTTCTTTTCCTCCAGATGACTTTATTTATTCATGGATGTGAAGAGGATTTCAACAAACAACATAAAAATGAGTTCATAAAAAAAGATGTTGTCACTGGCAGCACAAAAGCAACCGTTAAAAGGGAAGTAACACCAATATCACAACATCTGCAGTTCATATTTGACAGTGTTCGGGTGGGCAGCAGTTCCATTGTTTTGTGTAGTTTTGCAGGTTTCTCCTCAGCAGTATGTGTCTGATTAGGAATGTATTGTGGCTGTTACCACTCCAGAGGAGATGCAGTATAGTAGAGTTCATCACTGGAAGTGACAGAATCTGCTCACCGAGGGAAAACATGGTGGTGTTTTTTTTTTGCACAACTTTCCCACTCTTTCTCGCGGAGCAAACAATCCGACTTAAACCACGGTTTTACAGTCGGCTCTTGGCTTTCGCTTACACGACGACTTCCTTTCTCCGTTGTCTGCCAAACCGTCGAGGACACAGAACGCAGGCGCTCAGAGGAAATGCTTTATTTGGACGCCGCGCGTGTTCTCTAGACCACCGGGCATCTCGCTGTTGCACTCGATCATCGCGTCGACTCATTCACAAGCTCTGCCACAAACATTTACATTTCACAGATATGTAGCAGGAGGACGCAGACTGTAGCACTGTAGATATATCGCCAGGATGCTGCTGATTCTCCTTCTTCCTCCCCTCGCTCTCCTTCTCTCTTTCTGCTCCTCCTAACTATTTTTATAACAGTGAAAAGCACCTCTGGTGTCAGTATCAGGAAACTAAAAATGGAGCATATTCTTTCAGTTCAGTCATCACATAAACTGAGAGATTTACGCCAGTGTTTGAATTCTACGCATGCCTTTTCAAGAGTTTCCATTTATTCCTCTTTCTTTCCCCATTAGCGCTCTTTATTTAGCTTTTGGCAGCCAGAAGCCAAATAACACTTTATATTCTTCCTAGTCTCCCCTTAGACTATAATCTTCTATGATTGCTATACAGGTAGTGAGACTGGCATGTGTGCATGTCTTGTTTATATCAGATTTCAGAGAGGTGCTGGCTGGGATCACTTTTTTTTTTCTTTTTTTTCCGAGATGGGATTTTGCAGATGCCGTAGCTCCGGCGCTGAACGTCCTCGAGGCAGGTCGGCTGTTCGAGCCCTAAATATAAACCGATGAGGAGGAAGTTAAGATTTGCAGCTGGGAGACTTCTTTGTTTTCTCTCAACAGCATGGCAGATGCTGTTGAGGAAGGAGGTGGACTGAGAAACTTTATTTTACAAAGTGTCTATATCAAGGAATAATAGTTAAAATTGAAATCTATGTAATGGAGGAGATGTTGTATATTTTTTATACATAGCACCTGAAGATATTTTGTTGTAGTACTGGTGTAAGTGTGGGTTTAATATGCAAAGTATAAAGATCTATACAAATATCTATAACACACATTATGTCAAATGATGGATCAGTGACAAATGGAGGCGACAGCGTTTGACACAGTTGACCTAATATTGTAATGCATGAAAAATCTGTTTACATTCTATAATCCGATGACCAAGCGTTGCAGTGAGTCTTCACCTGTTGTCTCTCCATTTTCACTGCTCTTTCACTTGATCGTCAGAATCATAGTATTACACACACGTGTGCACATCCACGTCTTCGTCGTAGCGCTTGTCGGCTCGTTCTTTGACCGGCGTCTTCGCCGAGCTGAGGTCGGCGCTGACGCAGACCCTGAGCGTTTCCTGTACTCTGGGAAATTCGATCAAAACCGCTTTGCAGGAGAATTTGATCAGTCTGTGTTTTTGCATGCCGTTACCACAGTCGTTGTGGTTTAAGTGAAATATATCGAGGACGTTAAGAAAAGGAATCTGCACCGTGCATAAAAACTGCGATGGAAAGTGGCTTTGAATGATACAAGTTTGGTTTGTCCAACCATATTCTCTGTTACTCTGTTAACCAGACTGCGACTGTTACTCTCCACAGATACGGATTAACAACAACAAGCATCGTGGCATCAAACTGTCTACAAAGCACTGTGTGCGTCCCACATCGTCCCTCCCTCCCTCCCTCCTATTCTTTTTGTTGTTGTTGCATAACTGTTTTCTGTGTAAATATGTAAAACACTAAATAGTATAAAGTATCTATTTCAAATGTAGCCACTGTGATTAGACCAAAGCAACATAACACATTTCTTGTGTGCCATTTTTATTTCATCCTCTTGTGTGCGTATTTTTTGTTTTGTTGTTTCGCTTATGTCCATTAATTCATAAAATATAGTTGTCCGTGTATGTTTCTACGTGTACATTTCTTCTACAAATGACTGTTTTTAATTAAAGAACAAGTTGTCACACCGCGTAAAAGACGATCTCAGTGTTATCTTTAATTGCATTGTTTAGTTTCAGTCTCCAGCACAACTAAAAACCAGCATTTTATCAACATTAACCCCACACACACACACACACTGGCCGTGTGCAGAAGTAAGGCACTGCGCATAATACATTGCAGTTACCTCGCCGCTCATATCTCCCCAGCCTACTTTAATTCAAATGGTGCCACTGACGTCCACATCCTGCATTTCTCATTGACATGTTTTTCCAGCTCCTCCACATGTCTGCATAAGCTCAGCCCACAGCAGGGTGTAATTAAGCCTCTAAAGTGGCGGATTGCTCCAGAGCACGAGCACTTATGCCAGAAAAATACAGCACAAAAATTACGGAGCAGCAATTTGGAATAATCCCCCCCAGACATTCGCTAAAAACCAAAACTATCAGTTTTGACATTATACAGGGGTTTAATCTGGGTATAAATCTAAAAAAATCTCATAACGCAGGCTGGAGTAATCTCCCTCTGGCAGGGCAGTAAACTCAAGCTGAAATGTGCAGACCACTGACTGCTCAGAGGTCACAGGCGGGGTTTGCTGGGTGTCAAACAGTGGCACAGATTCCACCGAGGACGAGCTCAGGGACCACGTGATCTTCTCATGAAAGACCTGTAGAAAACTTCATTTTCAGCTATAAAAGTTACAAACGTGGAGAAAATGGGCGCAACACTATATCTTCTTTTCATGACAGAGCAAGTGGTTTGTAGTTATTGATATCCTGATCCTGCAGTACTCGTGACGGTCCAGTGTGGAGTATTTATTGGCAGAAATTGATTATTCTACACATGTGTATTTCTGTATTCTTGTGTATAAGTGTATAAATTTGTTTTTTTTTTTGCCTTAGAAGAAGCATTTTATGTGTTCATTCATTCAGAGTACGTTTTTCGTGACATGAAGCAGAAGTTTATGACACAAATGAAGACGGACAACGCCATTTTTTGACCACGAAGGCCACCGTAGATCACTGACACGCTTGGGAAACATGAGTGGACTTCTGGAAACGTACAGGTTCCTGTCACAACCTCTGTGCTTCCATTCACATCCAGAGCTCTATCCATGTTATCCTGGAGTGGATTCTTACAGTTTCTTCTCCGCAGGAGTTGCACATGTTGGTGTCCGTCGTGCCTGAGCCGCAGTCTCGCTGTGAGGCCCCAACCAAGTTAGTCAGCAGGTGTCCAGCGGCTGTCAGGGGTTGGTCGGGACCTTGACCACAAAAACCATGGGGTCTTTGGCTTTGTTGCTGAACGCACGGCGAATCACGCCCACCGCGTGTTGATGAGTCACTCCCTGAAGACTCTCCTCGTCCACGGACAACAGCTCATATCCTGCCTGCAGATACAAGCACAGGTCAAAGGTTAAAAGCTGCAGTGTGGAGGTTTGGGTGAGTGGTTGATGTCATTTTTCTGCCTCTGTTTGGTCTATTTAACATTATTTGTATGCTGCATCATCCATTCATTGTCTGCCACTTTATCTCCCACAGGGTCGCAGGGGGCTGCTGGTGCCAATCCCAGCTGACATAGGGTGAAAGGCGGGGTCACACCCTGGACAGGTCGCCAGTCCATCATATAAAGAGCAACCAGCAACCCTCCAGCTGTGAGGCAACAGTGCATCGTCTTCATCAGAAAACAGACACTGTCAGGCAATACTATCAGACCTGACTGAGGGAGCGCTTGTGTGTATACACCAGGACCGCAGGGACAGGCAGGGGCAGGAAGGATCGTGGTAGAATTCACTTTTTTTGGACGCCTCTTTGTGTTTTCAGACATGCTCCAACCTGTTTGTAGCTGTTTGTATTTAGTAGTGAAAGGTCGTTGCCTCTAAAATGAATCACTTCCTGTGTGCAGGGCAGGAACATTGCCGGGCGACACAAAATCTATACTATTGTATACTACTATCTATACAATGAGGAACTCGTGCGGGGCATTGAAGTGAACTAATTTCACACTGTTTCACTGGGCATTTGTTTCGATTCACACTACAGTTTGAAAGTGATAGGAGTCAAAGATCAGTTCATGAAAAACAGGTTTGTACTTCAACGGGTCTCCAGCTTGTCTTTTGATCATGAAAACCTTCACCTTTTATCACTTCTCAAGCAACCTGACTAACATGTTAACATAGGAGATGAAGATGTAATGATAACATATAATGATGTGGTTCTCTTTACTTTTCAGAAAAGCCTCATCAAAAGTTTCCATAAATCTGCAGTGAGTGTTTCCCTCACTTAAAACCTGATTTATGCCACATAGTTTTAATATATTCACAATGAAGGCGGTCACTGGTGCACATTCAAAGTTTCCCCTTCAGCACAAGGTTGCTGAAAAAACAGCATGCACTGGGACAACCACACACACACACACAGAGTGAAGACTGTTGGCTCGCTGTTTCCTGCAGGATGTGAGCAGAGTGTGGCAAATCCTTGGAGCCCTGAGGAGAGGAACTTCCCCTGATGTCATCCAGCGTTTGTCGAGGATGCACCTGCCTCATGTGCTCAGCTTCAGCGCAGGTTGGTAACACATCACGCAGACACATGCGAGGTCCACGGCCATTGTTGTAGCTCCAGCAATCATGTCTCTCTCACCCCCTTTTCCTTTCCAGTCATTAGTCAGAAATAGATTATTTTTCCCTTTTCTCTGTACCAGACTGTTCTTTTGTATTGTGGGTCACACATGGAAGGAGGTAACATCTGTGTTTATCCTGGCAGGTTTTCTTACAGCCCGTCGCACAACCTGGTGCTCTCCAATAAACTCGGCGTCCTCGTTTTAAGCAAAGACGAGAGAGATTATTTCATTTCTGAAAGATAATTTGATGAAATTAAACAGATCACGGCCTCTTCTGTCACTTCTGCTTTACAGACATTTATGCAGCGCTTTGTGGGGCTTTTCTTTCTTTCATCAAATTACATTGCAATTTAAAAAAAAAATAATAATAATTTTTTGCAGAAAAGGACCAGCGAATCTTTTGTGTGTTTATATTATATTCAGTTACAGCAGATTATGCTGTAGATGAGAAGAGGAGACAAATAAAAATAATTTAGTCTAGTACCAACTACCGTTTACTACATTTAAACTGATAATGCTTTACCAGTACTTTGGATTTGGTACAGATAAGAAACAACACCTGTTTACGGCACTTTACTCTCTTTGTAGTAACAAAAATGCAGTTTAAGGTCTATTTTATATTTATGTGTGTACTGACACTCATTTACACTGACTTTGTCTGTAATTGACCTGTCGGGGGCTGGTTTTATTCTATATCCCCATCAATTTAACAATTTGAATTGAATTGAATTGAATTGAATTGAATTGAATTGAATTCAACATTTTTGAATGTTCCCTGAAGCTTAATTACAAAATTGAAAAAAACCCAACATTTTTATTTATGTATTAAATTGACTTAACCTTTCACAGCCTACCTGCAGTACCTCAACTGCCCACAAGGGGGCTGCTGCGACCAACACAGAATTCAGGATCCAGATCCCACACGTACAAGAGTGCTGCAATAAATCCTGCCTTCATTAAAGATGTATAAGGTTAGCTGTGTTTTCACACATGCATTTGTTTATTTGTTTATTTGTTTGTTTGTTTGTTTGTTTGTGTGTGTGTTATCATGCATATCTAAAGCCAGAGAACCTTTAAGAGTTAGAGGCCAGATGTGACGTTTCACGTCGAGACAACAGAACATCTCTGTGTCTGAGAGTAACAGTGATGTTTTTGTATTATTGTCATACATACTATATATCATTATGCATGCATAACCTTTTATTTCAGACACTTTCAACCACATACATTATTATTTATCAGTATTATTCTTCCACCTGCTGTTATCTTTGACTTTGCAGCTTAAAGAATTAGCCTGTGGTTAATTGTACTTAATGTGCGTGTGTATCGAGTATCTAAGTGAACCTGGGCCAAGATCACAGATGACCGTTAAGTTACTGTGCAGGCAATATATTACCAATACATTAGCAGACATGGTCCGTGTAGCTCATCAATTATGGAGGTGATGGGCTACTTGATATTGCTCTTTACTCATCTGCTGTCCATTCTTCACTGAGCACCTTCAGCCTCTTTGTCCTGAGCGTCCTCCTCACTGATGGCAACAATAACTCATAACCACTGTTGTGTCTGACAGGTGCTCAGACACGACGGACATGTAATGTCCTTTAAAATCAGGGGACACATGTACACACACCATATTATTAGGTACACATTCAACTGTTTGTGTTCACAAACATCTAATCAGCCAATGACATAGCAGCAAATCAATGCATTAAAACAGTGGACAGCAATTGGTGGCCCGTGGGCCAAAACTGGCCCGCCAGCATCAGTTTCTGGCCCCAGCAGATGATTGAACAAATCTGATCTTAACTTATTTGCTTATCCTCACAATACAATTGAGTTTAGCGCTTTTATTCTGAAAAGAAATATGAATTTATTCAAAAGATTCTGTTGCTAGTATTGACAGGTTTCCCAAAGGTTTTGGACAGCCAGGTTTGTGGAGTACATGTCCATAAAATAACTACTTGCATGTGTTAGGCTCAAAGAAGAAGAAGCAGTAATTCTTTAACCCTTAGAACCCTTTTTCCATTTGTGGTTTAAGGCACTTTTGCCTGATGAAGACACCATGTTTTGGTGTTTATAAAAAAAACTGGCCCTCGACCACATTTACCTGCTGATCCCCGCATTAACGATGACCAGTTCAAGTTCAAACTGAGCATCAAAATGTGAAGGAAAGGTGATTTATGTGACTTTGAACGCAGCGTGGTTGTTGAGTGTGTCTGAGTTTTTCAGAAACACACCTGATCTGCTGGGATTTTAAAAAGCACAATCATCACTCGTGTTTACAGAGAATGGTCTCTGGAAAAAGAGAAAGAGAAAAGGAGAGAGCAGCAGTTCTCTGCTCGCTGCAGCAAAAGTCACTCATTACAACTAAGTTATGCAGAGGAGCGTCTCTGAATGCACAACATGTCGAACCTGGAGGCAGAAGAGCGAGGAGCAGACCTAAGAGTAAAGCACCTGGTGAGTGAGTGAGTGCACGTTCGCAATACTGAAGATAGATTGTATTTCTAACTAAATTGTTTATTTATTCTGATTTCTGATTTCACAAATAAGGTGTTTTTTAGAAACGATAATGATCACTCACCTTCAGAGCTTCATTTGTCGCCGCCGCTCCTCCTGGGAAGATCTTCTCAATCTTTATCATGGGCTGGATCCTGGACTCGATCCCTCCTGAGATACTGATGCCTGTTCAAAACCAACAAGGAAAATCAGGAAAACTATGGATTGATTGATTGATTGATTGATTGATTAGTGCCATATTCTTGATAATTCTTGATAATTCTTCACATCTATATTCATGTCCATGGTTATAATAGTTTTCTGTTTTTATTTAGTTTTAACTTTTTGTTTTAATTAGTTTTCAGAGTGGGTTTGCTAGTTTATCTTATTTCAGTTAACAAAAATTAGCAGGACCAATAGCCTTGGTCCTGTCATTATGTTTGTCTTTACTTGTGAGTGAGTGAATGAGTGATGCCCTGACCTCTGCTGGTAACAGAATATGGAAGAATACAAACATTAATCTTGACGACTTCACAATAGTAGGTTTCTTTTCCGGTCCAGTTCTTACCCAGTGACTGCTTGGCCTTTGAGATGGTCAAAGTGCTGATTTTGTATTCCTCGGGTGGTGGAGTTGCTCCTCTTTTCACTCCAAACGTTTGTGAGTGTCTGTATACCTGTGGACTGCTCCCTCTGCTGCTGTCCCTTGAGGGCTCAAACACATCAGCTAGAGGAGTTCTGCCTCTTCGCTGTGAGGGCACACGCACACTGACCTCTGTGAAGCCGTCCTGCAGCCCGCTCTGCCGTCTGCCAGCCACGCTGTCGGGACTCGCCTCCCTCCTTTCTCCCCCGTGTCCGTTCCTCACGGGCGACCTCCCTCGTTCAGGAGCCCCTTCTTTTTTCCGATCGTACACAGACAACAGTGAGGAATCGTCAAACTGTGACGCTCCGTTCTCTCTTCTGTTTGGGGAGCGGTGGGGATGGCGACCGCGATGGGTGCTGTGCGGTGATTCCGTGAGGAGGAAGCTGTGCGTGGATGAGGGACTCCGGGAGCGAGAGCGCGCACTGGAGACAGAGTAGCTGTCCACAGGTACATCCAGCAGAGGGGTGAAGACCTGGGCCGGAGACAGATGTCCTGACTGTCGTCCAGACAAACGCAGTCTCTCCAACTCCTCAATCAGCTGACTCTCTCCCAGGGGGTTTTGAACAGACTGGAGGTGGAACCTTCCCATGTAGTCTGGAAAATCATAAAAACAGATCAGTCAACAACACTCTCGTCACAATTAAACCATTTGCTTTAATATCTATTCTCTTCTAAATAAAACAAACAATGATGTCCATTGAAGACCTGAATCTAGCAAACTGGACCATTAACTCATCAGGAAACGATTTACTGACGAAATCAACTTTATTTCTAGAGCACATTTAAAAACAACCACGCTTGCCCAAAGTGCTTTACAGAGTTAAAAGCATAGTCAATAAAAAATAGAAGTAAAACAGTAAAATAATGACATAATAAAATAGTGAAACCACATAGAAGTGTCAGAGTTGACTATTCTTATCCTGAAATGAAGGCCAAGGAGAAAAGGTGGCTCTTTAAAATGTTCAATGGTGGCTTTCATTTCCATAATGGTAAATGGTTCCAAAGTTTGGGGGAAGCTACAGAAAAGCAGCCTGTTTTTAGACCTCAGAGCTCGGGATGGGGTGTAGTTTTTACCATTTTACTATTCTATTATGTCACTATTTTACTATTTTACTTATATTTTTATTGATTTTATGGTTTTAGTTTTTACCTTTTATTTTGCTGTGCCTTTAACTCGGGTTAGAGTTAGGGATAGGGTTGACTTGAAGATATCAACTCTAACCCTACATTCCCCTAGACTTTTCAGATCAGAAGGCAACATACTTTTTTTTTTAAATATAATCTATGTTATAGGAACACCAGAGACAGTGCTGTTTAATTTTTACACAAGGAATAAAGTAACGTGAAGGAAGAACTACAAGGCGAACGTTTCAAGCTCCTTATGTGTCTCGTATTCAAAAGAAACACAAACCTGGGATTGGGGTGATGAGGTGACGTCGAGGGGTTCCACTGCGAGGGGAGCGTAGAGCTGGAGAACGCACTGAGAAGAGACAAACAACCAGAGATGCCTCACAGATTTTCTAAACTGGCGTTGTTTCTGTTTAATCCCCTCTACTTTTTTGTACAACATTTTATCTCTCATTGTTTTCCTCATTTTAATCTTAAAAACGCTGCTTACTCGAGCGACTCTTGAGTGTGTCATACGCCTCCAACTCAAAGGGAATGACCATGCTGTCAAAGTGAGCCAGCACAGTCGTAGGTATCAGCATTCTGCAGAGGATACGTTCACAGTCAGTCGTCTCAATGCGCACTATAGTACAGTACAAACAAAGATAAAACTGTAGTTTCTCACCTTATTTCTCTGAGAAGAAGCAGTTTCTCTGGTCTGTCCAAGATGGCCAAGAGGGGGCGCACTAAATCCTCAATCACATTGTCGGACAAAAACTGAGAGATTGGGAAACAAAGACAAGGTTGGTACAAAGACAACTTGTCGTGCTGTTGGTATAGAGTTTTTAAAGGAACAATACACCAATTTTACACAAAAGGTTTGGCTTATTCATCACAAGGCACAAGTTATTAACATAAATCTGGACGTAGAATGCTCTATATTTAGGGCAAAGGACAGACAGAGGAGCCACTTCCCCTGAAACTGGTATAAAATAGCTGAAGGGAGACAAGGGTATCGGATGAAAGTTGATATTTGATCACGATCATAAATTATAGCCTTTCGTCACAGCTGCTGACAGGTACATCTATCACTTTAAGGGTACACAGCAACATTGGGAACAGTACTGCATACTTCTAGTTTTTCATTCAGTGTGGGGGTGGAGGTGTGTCAGAGATGAGGATCAGAGCAGGATCTCACCCTCCGACAGTGTCTCATCACAGCCACCACCTCGTCGTGGCTGAGAAGTCTCTTCGCCACGTCCTCCACGTGCTGCAGAGTCTCGGGGCGAGGCAGAGCGGTGTGGTCTTTAACTCCAGCACGGGATTCTCTCGGGGAGGTCAAGAGCTGGAAAGGATGACCCCGCTCCTTACCTGAGGAGTTACAGTTAGTTATTAAGATTAAATATGACGTCCTGCCTCAGTGTTGCAGACTGCTGACTCAGCCCGACTGAGCATTCATCTGCAGTCTGTTAACGATATTTGTTCATCAAGCCCCATCATCTCTTTGTAATCACATACAGGAGAGTGAATCAGTCGGTGATTCGATAAATAAACATTTAAACATGAGTCTTCAGTGGATATAAGCCCCCAAACCTGGGAGTGCTCGGTTCACATGGATAAATGAAGCACCACAGCTGGAGTGGAATAACATTCTGACACAAGAACACGTCTTCTGCAAAATGTTATACCGTAAATCTGCCTGTTCTATATATATGTACATCCATGTACATGACCAAAACTGTGCACATAGAGTAGATGTATTTCACTCACGATATGATACATGGTCCACGATACCAATAATATCACGATACAACGATTCTGTGATAATCAATATGTCGCACTTTTATAGGGAGATAGAATCCTGTGCCTGTACTCTCACCTTTGTCAGAATGGTGGGACGGTGACCTGGAGCGACTCTTCTCTTTCCGGTCTTTCTTAAATAACAGGTTGACAAAGGTTTTGGAGCGTTGCAGGCTGCTTTTACCTTCTCCTGAGCTCTTCTCCTTCTGGTGCTTCTTCTTCTTCTGCCTGTCTTCTAAAGCAGGGTCAAAAAGAGGACAAATAAGTCCCACTAAATCCGTGTAGTGTGTAGTGCTGAAAATATAATGCACGAGATATTTTTTTTCTGCTCCATGTTCAACAGTTATGGGTGACACACACTCTCTGCTATGAATTTAAACTGTTCATTCCTCTATCTGTCAGCTCCTCTGTTCACTGCACTAAATCTGCCACTGTGGAAAGAAACGCTGTAAAGCTGATGAATCGCAGCAACGCCGACGTGAACGCAGCCCCCATCCGTTCAGAGCCTTACAGCCATGTCCTCCAGCTTACGTAACAAATGTCCAATCAGACCCGGGCTTCGCCCCAAGGGTCTGGCAGCTCCTGAAGGTGTGAATAAACTGGGTAAATTGAAAAGGAGAGGCTAATAACTCAACTGGCCCACAAAGGTTTGGATGGATAATTCTCAATATGCTTGCTCTTATTTATTTGTCACAACAAGTGAGAGTAAAGGGTCGGTGATTAATCACAAGTCTGTGTTGGTCAAACGCAGCCGTGAGCTTAAATCAGCCCTGTGGAGTCTGGGTGTTCTTGTTTACTCTCTGCAGTGATTGAGAAATGAGGGGTCATTAAAGTGCCTGGTGTCCGGCACATAAATCTGAGTTACACAGTGAATGCAGGTGCCTCCACAAAACCAGATCAAGAGCTGAGGCTGACAGAAGCTGCAGTAGTAGAGGAGTAGTAGAGTGACTGATACTGGATTTGGAGCAGTTTATGTAACTCTGACTTAAATCTGGACTTCTGGAGATTATTTGTTGTTGTTGTTTTTCTGTTTAGTCTTATTTAATGATATGATACAACACCGAGGGAGCGTTTGCGTTTATGCAGTGGCAGCGCAAGAGCCATAAATGTGGGTTTTGCATATTTTATGAATTGCGCACTCGGGATTGACACATGGGCGTCGGGTGTGTCACTATGTGGTAGAGCCTTTTGTGTGCTCCGGTGTTTAGCCTACAGTGGCTTGGTTTTGAAATGATTTCATATTGATCAGCCGCTTTATTCTGCTTTATACTCCTGCTGTTGTCTTTGTCTATCGTGATAAATCCAATCACTTCCTGTGCGCAGCGTGGGAATGTATGTAGCCAGGCGACACCAGATCTAACACAGAAAGAGTTGTGTGAAGCTGATGTGAGGCTCATATGACAGTGGTTTGAATAGAACAGACATCTGTTTACATTTAGAAGTTACGCACTACAGTTTTTGTCTGGTAACACAGTTTTGTACTTTAACTGGTATCAAACAGCTTGTTTTTCTTTCCAATGATCATGAAAACCTACACCTTAACTTTGTCTTTGTCTGACCATTCAAAAACAAAAAACAACTAAACCCATTGGTTTGATCTTTTGCTCAAACTAAACAATGAAGACATTTTCTAAAATCACTTTTGTATGTTTTGTGTGAGCCAGCAGGTCTCGCCTGACACGGTGACGTGGCTTTGGGAACGTCTGATGGGTTTCCGTGGTCTGCTCAGGTCCATCAGTGCAGCCGTCTTAGGTGAGTGTTTGACTAATTCCCGGTCCCCAGTAGACAGGGTCCTGGTCCGTGCCCTGCCTCCTTCCCCAGCTCCTCCCATCTCCCTCGGTCCTTCCCCTTTCCCACGTATGAGTGTGTCCTTCAGCAGCACTGTGGCACCTACAGTCCGGCTGGTCTCTGTCCCCACCAGCTTGTCAGGGTTCGATCCATTATGAAGAGAGGGATGTTCCACGTGGTCCGGAGGGTGGGGGTCAGTCTGCATGGCGGTGTCAGCAGTCCGCTCGGCGCTGCTTGGACGACGGGAGCGGTCCTCTGTGGAGATGGCGACGTCTACCATGTCTAAGCCGAAGGCGGGAGGGAAAAGGACTTGGGAGAGACCACTGAGGGAGCTGAGAGGGGTGCTGGAGGACAGCGAGGACACAGACGAGTTGGAGTCTGAGCCGTGGGAGGATGGTGCAGGGCCCCCATTGGCCACTGAAGAAGAGAAAATCCAGAATTACAGCAACACAAAAAAACATAAGCTGCCCACAGTAGACTTTTACAGGAAGTTCCATTTCCTTATTTCACACAATCTGCGCGGACTGGATTAAACCCTGTCTGCCCTTTAATCTTCTAAGCTTCAAAGAATCAGAACATGAACTAAGGGTTTTCTGGGAGCTTCCTTTATAAATGAAACTCTGCATCATTTACATATTCACGAGGTCATGCTGCGCTCCAAATGATTAAGGAGCACTGCAGCCTGTGTTCAGACGTGTTCATCTCTAACACCAGGTCATAAAAACACAGTGATAAACACATTGCTGCACGAGTCAACTTACAGTTGTCGAGCCAGCCGTATTCAGCCACCATCTCCTTGTATGCAGGGTATCTGCCAGCTTCCTGTTAAAGTGCCAAAACACAAAATAAGAAGAAAAAAAATCATAGTAGCATAGATCATGAGACTATAACTTTATATCCTCCACATGAAGGCTCATGTGGGGCACTGGTGCCAATCCCTGCTGACATAGGGTGAAAGGCGTTAAGTTATCCTAACCTAAATATCTGTTGCACACAGTGAACTAAGCTGAAGACCAAAAGACACAACTGTAGAGCAGAGTTGTACTTGTTGAGCTCTCTTCACTTCTAGTCTGTAAACCACAGCTCTAGACATAGGCCAGCTGGGCATGGGGCGTGGTCATGGATGACCACAGAAGAAAAAAGAAAAGAAATCTCCCATCAGTGCCTTACTTCGCTTAACAAGTAAACATACAGAAAAAGAGTATTTTCTCATTATCTGACATTCTTATATATATATTCTTATATGTATATATATATACATATGTATATATATATATACATATATATATGTAAATATGCAGACATTTAACGTTTTTAAAGGAAAATAGTGGATGGAGGAAACCTGGGGGAGGAGGGCACCAAATCCCAATCTTGCCTAGGGCACCAACATTCATAGGACCGGCCCTGGTACACCTTAAAAAATGGTGGCTGCTAATAGCATGTGCTGGGGGTGTTGAATTTGAAATGAATCCTTACTGCAGACATGAACGTATGAACGTATGACGCCATGGTTTATAAAAGGTGTGGATGTCACAGCTGTGAGCAAGAATTAGTGTGTGTCATTTTCTCTCTGTTTAACAGCATTGTAAACCTGAACGTATCAGGTTAAAAGAGCAGATCTAAACTTCTAAAACTCAGCCCTCACTCCACCTTATGTGACTGTGACCCAATCCCTAATGTGTCCAGTCCAATACAGGACAGAAGGAAGACATAAAATTTGGCTTTCTGTTGATTATAACCTGATCCCTGACTGCCTTTGAATAATGAACATCGTCCCTGGCTGTTTTTCACACGTGGAACCTGAGATCTGAGGAGTAAAATGAGCACATAGCAAAGTTAGAGAGCTGCGAGAGCACACACACACACACACACACACACATATGCCCATTCATACACACCAGCATAAACATGATTCCGCTATCTGAAAAACAAGGTTAAGTGAAGTGACCTTGCACACTGACACTTGAGGTATTCACAGGCTGTAAGCCAGCTGTCTCCTCTGCTCTGCTCGCTCCGTCTCCTCCTGAGAAGAGCTGGTGTTATTTAACGTGCTGTGTCATTTATTAAAGTGTCACTGGACTCAAAGCACCTGATCAATTCTTATATTAAAACCCCAGCCAATGATGAATGTTTCCATACACGACTCTGCGGCTGAATCTGATGTGTTTGTGACCACATATCTCAAAGCCGTGGACATAAACCAGCACCACTTTATTTGTTTGGATATTTCAGGGTGACAACCTGTAACTGCTGAATTATTATCACCTTGTGAAGTTGATTTGACCAACTGTTTCTTCACACATCGAGCAAACACAGGTACTTTTCTTTTAGCTTTGTTCTTTTTTCAAATTACTTTACGAGCAGGTCACGCAGACTTTTGGCCCAATTCTAAATTCCTTGTGTCGCCCTATACATTTGATTTTGTATAATAGGGGAAGAAATGTGCTGATTCTGTTTGAGGAGAAGATGTGGAGCTGCACGGCCTTTCAAGTAGACTTTATCCAGGACAACACTTCAAATAAAGTGTTATGAAGAAAACCAGGCAAGAAGCTGCTCTACCTCAGAAGCACTGAATTCTGTGAAGCAATATTGCACATAGTTAAAAGGTGGCAGACTTTACAACCCATCATTTTTCTATAACTTTATAAGATAACAATGTTATCTTGGGCTCATTAAACTGCCAAACATTAGTAGTATAATGAGCCCAGGTGGCCTAATAAACTGCAGTATGTTACTTTTAATAGCGTTTGTAAGAGTGGAAAAGAATCAGTATCAAAGAGGTTTTAAAACATAATAAAATAACTGTACGTTCCTGACTTTTCATAGAGTCATCACATTTCATTGGGGATATTTTGTGTCAGGGGTGAAGGAGTGAATTAGGCCTTTTTTTGTGTGTGCTCTTTGTTGGGAGAACAAATGTAGTTCATCACAACCGGCCCTTCTTAGTTGGCTTATGCCTTGTGGATATAAAACAGCCTCTCACCCTGATGGTCAACATCACATGGGTGTGGCTCTTCAGGACCTCCACTGCGTTGCTGTGGGTGATGTCTTCAAAGCTCACCCCGTTAGCTGCAAGTATCTGATCGCCCATTTTGATGCCATGCTGCTCCGCAAGCCCACCGGGGTCCAGCCTGAAGAGAGAGGAGGTTGTACAGAGGCAGACTGGATTAGACGTGGGAGGAATCCATCACGTCTATCTCTGTGATGTCGTTTGCCACTTTATTATATTACATTAAGACATACAGTATTTCAAACTCAACTTGGCTCGTACTTGGAAACATAAATCCCCAGTCCAAACTCTTTTCCTCCTCGGATGTTGAAGCCCAGGCAGTAGTCGTCCGATGTGGTGAAGAGATGCACGATCCTGCGGAGGGCGCTGTCTGTGCTGGCCTCTGACGGCGTTCGTCCATTCTCCTCCACCACCATCCGCCGGTGAATGAGATCCACCCTAAACACACAGACACACAGTCTGGTTTCCATGACTTCAGAGAACATTGCATTCAGTTACATTCATTTCCTGGAGATTTCCTCTAGTCCTGTCCTGACCCTGGTCCTGACCTTAACCTCATCCTAACCATACAGCATGTTTATGTTTGCTTTAAAATGTAAGAATTTACAATATGGGGACTAAATATCTCATTGCGATTATTTTGACCGAGATTGTGATTGCGACATGAGAGGAAATGGTAACATTTACATAATTACTCTCACATATTTCATTCAGATAACATATTTAGAATGATTACTGTGTGATATTTGTGTTTCAGATCTGTGAGAAACAAAGGTGTTTTTTTTCACTTCAGTCTGTGGAATATGATGTGTATTGAAAATTGCAGTGGGCCACATTGTGTCTTGAAGAAGTGACCACGTGGCCTAATGGATAAGGCGTCTGACTTCGGATCAGAAGATTGAGGGTTCGAGTCCCTTCGTGGTTGGGATGCTGACTGTTAATTTAATCAAGACCTACATTCAAGCTGTAATTGTTCACAAATGTTGTCGTTAGGGTGGGGCTACTAAATAAAAGTGCTGCAGTTTCTCCTTCCACACTTGGATCCACCTCTGCATTCTATCAGGCCACCGTTTCTATCTAGAGGAGTTCTTTCCAAGACTATTCCTATGTAGCTTATTTCTCTTTTGTAAGTCTTTAAGCTAAATGCTTAAATGTAAATGTAAGATGTCAATTAATTGTTCAGCTCTACTTCAAACTGCCACTTTAAAAGTATCTCAGGAATGTGTGTTCCATTGCATTGTACCTTTATTTTATATTGGATACCAAGGGAAATAGTTTCTCATTTTTGTCTTCACCATTCGATTCTGATTTGATTTGAAACACACATTCAACAAACGTTAACGGATTTCTCCTTCTTAGCTGAGATCGGGCTCGTCAGTAAAGGATAATCAAATAGCGATAAAGGTCACAGTGGTAATCCATCCAAAGCTGCTACATGAAACCAAGATACAGTATATCCCAAAAGAAAGATAACCAGTGTGAGCTACAGTCAAGTGGCAAGAGCACATAAAACAGCAGCCATGTAAACATGAGTGGTGGTGACAAGGTTGTAGATTGTGTTAATAATGATGGATGGCCACCTCTTTTAAGTACACATGCAAATATGGAGGCAACTTGATGCATTTAGACGTGGTCAAGACAAGCTGGAGAAGAAATATGATTTAAGCATCTTTGAATCTTTGATTGTGGCAGGATTGTGATCTACTTTATGGTTTACAGAGAATGTTCTGAAAAAGAGAAAATATCCAGCGAGCACCTTTAAGGTGAGGAAAAAGAACATCTCTTAATGCAATCTCTAAAATACCTTATGATGAGTGTAGATGAATTGTAAATGAGGTCAAATATAATTTTGAAAGGCTTTATTTCCACTGTTGAAACCCGCACTGACTCACCATGTGGTCTTCTCTTTGGAGTAGCGAATGCCCGGGATCTTGCCCACCCGTCTCACCACCATCCTGAGCCTGTTGTTGCCCGTCAACACCTTCACGGCGCTGCTCATGGTGATGCTCTCCAGGCTGACCGCGTTCACCTCCACCAGCTTATCGCCAACAGTCAGCCCAGCCTGCGCTGCAGACACGAGGTGGGATTCACGATGACAGTCGCGTAACAACACACAGGAGGAGGCCTCACGCTGGTCTTCACGACATGAGAAACACACACTCAAACACACATGGTACAAACCTGCAGAGCTGTCGTCCTCCACCTTGCTGACAAATATGCCAAGTCCATGTTCACAACCTCCACGGACACTGAAGCCCAGACGTCCATCAGGACTTTTATCGACTGTCACTGTGTGAATGTCTTCACTGTCGTCACCTGCAGACAAAACACACAGACTTGGACTTTATGCTTTAGGCACGTCATTTAATCCTTATTACTATACTCCCTCCTCAACGCCGGCGGGGTCGTCAAAGCACGGCTGCATGAAACGGTGTACTGAATCATTAGAATCAGCTCATTAAAAAGATTAGTTCTGTACTTCCTGCATGACCGGAGCACAGACTCCATCTGACACAGTCGCTGAACTGAAATACGACTGAACGGGTTGTGATTCGGGCTCACGATCACCGGCTTTCAGCAGTGCTGTCGCTAAATACACCAGACTCCTCTTATAAATTATTTTTATATTATTATGATTATGATTTTGATTATTATGTCGGACGTCGCACTCATGACTCTTCCAGTGACGACGCTCTCTGACCAATCAGTCTGACGACATGACATTTTAGTGTCACCTCAGCTCGCTTGAAACCTCGCCAGAGCAGGAACTAAAAAAAAGAGTACTATCGCTAATGAGAAAGCAAAAAATACCAATTAGAGTTGAACCGGACCGAATCATGCTAAATTTTATTTGGTTAAATGTTCAACTCCCTTTTAGACTTCTTTCCTTGCCTCCTGTTAAGCTACAGATTTAGATCCCTTGATTCACATTAAGCTGAAAGGTCATTACAGAATTATTGATTAATAACACCAAAACATTTCCATTGTGCAGATGTGCTCACGGTGATAATACTGAAATATTTATGTTAAAGGCTCAGTGTGTAAGAATTTGAGACTCCACTTGACTTCACTTCACTTTCCTAAGCAAATCAGGGAGCTACGGTGGCCTTTACAAGTCAAAAAAGGATGACATTCTCCTTAATTTGCATATAAGCATCTGCCTCAATACACACACTGTTATTTTGTATATTCAGGCTAATGTATAAACATAGTACAGCATAAAATAAGCTTATTGTAAGGCTTTTAGTAGTAGTATATATTACATTTCTGCCAATAAACCCTTCTAAATGTTAAACCCTGGACTTTTAAGTGGGTGTTAACATGTGCTGGATAAAAATGTGACACAAAAATAAACATTTCATGTTCATACAGGGTGAAGAGGACATGTGTCACCGTGTCCAGACCTCACCATCAAGAGGCGCGTTGATGAGGATGACCCGGCCCATCGGTGACGAGGACCTGCGTCTGTGGCGGTGCTGTTTCTTCAGCATGTAGCGCGCGGTGCTGTGGGAACCCCCGCTCTGACCTCCGTTGTTGTTGAAGTGGGGGTGTCCCGCTCCATTTGTCATCTCCCTCCAGTCAGAGGAGTGAGTGGCGGGGTGAGCCATGCTTTGTGTTTGGCAATTCCTCCCTGAGTCATCCAGACGGGAGGATATCAGGAGTCTGCTGTCGGGACGGATGAAGTGCAGCCTGGGATTTGAGCGAGAGGAGGTGAGGTTCAGGTGTGTTTGGGTAAATGGGTGATATAATGTAAGACATTCTTTTAAAAAGCTATAGGTAATATCCACGACCACTAAAACAAGTGTCACACCATAAATAAGGTTTAGAAAAACAAGAAAACAAATTTCAAATTTCCAAATTTCTTACCCCAGGAAGGAATCCTTATTTCCCCAGTAGAATACAAACGTTGGTATAATCCACAGGCGTGTTTTAGATCCACTGAGTACATCTCAACAGAGTTCATGGTGCCTCAGCCGGCCTCTCTGCAGAGGAGTCAGCAGTGCATGGTGATTCCCCTTGGGTCATGTTTAATTAACAGGATATCTGCTGTGAGAAGAATTAAGAATATTCCTTGATGAGTAATGTGGAGATCAGAACAGATGCTGGGGGAAAAATTAAACTTCCTCTCTGGAAGTCAATACATTTCACCTGGGTTTTAAGTAGAAAAACAAACAACTAGTAAGAGAAACGGGGTGCTCTTATATACTTTAAGAGATCAGTTATAAATATTTAATTTGAACTAACTGTGAGTCATCAGGTTGTGGAGAATTCTCTTTTAGCCTGACAGCATGTTTGTCTTCTATTCAATAAGTCTTTAATTGATCCAGTGGACTGTTTGACCACTTGTCCAGGGTGTACCTCACCTTCTGCCTTTACCACAGCCCTCATGTGGAGGATAAAGCAGTAGAAAATGAATGAATGAATGAATTAACTGCATGGGGAAGCTCCCCAAATGTCATTATTCTATTCTACTCTATCCTACTCTACACTTTTAATAATCTGTTTCAGTGGCCCACGTGCCATGCAGCCCACATTGTTTTAAGATTGAGGAGGATTTCACGCAACCTGGCAACATGAAGGATGTTTATGGTTTATTAATGGTTAATAAATGATTAATAACGTGCTTATAACGGTTGATTGAAAAACAAAAATAGACTCCTTTAAACTAAAAGTAAGAACCATCTTCTTTGCATCGATCAGCACCATGGACAGCGACATAGATCCCGCCTGTCATTCCTCACAAACGGAAGTAGAATTATTCAATTTGCTCTCTTTAACTCGATTAACTTGTAAACAAAGCGACCTGGATCCTTAAAGCTGGCTACCTTAGCACGGGCCAAACTTATCCCCGATGATACGGTGACACTGTAACAGCAACATCAAACCAAAGTGACCAAAGCGTTACATGTGTTACCTGTTGAGTCCATGTGTTTTTGCCGGATGAGTCTGGACAGCAGACGCTCACTGGTCCGCGTCACTGACGGAGTATTAGTATTAGCGCCACCTCATTTGTTCCGCAGGCGACCATTATTGTCTTAAGAGGTGTGTAAGCCTTCTACACAAAGCCCCCGCAGCTGTGCAGCCATTAGCAGACCACACCAGACCAGACTAATAACACAACATTGTAGAAATTTGTGTTATCGGACGTCGAGTCCACTGCAGCTGGTCCTCGGGTAAACGATGTGGTTAATAATGTGTTAGTGTATAGTTCATATTTGTCGGTCAAACTCCAGAGAAGTGCAGGTGGAAAAACACGCCACACGCCAGTGAGATGTAGAAACAGCCCCACCCAGTGGCCATCAACGTCATGTCCTGTCTTACTCAAGTTTATTTTAGTTGCGCACAGCTACTGATACAAGAACACACCACCTCCAAACATAAAGAGGCAGCGATAGAAAATAAAAAAGAGAAAACAATTGAATACTACTACTACTACTAATAACAATAATAATAATGTAACACACACAAAACAAAATATTAGACAGTACGGAGAACAGACACGACATAAACCAAGAATAATGAAGCAATAACTTAATATAAAATACCAATAAACATTATAGGTTTGTTGACAGTGTATATAAATTCTTCACAGTATGACACTGACACACCCACAGCGGATTTAACCAATTAGGTTTTGTCATTTCCTCTACGCCCAGCGGTTTTAAACGCATCATGACGTCACGGTAAACCTCGCCCCCTCAAGTGTGACGCCGCATGGTGTTGCGTTCGCAGACTTCACCCAGCCTCAGCTTTTCTGGCTCCAGGTGTTTTACTTCAGTTTAGAGTGTCGATTTTTTACAAGACTTTATTCTTGCCATTCAAGGAGCAAATGTGGAGGCAGTAAAGGTAAGGAATGTGTTTATTTACTAATGTTTTGTTGCTCAAACTGTAAATAAATTATTGTGGATTGAATTGTAACAACAATAGTTGCAGTTTATTCAACCAAGTAGTGATTTTACGTATACTTCACTGAATCCACCCTTGTGTAGCTATCATTTAATTTGGCCGTTCACTGCTTTTCAACGGTCAAACTAGCCGAGTGCAACAAAAATTGGTCAATGTTTTTTTCCTTCTTTTTTAAAAGCATTTTTGCGGTGAAGCTACGATTTACGATACTTTCACGAGTACGTGAAGACGACCTACGTCCACCCGGTGGTGCTGTGTTATTGAGAGGTCATACATTTCGTAGAAACACCGAAAACAAGCCAGGTAAGTGTTAACTGCTGACTAAACGCACATATTGCATTTATTCAAGTCACAATACGATTAAGTAACCGTTTACCCGACTCAGTTTTAGTCCGTTGCAACACAAAACGACGCGGCATCACTGCAGCTAGCTTGTAAGCTGCTCTAGCTAGTTGTATGCTTCGACGTTATTCGGGTTATTTATGGTTTATTTTGACGGTTTGACCGTTGTATATTCTCCTGTGTAGAGATAGTCGATGATGGTAGAGGACTGGGTGTGTTTTAACGTCCTGGTTTTGGTGTCCGTGGTCAGCGGTGTGTGTGTGTGAGTGTTGGCTTGTTCGCTGTATCGTTGTAAAGTACCGGTATCATGTCGTGACTTCCCCAAACCCACCCCATTTCTTCCATCAACCTCATACAATATGACTCATGTAGTTTAGCTCTTAGTGTGAGCGACTCACCAGTCAGCCATTGAAAGGTTTTACTTCAGGATTGAACTCTCTTTTTAATTTACTATGGGTCTCTGTTAGTGGTTGGTAGGGTCGCACAATATTTTTTAGAGCTCATCATAATCGCGGTAATCAATCTGTTGAATATACGCAGCCAACATAACAAATCATGCTTCACCTACATTAAATGTAGGTTGTTCCTCCAGCTAGTTTCATTTGTCCCGTAACGTACTTAAAAAATATTTAATTGTTTGTTTACTTGTGTTTTTACTCCCATTTTCTCCCAGCATGACAGCATAGCACTATGTAGAAAAATGAGACGATAATTGGTTGGACCCATGGTTCTTAAACTGTGGTATGAGCTTCCTCTGGTGGTACTTTGAGCAAAATCAAAAATATTGTTCTACTGTATAAACCAGGTTATGTGATCAGAGTGCAGCTGAGGAATTTTGACCAGCGAGAGTAGAAAGTGAAACGAATTACAAATAATAAATTAACATCAGTTAGAGTCAATGTATCTCTTGCTCCATCTTAATCTAATTTCACTATAGCAGTGTCAGACGTATATGTGAGGAAGAGGAGAATGATGAGCGCTATTTTAACCTTGGTGATGATGCTGTTAATTCAAGAGCTCAATATTTTCCCGTGTGGTACTTGAAATAAGAAGTTTGATAACCACTGGGTTAGATGAATTGACTGTTTCTGCTGCCATAGCAGTAAAAAGACATATTTGAACTACAGTTTCGAAACATTGAATGGGTAAACATTCAGGTGGTTTTATTGTTAAGTAAATTGTGCAGCAAACGAGCAAAAATAAGACAATTTCTAAGACTTAGTTTTGGAGGCTGGTGTTTCTTACATTAATAGGGAGCATTCAGTGCGTGCTTCCATCGGTTTTTCTGAAGTAATTTAAATACTCATATCTTTTAATACAACAATCTTGATAAATCATACATGATTTATATCTACTACCATAAAGTAAAGGAATAGGGTTGATGGGATGTTATGTAATGTTTTTTTATGTAGGTATTTAATGGGATAAGACACAAAACAGTGGAAAATATGGGAGGTCTGGAGCAGGATGATTACAGTACTTACTGCAGACTTAAGAGATAATTAAGCCATAATGGCTCATTTTTGGATAAGGAACTTTCCAAGTTGGTCTTTGTTTAAAAAGTGACAAATTACAGGTTTGAATACAGACAGAACTCAATGGACCAGTTAGGTTATGTAAGCACTCAGAAGACATTCAAAGGTGGTCTGGGTCTGTGACCGCATTTTCATATATATATATATATATATATATATATATATATATATATATATATATATATATATATATATACATATATAGATGTGTATATATATGTATATATATGTGTATATATATATATGTATATATTCATATGAACACAAATATAAATAGATAACTAACAAAATATTTACAATTTACTAAGGGGGACATATTCCACTGACAAAACAAGATCCTGTATTTTTCTGCATCAGATATTTCAGACTTGTCACAGATGGCTCTATTAGCAGAGGAAAGGTATTATTTGATGATGGTTGATGATAAATCAAAAGGTTTGGAATTATGATTATTATTGTGAATTCCAATAGATAAGAAAAAGATTAACTGGGTGTGATCAAAGGTACAGTTGGCAGGACTAGGGGCTGTCTATGGTCCTTTTGTTAAATATGTTGCAAGGAAACCTTATCTGTTTGTTTTTGAACAAATGCAATAAGACAGACACGAAAGGGTAGATAATGGATGTTTTCAATTGAGATTATGCTATAAAATTACCTAATAAATTGCCCCTTATTGGAGTCTTTTTTACCTGTAAGTGGTTTTATGGTTTCACAGATTTAAAAAAAATTCCAATTCAAAGAGTTTGAATATGTTCGAGATAAACCTTCTGGTTAGTGAAAGGTTACTCCTGAAGAGCCAAGACTTTGTGAAGACAATAGTAAATAGCATCGGAAGGTGATGAACCTGTACAACAAGTCTGCCTGGGGGTTGTCTAGGTGTCAATTATGTGTATTTGTTCTGAATTTGATGCTGTTAAGGGGTAGGGGTGATGGCTTTGCCTAATTACAACTCTGTACTGCAGCAGAGCTCATAATGGAGCAGAAGTGGGAGATCTAGTTTGAATATTAATAGCATTCTTTCTGTTATCAATTAAATGAAGGAAAGATGTCTGAAGAGCTGTCCAACAACATAAACATCAAGGAGCCACGATGGGACCAAGGCACTTTCATGGGACGCGCCAAGCACTTCTTCATGGTCACAGATCCCAGAACCGTCCTGCTGTCTTCTCAGACCCTGGAGGAGGCCAGAGTGATCGTACAGGACTACAGGTGAGCTGCTTTTAGACGCTTGAAGTCCAGACGTTCTGCAGAGAATGTTTAAAGTTGATATATATCAGTTAATCATTATGGTTTATGAAGAAACTGTAAGCAAATAATATTTTTCCAAGAACAAAACTCGGTCTTTGTCTATTGGACAATTAATTGCTCCTGACTCCGACTCCCAGACTCTGTCTTCTCAACATGGTGTACATGTTGGGTTTTTCTATAATAATTTTAAGGTCTTAACCTTACCATGTAAAGTTTTATATTACTCATTTTTAATATAGTATATATCTGTTGTTGTTTTTCTGTTCTTAGTTGGAGTAGCTGGAACAAAACCCAAAGGGGATTTATAAAGAATTTCTGATTCAGATGTCTTGAAACAAAAGACTCAATCAGGCCTCTGTTTTGACCTTTTCAGAGCTGGGATTGTGAAGCCTGGTCTGACAGAGGATGCGCTGTGGAGGGCCAAGTACATCTATGACTCCGCCTTCCACCCCGACACTGGAGAGAAGATGTTCGTGATTGGGCGGATGTCTGCTCAGGTGCCAATGAACATGACCATCACTGGCTGCATGCTCACCTTCTATAGGTACAGAACATCCTTTTGTGTATCATCAATGGATACAAACAAGATTTATGAAAATTAAAAAATATAAATAGAAATCTGTGATCAAAATGTTGAATAAGTATGATGCAGTTTCCATGTGATTGTAAATGTAGCCTCATTAGAGAAACTAGAGATTTTAATCACTGCACCAAGTGGAAGTCCTGTTAAAGATTAGAAAATGACGGAATAGTGATAAGAAATGTGTGATTGTAGTCCATCATTCATTGTTCTATGGACGATGCCAATCTTTCTCAAATCTCTGGAGATGTTTTAGCATCTTTGTCACATTCTCTTCAGCTGCTTTTGACAAATCTGTGATTATTTAACAGGTTTTATTTAGCTGGCATTCAAAAGACTTTCCCTAATAATATATTTTTTCACACAATAGTTACAGGTATACCTTCTTTTGTTGTATATTATTTTAGTGTGGTGTTTTTAAAACCAGTCCAGACAGTTTTGAATGATGTAACAGTTTAGTGATCTTGCACATGGGCGGAGACTCCCCTTTGCGGTGTATTCTGCAGCTCAACAACCAAGTATCTCATTCATTATCTTAAGCATTCCAGCTGCAGTCAAAACTAAACTGCTGGGTTAAGACACTAGTCTGTAGTGTTATGTGTACTGCATCTTTAGGTTATTTTTGATAGAACTGCTTCAGTCCTTACTTCCCTTCACACACGTTTGCTCCCTTGTGCTTGCAGGACTACTCCAGCAGTGGTGTTCTGGCAGTGGGTTAACCAGTCTTTCAACGCTGTTGTCAACTACACCAACCGCAGTGGAGATGCCCCCATCACCGTGAAGTAGGGAGGACTTCTCACCTCACTTCCACTCTAGATCATTCCTGTCCTACCTCTAAACTAGTGTCTGTAAGGAAGCTGTGGGAGCAGCTGTCCTCTCCCCTTCCCTCACAGCGGTATTATGTTCCAATGTTAAGCATGTTCAGCCCCATGTGACCCTGATTTTAGGTCAACCTGCATTTGCATACTCTTTTTTGTTTTTTTTCAGTCTGTCATTAAGCGCAACAGTACATCAGACGCACGCAATCAAGAGTTTTGTATTCAGGACATGCAAATGCATATTCATACGTCAAAGAGATGGTTCAAGTATGGTTGTATGAGGTATTGACACATTAGCAACAGAGTGTGGCGCTGGCGATTTCTGTTCAATCAGGGGCCTTGACATTTTCTCACACTGAGGTTACCGTCAGGGACAGAAGGAAGAACAGTTTTTAGCTTCGATCTGAAAAAAAAAATGTTACACCTGTCCACCTTACAAATATGTTTGATATTGGATAGCCTTTTCCTGCTGGTAATTGAAACTTTTAAAACACTTCCTACCTACACCAGTCTATAGAGAAAATTTTACACAGCAGAGATGTTACTCCACTGCTGCCTCCATTACTAAGATCATATGTGTTATTTTTTGACTTTGGTGTTTGAAATCCTTTGTTCAAATGTACCCACATAAACATAACACTACATGAACTCTCTTATGACCATCATGATATTGCAGCGTGGATTTATTCTGGTTTCATGGCTGTAGGATTTTCAAAAAATGTTCAATGAGTGAGTGCTTCTGCCCCTTTTTCCAGGAGAACTTTCGCTTTCGATGTCGGGCAGTTATTCAACCGTTTAGGAATTACTCAGTTCTGAGAACAAAACGAACAAAACAGCAGTTAACCTGCAAGCTAAAAATTATGATTTTTTTCCTCTATAAACTTGGGTGTGGGATAGTGAACTTCAATTTTTTTCCACAGGAAAAGTTTGTCAAATTGTGTCATCAACTGGAAGAAATATTCTTAAGACATCAAAAAACTTGAGCAGGTGTAAAGTTTATGTAGTTGTTCAGTCAGTCAGTCAGTCATCATCTAACCGCTTTATCCTCCACCAGAGGGTCGCGGGGGGTGCTGTGCCAATCTCAGCTACATCGGGCGATAGGCGGGGTACACCCTGGACAGTTCGCCAGTCCATCGCAGGGCCACACACAGCTAGAGACAAACAACCATTCACTCTCACACTCACTCCTATGGTCAATTTAGAGTGTCCAATTTACCTAATCCCCACATTGCATGTTTTTGGACTGTGGGAGGAAGCCGGAGAACCCGGAGAGAACCCACGCACACACGGGGAGAACATGCAAACTCCATGCAGAAAGGCCCTTGTTCCAACCGGGGCTCGAACCCGGGTCTTCTCGCTGCAAGGCGAGAGTGCTAACCACTACACCACCGTGTGGCCCTGTAGTTGTTCAGTCATGATAATTTTTTGTGTCATGTCGTCGGTGAGTGTGAGGTGCCAAGGCTTGTTCAGCAAAAACAATTGGTGTGCATTGGTGACACGATGGTGTGAACAATACCTTGTACAAACACGCTCAAACTATCCCTTTAAGCATGTAATTCAATGTTATTATCAGTCACTTCTTGTGCTTTGTTGTGTATTAGATGTTGATTTAGCTTTGGATTTTTATACATGGCATGAATTTACACCGTTACTGAGAAGAGTTCCCCCAGAGGACAGAATTGTTTTCATGCCCCCTCCAATTGAAATACTATTGAGAACCTGATAATTTTTAATTATTTATCTGTATAAACCACTGTATGAGTTGTCCTGCCCTGCCTCTCACACCCCCCGACACCCCATGTGTGAAAAAAGCAAAACAGGATGCAGGTTATTAATGTGTGACGTGTCTGTTTCCTCACAGTCAGCTTGGCGCAGCTTACGTCAGTGCTACTACTGGAGCTGTCGTCACTGCCTTGGGACTCAAGTCTCTAGCTAAGGTAATGGCTGTGGCTTCAGTTAAACAGATTAAGCGTCTTCACTGCATTTATGTTAATGATGCATTTTGATACAGATTTTTGAAAGTGTTTCTCATTTCCTCATGTTTGCAGCGACTCCCTCCAATCGTCAGCCGGTTTGTCCCCTTTGCTGCTGTCGCTGCTGCTAACTGTATCAATATTCCCTTCATGAGACAGAGGTGAGAGCTCCAACGTCAAAGCTTGTGACGTCTGTGTTGTTTTCTTGTGACATCTCCACGTGACCTTTGCTTTCCTTCTGGCAGGGAGTTGAAGTACGGTATTCCTGTGACTGATGAGAATGGAAACAGGTTAGGAGAGTCACCTAATGCTGCCAGGCAGGCCATCATGCAGGTGGTGGTGTCAAGGATCGGCATGGCAGTACCAGCAATGGGTAATTTCAAGTTATAGACTGGTTTGGTGAAGGTCCAGTGTGGCAAAAATTAAGGATTAAATAATTCTACTTCTACCTTGGAATGAGCCTTTATATGTTTATATCAGGAGCCAGGTCAGCTCTACAGAGACTGTTATTTTGGACCATGTTTTTACAGCTGCACACAGTAGAGAAACTAAGCATCTTTCTAGTTTTGATGTTAACTGAAGGCTACATAGGTTCTACAACACACCTTGGAAGGGTGAGGTGAGGGATATTTAGCTGCCACATGTAACTTCACTAATAACTGTTGCTATATTTTACACAGTGTAACTTCTTTAAAGTTGGTGCATTTGATGTTTCTATGATAACAATCTACTGCTCCACTCGTCTTTACAAATCCTTTCTGGCCACATCAGCCTAGCTCGGCCTTTGTCATCAAGATCGTCCCCAAATTTTACAAAGGTAGTGGTGCAATGTGTAAGAATTTATGGTGAGACGGCACAGCGCAATAAACAAAGGATTCCTCCCCACACTTCCTCCTATTCCCCAGTGCTTCAGGGAACTACAGTGGCCCTCATATAGCCTGTCTCTCTATTTCCTCCTTTCTTGGTTTATATGGACAAAACTTTGTTGAAATTCCTGCTTCGAAGTCCATTCTGTTCAGGCTGCTTTAGAAAAGCTGGCAGCTTTCATGCAGCAAACTCTGTACTTCAAGTACAGACAAAAGGTTTATTCTCAGACTACAAAAAACAAACACTTATTTTAAAGCAGTTGCACAGTTATTATACAAATGTATGTCTTGTATATAATTTTTTTTTAGCAATAAACCCACTTAATGTTACGCTCTGGACCTTTTTAAACAAGATCACTATTGAAACTAATCGTCTGACTCGTTCTAAATGTTCAGCAGTTGATGGCATGAGAGGTGAAAGAAAATGGAGGACTAAAAATATAAGGGAGTAAACACAACAATATAAATATGAGATTAAAACATATACAAGAACATTATAAGAAGAAATAGGAATACACTATATGGATAAACACCGCAGCTATTCAGACCATGAGGTATACAATATCAGAATGCAATATAAATACTTCTAATAATAATAATACATTTTCTACCTCCATTTCCAATTTTCCTTTTCACTACTGTTCATGAAACAAGACCTTACAGGATTCATTGTGTGTTTTTTTGCTTTCTCTTTCAGCCATTCCTCCTATCATCATGGACGCTCTGGAGAAGAGAGCTTTCATGAAGGTAAACAAGATGCATATTTGACTGTCACACTTGACTGGGGGTGGATTTACTGGTTACACTGCTGTTTTGTGAGCCAAGTGAAAAATGAGTTTTGCCACATTCCACATGTTCCACGTTCCACAGACACAGCTGTTTGTCTGTTTTCTTCTCTTGTAGCGGTTTCCTATTCTCAATGCTCCGGTCCAGGTGTCACTCGTCGGACTGTGGTGAGTTAATTGCACTAGCATTTTTCAGGAGCATTGAGCTAAAGGGGCCTGAGGTTGTTCACGTGACTTTCTGAACCAGTAACATCCAATGAAATGTTGCTCTTATTGTGTTATTTCCAGCCTGGTGTTTGCAACTCCTCTGTGCTGCGCCCTGTTCCCACAGAAAAGGTACTGGCAGCTTCTTCCACACCACTCTGGTGTCACATCCGTAAACTGAAGCTGCAGATTTAATAATCTTCACTTGTGTCTTGGCAGCTCGATGAGTGTGAGCGGGCTTGAAGCAGATCTGCAGGAGAGGATACGACAAACCAGTCCCCACACCACCACCGTCTACTTCAACAAGGGCCTGTAGTTCCAGCCAAACACTCTTCCATGCACACACACACACACACACACAGAAGCACATTTTGGATGTGCTGTGGGCACAAGTGGGAGGACAATACAGAGTTTATTTATGCATTTTGTTTTGTTTATATGTTTGCTGGTGTAAGTTTGTTTTTTCCCCAGTTTTTTTGTAATGCATGGAGAGCTGCTCCAAGTGTAAGAGTGGATGTTGAAAGTTATTTGAGAAAGTGGAACGAGACACTTTGAGAGAAAACTTCCGTGACACTCCTTTAGAAATGAAAAAAAAAGACTTTTTGTTGTTTGCTGTGTCTGTTAGCCGTCTCGGCCGCATGGGTGGTAGTTGCAGATTTGTGTCTGACTCCCTCGTACATTGTACACATCCTACTAACTTATACTCCAGTTTAAAATGAAGAGCACTGCTTCCTAGCCATATATTATGCAATTGCATTTGAATGTAACTTGTAAGTTGTTTTTAATATGGTGCAACTTTTTACCTTTCCAGTTCCTCCATCATTGTTAGCGTCACATTGTTTTTTGAAAAGTAGGAACTGTTACACACACTGGTTATGTGTTAGAATTGTAGCTAAAACTGAAGATATTCTAAATATTCCAAAACCTTGGAGAAGATGTTCCTCTTCTGTTGTTTTCTGCCTCGCCGTTATCCTTTGGCAGCATCTTGTTCGCTTCAGCTTTCCCTTAAGTGTACTTATGCCCCTCCATATTTTATAGACTTGTTGATGAGGTGTTAAGTACATGTGGTAAATGTGTAGGAATTGTAATTACAGAAGCTTGGGAAGCACAGGCACAGGTACTGTTACAATCATAGAGGCAGAGACAGTTTAGTGTGGACATCATTATCTTTAGTGGCATATTGATGAGTAGTTTGAATGTTTAGGTGATGGTGGTGTCTGTTGGCTGTTATTTGGTGGAGAGGAACATCCTGATTGATTAGACCACAGAGCAGTGGTCTGAAAATTTAACTCCCAATTCATTGGGTTTAATGTCCACACTTGAAGGTTAAAGGAAGTCAACGCCGGTTTGGTTGTCGGACGGAGTTGGAAATCCGGGTGTAACAAGCAGCTCAACTCAAGCCATTGATGTTCCATCGTGCCAAACAAAAGTAGAAAATGTCTTTATCTAAAAGATTAGTGCTTATGTCCAGGTCGGAGCAGTGGATAATTGTGTGCAATCTTTGTCGATGCTTCGTTTTAAAGTGGACAATTTGAGCTCCTATGTTCAAATTCATTGTTGTTAGATAGTAATGACGAGGGAGTATAAGCGCAGTCCTGTCTGTCAGTGTGATGTCAGAGTATAAGTATATTTTTCTTGCATATATAAATATATATATATATATACACAATATGACATGAAATGAAATGTATTGAGCACATATGCATGAGGATTTTAGAGATTTAAACTTGAAGGCGTGTTTCTGTCGGCGAATCCACCAGATGGCCCCGTTTATGCATCGGAAGACAATGTCCGCTGCTTGTACAAGTGAGCGCTCCTGTAGCTTCAGGGCTGACGAGCTCTCGAATTCGATTACTGAGCAAGAACACAGTCACAGATCCCCAACTATGACACTGTTTTTTTTCCACATACTGAGAGAGATGAGGTTGTCTGGGCTGAGCCTCGTACTTGAATTCAACTATTGTCAAGCAATTTACTGTTTTAATGTTTCTGAAAGTCAAGGTCGTACAATCGTTCATTTAGTGTTACAGTGTTGCAGCACCAGCACAACAGGGGCATCTTAATGAAGATGCTGCTTTACAGCCACTTAAAAGTGGATGTGGCCTTCTGGTTTGAAAAGGGAAACCTAGGAAGGAGGACGGAAGTAGCTCTTGGTCACCAGGGGGCAACTCCGTTTGAATGGAAGCCTATGAGGAAAAGTAGCTCCTACTTCTCTCTTTAATCTCAATAGTATCAATCACTAATTTCTGCTCTTTTTCAATAGAATATAATGTCAATTTTGTAAATGATGTTCCCATTTAGAGGCAAATAAGCACATGTGTGATTGACAGCAGGTATTGTCCGATAGGTGACGTCTTTGAATTCCTGGTTTTTAAACACTCGCATAGTGTTTGTCAAATCACGAATCTTAAGGGAGTTAGTTGTCACCGGGACAGCGTCCATTTTTTACACGCAGTCTAAATGATAACAGGCACAAATGCACAACGAAAACTGTTAACCAGTTAAGACTGAAAGAGCGTCTTGATATATGACTCCTGTATGAAAATCATTTCTGTGTAGTATTTTTAAACACTCTTCATCAGCTGCTCTTCTCATACTTGCCAGTCACATTTTCATGGAAAACACACAAGCACCACAGCAGCAACCATCAACCTCGTCCATGCAAACAGATGCTGGTCACTCTTTATGTGAGTCATTTACTGAGTCATGACCAGCATGCACTGCTGCTGGACACTGGTTCCGAGTGTTTTCCTACTGAGGGCAAACCTGCACTATTCAACGTTTTCTGTGCTGCTGTAGTGACTCGGTGGATTTGTGTTGCTCGTTATATGGAGCTTTTTAAAAGAAAGTATATCGAATGTCATAGTTGTTTATCTTGCTGGATAATGTCGAGTCTTGTCACTGCTAATTTAAAGTTTCTTTCTTTGTTTCTAACCAAATGGATCAGTCTTTTCTGCTGTTTTGTTTTTTTTGTGCAGAAAATGTAGGACAAAACTGAATGGGTTCACTGAGCGTTTAATCACACACGGCCTGTGTCTGTGTTGTTTGATTGAGCCAAAGATGAGACAGGTATGAATTGTACAGGGTTGAAGGAAAGAGGGTTGTGTTTAAAACCTGTATTTGTTTCTTTTAGCTTTGTTGTGCGGACCTTTTTCCGGGCTTTTCTCGTTATACATGTTTTTGCTTTTACATCCTCAAAAAGCTTTGTCATTATCAAAAAGTCAACAGATTGAAGATTAAATAAACCCCAGTACACATTTTAGACAGTGACCATAGAGTTTTGTTGCATCCTTGCACAAACATTCACTTGGAGTTGAGAACAAACAGATTATAATTTGGTGGTCAAATGTCACTGTGACCTCACAAATCGCATTTTTGCTTAGTGAATGCATTTCTTAAAAAGTTCTAAAGAGATTTGTTTCACATTTGGCACACATTTTTACGCAGTCACCTTTTTGAATCCGGTAACCATAGGTCATGTTGCTTTTGGCTTCTCAATCATGAAACGTATTTTAAAATTTGATTGTTCACGTTGTGAAATAAATGTTTTCGTTAAATCGTTGCACAAAGAAAGCAAAGGTAAAAAGAAATAACCTTATATTTTACTCACTGTTTTTTCTTCATGTATATCCTTTTAACTCCGTATTGTTGGTTCAGTATTTTGTTCCCCCTTTTGTTTTGTGTTGTGTTGATGTGAAAGGTGCAGAATTTCACTGAGAACAGTATAATAAAATGTGTAACATTCAAGTCCAAGTATCACAATCCATTAATCTGTCAGATATTTTCTCGATTCATCATTTTGTTTGGTCCATAAAATGTTGACCAGTGTTTCCCAAACCTCAAAATTACGTTTTAAAATGTCCCAATTTTTTCCACACCAACCAAAATTATTCAGTTTCTTTGTTATTTGGAGCAAAGAAACCAGAAAATACTCGCATGTAAGAACATCTACAAGACAAGACGATCTGATAAAACTAAAGTTGAACTGGGAATGTCATCTGTGCAGTTGAACAAACATGACCGTCTGATACATCTAAATCTGATAGTGAAGGCTTCTTTTTTTTAAGATGAGGATGACATTTCTCAGAGGACCTTGACTTTTCTTTTTTTCAACAGACATGTTTGTACTCTGCTCCAGCTTCAGTTTTCTGCATGAAAATGTGTTCAGAATACAACTGTGTTTGGAGCTTTTACTGTTAACAAAAGAGGGGAGTGGGTGCATATTTGAGATTGATGCACTAGTGCACCTTCCATGAATGGATTTGATACATTTAAATAATTCAAATTGGACAAAGACAGTCTCATTTTGTGCTAAAAGGAAGTTTGCAGCCTAATTCTCAGGTCGATTGGAATAATTTATAAAATTATCATTTGAAATGTATAATACAAAATTCATACCAGTGAGTGAACCAGATCTTCTGCATCCCCAGAGATAAAGACCTTACATACTTAACACAGGTTAACGTAAAGTAACGTGCAATACTAGTTTTAACTCTTAGGCTGGTCTGTGTGACCATCTTGTAATAGAAATACAATGATATTAAAACATAATGGACAACAAAATCCAATTAAATAAAAACAGGAGCGAGTGTGGTAAAGATATGGTGACGAGGTTTGTGTTTTTTCATTTATTGCAGCAAATATTCTCATGTACAGGTACAAACAGTTGCCCTCTTGTGCACAAACGCACATTAAATCAACACCTGCTTCAGGCAGCACAAATACTCCTCCAAACGTACAACAGCAGCTGGACTTTTGTGTGTTTGAGCATCAAACCTGATCTGCTCAGTGTTGAGTTTATAGTCAGGTTGTCATTATCACACAAACAGTCGTCTGCCATTGTTGGAGGTGTATTCACGCACCGTAGCAGGAGAAGCAAACAGGACGGTTATTGAAAATGCACTGACGTGAAATCAAGCTTCAAGTGAACCTAAATTTAACAGTCGATGTTCCTGCCTGTTTATGTTAATGCCCGTTTCGGATAAACTATAACTTCAAGGTGCAGAGGTAAAGAGGAACAACATTGCTTATCATTATTATTATTATTGTTGTTGTTGTTGGCTCTGTCCTGCGTTTCACAGCTCTATTTGTTAAACATACAATAAATTAATGTGATATTACAAAGAAAAGACAAATGTAATGATAGTATCAGTATTTCAGTGACTCCACATCAGACCACAACGGTTTATTTCAGTGGAACAATTTTTTTGACAGCGTCTAAAACCTGAGCAGTGTCCACCTTATTCCCAAACTCCTTCTCCCGGTGCTCCAGGAGAATCCCCTGCAAAAACACAACATACACAGAATATTTTGAGTCTTAATTTCATATTGTGAATTTGTGAGTTAATGTGCTGCTGTTGGTTGTTGCCAATAGTGGAATGAGAGGGGAAAAAGGAATATAATTGTTGTTAATGTTTTGTTGATGTTGTGTTCAGACTGAACTACAGTTGTGAGTGTGTGTCTGGTTAATCCCTGCATCTACACCCGCATCGCTAACATTGTTTTAGTACAGGTGTAAACTGCGCTACCTGGTCTCCTGGTCCGATGACGTACACTCCCCCCAAGACAAAACCCTCGCCGATCATGTTGCCCTGGTAACCGGACCTCCAGGCCCGCATGAAGTTCAGCCACACACCGAGGCGAATGAACCCGAGAGCTCCCATCTTCCTCTGCTGTGGACCGTAGAAGCATCTCTGAAATCACAGAAATAATAGGAAAAATAGGATGATAAGAAATGTATAATTATGGTATTATATTATCATTATTATTACTAGACACAGACAGGGAAATTTTTTGGTTTTTTTTGCTATCTAGGCACCGCTAACCTTTTCATCTATGTAAATGTCCCCAGCGAAGTGCGGTCTGAAGTCCTGGATCTCTGAGCCGATGTTCTCTTTTGTCACAGCGATCAGAGGGACCCCAAGCTCTTCCAGCTGGGGCTTCAGAGAGGACAGCTCAGTGGCCTCCTAAAGAGAGGCAGACAGAAATGACACCGTCAGGCGAGGGAATCACCAGAGCAAACATGGTATGATATGATATCAAGATATTTAAGTCACGACACGATATTATCACAATATTTAAGTCACGATACGATAGTATCACAATATTTAAGTCACGATACAATGTCACAATATTTAAGTCACGATACAATTTCACGATATTTAAGTCACGATACAATTTCACAATATTTAAGTCGCGATACTATCAAGATACGATATTATCACAATATTTAACTTGCGAAACGACATTATCATGATATTTAACTCAAGATGCGATACTATTAAGATATGCTCGCACAACAGCTCTCGTGAGAGTGAGCACTTGGCACCATCTAGTGGACTGAGGCGTCAATTGATATATTTTTTTTATGCTAATGCTCAAAAAGTTTGTTTTATCAAAAGCGATGTGACGCACACTCGCAGCCAAATACACAGCAATCATTTACTTTTCTAATCAGAGACATGCACAATCACCTCTCTGCACAAAAATCATCCAGGCCGTCGCACGGCCATGACCACGGCCCCGTTCTTCTCCCACAGGCTCTGTGCTTTGATGACCTTGTCATCTGCAGACAAAACAACATTTTTACTGTTTAAAAAAATACATTCTCAAAACAATTTAATAACTGTTTTTTTTTGACTGATGGGTTTGAGGTTGCTTACCTTCAGTCGTGGATCTCAGGTCAGCATCTCCCAGGTTCTCCAGCATCGCCTTGGCAGTTTTAGTGAGACACATATCAGTGTTGGCCAGGAAGATCCCAGTGAGTGCAGCTCCGATGGCACCCAGACCCAGGGACCAGATTCCCATCCCAAACAGCTCAAGTCCGGAGGAAATCACTGTGACACAAAAACCAACAACATGTACAGCTGAGACACGTACCACAACTCTGACATAATCATAATGCAAAGGAGTTTTTTCTCAGTTTTTTCTTTTTTCTCTACTTAAAGGCAAATCATGAAAGACAACTGGTCTTTCATAACACCTTTGTAATTTAAGTAGATGAATTGATGCTAGGGCTGCAACTACCAATTATTTAAATAGTGTTTTCCAAACCTCCACAAACAAAACATATTTAGTAACTAAGATAGAGGAGCCAATAAATATCCACATTAAAGAAGCTTAAAATGCTTGTATTTTACAAAAAAACACTCAAAATGATAATATAATCAAAGGCAATTTTGATTATTGCCTTTGCAATAGCAGTGGTTGAAAGGTTGGAATATCTTGAACACTTTAGAAGGAGTTAAAATGGCAGAGTAATAAAAAAGAGGAATAAAGAATTCATATACATCATAAATACTGCACAGCAATCCCACTAATTAAATTATCCGAACAAAAAAAGCAGTTTGACGATGAATTTAAGGTCAATTATTGATCGATTGGCTGTTGCAAACCTATCTGATCGCTATAGTGTTGGCAAAGCAGTTTTACTTTTATTTAAACTTTATTTTCCCAGGAAATCGCTTAGAAAAACATGTTTTTGTGAGGCACTAATACAAAACAGACCTACAGTACTAAACAGAATGTGAAATTCACATTCTGTTTAGTACTGTGAATCATACAGTGTTTAAACAGCTGCAATTTTATACCACAACACAATTTGAGTTATACTTTAAAGTATACTTTAAAGTGCACTGCAAATTATTCCATGAATGTGAGGCACAGTACATCCAGTCTCCAGAGACTATGCGGACCCGGCTGGCAGATTTCCTTATCAGCACTTTCACGTCTCATGCTGTCCTGTTTTTCTCCACTACACATACAGTATGTTTTATCAGTTATCTGCACAGTCACAGCCCGTACCAGCAAACACATTCTATTTACCATCACAGAAATGTCAGAACATGTTTATTTTTGCTATAGCAAATGGCATCTAGGACGAGTCGAGCCAGTAACCTTTCAACTTCTTTCAAACATCTTAAAAACCTTAGAGTTGGGGGTTGACCATGCAAGGGCTATTGTTAGTGTGTGAGCACTCAAACACTTCATGTCCTTGCCTGAAGTGGGCTTGTTTGAATCAGGACTGGCTTTGACATTATTTTGGTGAAACAGAGCCGCATGCGATCTTAAAAACTGGGATCTGGCTGTGGTGGTGGACTGGCTGCTCCGCGGACAGAGGACAGAGCAGTGGCGGGACAGAGTCCACCTCAGAGCCGGTGAGCATTTAGACAGAGCCATCACAGGAAGCATGGATGTGAACTCTGACCCTCTGACTACACACACCCACTGAAAGAAAAACACACACACAAAAAACAAAACAAGTCTTTTCTATGCACGGTAAACCAGCTCAGCTGTTTAACCTGGAAGCTTTTAAAGTTATAAACATTATTAAGAGTGTGTAAAATGGTGAGAATGACGTCTCTCGATTTAAAAAAACGAAAAAACTCTACATTCACTTGTTTATTTGGTTTGTAAAACACCTCAAAACACAAACTATACAGTGAAATCACATATTAAAGTCACATTGCAGAAAGTCACACAGCTTTCCTGAAAATGTAATAAGACGAAAGCCAACCAAGTTAAATTACAATCCTGTATCATGATTTTTTAGATTTTTCAAGCTGAAAAGTAGAAATGTAGTTTACTAACTTGTCTCCATATCCAAAGTGAGAGGATGCAGTTTTTCCCTCCTGAGACTTAGTTCATAACTCCCCAAAATGCTCTTGAAAAGTGACACAGACACCAGTGGGAGGAAGAATAAGGGGAGGAAAAGAGAGAGAGAGGGGGGGCGAGAAAGACCCACCCACAAACATGGAAGTGTCTAATTTCCTTAAATGTAAAGTGGGCACTGATATACTTGCAAATAATCACAATATTTGGAAAAACAAGATATTTACTGTATTAATGAGACCTAAATAATTATATTAGTACTTTATCCTTAAGGGAAAAAAGATAGTTAGAGGAAATACTAAAAACAAGTTGATAATAGCAAGGTGTGCCTAATAGAGTGGCCAGATAGTGAAGTTTCAACTCCAGTTTGACAGGCCACCAACAACGGTGTACATGTTAATTTTTCTGCATATAGACTAAGACTGAACAATTAATCGAAATTATATCGAAATCATGGACAGTGGTCCTAGACTTGTTCAACCTGCACTGGATTATCCCACAGACACAATAATCTCCACTCTTTGGGATAATTGATGTACATCTATCTAAACTATCTAAACTCCTTCTGTAGCATATTATCCGTCGTGTGTGCAGCTGTGTGATACAGTTGCTGTGGATAAACAATCAAATAAAAACAGGAATTAAGGTTAACAACTAGATGACCTTGATCCAATCAATCCAACTAATCGATGATATAACCTGATGACTCCAAAAGCTGCACGTAGAACTCTACATATCCAGGGGCAGTATATGTGATGATACTGTTTGCATAACAAAAGCAAACTTTCAGTTAACTGTCGCAAAGCGAGTAATGATGACACGTAATCATTTTTTCTATTTGCGTACGCAAATGGTGCGTAAACTAGCAGTTAGCTCGACTGACAGTTGACATTAACTGGTCGGTTGACACGGGTCGTTGTGGCATGTTTCACCCGTTCAGTTCGCACGGTGACAGCGTTTTTGTAAATTGTGTTTGGGATAATTATTAATAGATAAAAGGTCACGCACTCACCGGAATCAGTGAAGCCACACAGATGGAAGCAGCTAATGTGTAGTCAAAACACTGCAGTAGCGCAGACCGTCTAATCAATCCACACAGAGAGAGAGAGAGAGCAGGGGAAAGTAATCGAAATTGATCTCGGGTAAGTGAGAAAATGTGGTGGGATAGTGTGAGTAAGTAGCAGCGTCAATACACAGTGAAAACAAAGGATTGAAATTCTTTAAAACTTGACATGTGTGACTGACCAAAGGAACCAGTGTGTGTAGTGTGGACTTTGATGTTGTTTGGAGTAGATGTGTAAGAGAACAGGTACCAGTACTGCAGTAGACCATGGTTTAGATAAGTGGTCTTAAACTCACTTTGAAAAACCGTGTAAACCGGGTAAAGCAAGCCCCCAGTTTGTTTAATGATCTCTGTATATACTAGACATTACGGTAAGAGCGTGCAATTTCAAAATAAAATCGACAGATGTGGAATGTATCTGAATTAACAGCAGAATACTTTCCACCTTAGACTCTTATTCCCAATGGAAAGTACCAGTTTCCACAAGCAAATTCACCCTGACACAGCATTCCAAAATAAAAGCCCTCTGAAATTGCAGAATTGACCAAAATTTAAAGATTTAAAAAAATTTAAAAAGTATAAAAAGGAATCTACCTGTATCCACAAGCAAATTCCACTTCAAACTAGTATAATAGTATAGTAGACCACCTCAGGATGACCTTCACAAAATGTCAGGCCATTCTGATGTGGTATTTCAAAATAAAGGCTCTCTGAAATTGCAAAATTGACCTATTTTCCACCTAAATTCAGATTGATATGAAAGGGAAACTACCTGTTTCCACAAGCAAATTCCACTTCACGTTGATAGTAGACCACCTCAGGGTGGAACTCACAAAATGTCTGGCCATTCTGATGTGGTATTTCAAAATAAAGGCCCTCTGAAATTGCAGAATTGACCTTGTCTAAATGATTCTCAAACTGTTGTCTGCTGGACCCTAAGGGACTGTGGTGGATGAGCTATGAGCTGTTTAAGTTTTTTACATTTTAGTTTAGTAGCTTTGAATATCCATAAATTATTTTTAATAGTTGCTTTACAAATTATTACGTCCATGTGGTGGGTGGGCAGTGTGTTGACAAAAAAAATTGTTGAATGTCTATGAAAGGACAGGTCAAACATCGGGTTTTTCATTTGTGTGAATGTTTGTTAGTTCTTGTATTTTAAGTATTTAACATGTTAAATCCACTGCTGATCCACACTCAGGTGTGGTGTGTGGTGGTAATGCAAGAAAAGCTGGAGGCAAACAAACTGCCATAAAACACAAAGTATAAGAACAGATTGGTAAATATGCCAAGGAGCCTTTTGTGCTGCATGACTTGTGTATTGTTTTATTTTTTTTTAGATGTCACACAGAAAAAAATCACTTAATAACTGCAGTGGCTTATTCTCCATCCATCATATCAGCATAAAACTGCCTTGTTTCATGTGTTTTATTAGTGTGTTGGCATCAGGGCTGTTCTCTCTATCAGAGTTTCAGAAACAGATCATCAATAAAACACACTAAAGAACATCACAAAACCAAGTCCAGCTACACAAACAGACAGACAGACAGTGAGCCAGCAATCATTTAAAATGGCACAAAATGAATCCACAGAATTACTGTGTTGCATAACCCAACCTGCAGTAACTCCCACCTGCCACAAATACAATGGTTTATGAGAACATTACAACATGGAAACTTTACATGAACATTAATACGGAAAAAATCCTGGATTAGACTGAGAGGCATGCAAATAACACTTTCAATGTGAAGATCTATCTTGCCAGGTTTTCACGCATGTTACGGGCTGTTTTGAGGACTGCCAGCATATTCACTTTATCTCCAAACTCCTTTTCACGGTGCTCCAGTAGAATACCCTGGCAGGGAAAATACAATCATCATCCAAGAAAAACAAAAATCCAGACACAATTGTTAGAAAATAATCACTCTGCTCACTTGATCTCCAGGCCCAATGACGAAGACTCCACCCAGGACCAGTCCTTCACCTCTCAGGTTCCCTCTGAAGCCCCGCCGATAAGCTCGACAGAAGTTCCTCCACACACCGATACGCAGGAACATGGAGAGAAACATCCATCGCTCTTGAGGGCCATAGAAGTTTCTCTGTGTGAGTAAAGTGAAAGCAGCTTATTGGCTCAAATTATGCAACTCTCCATGTTTCACTTAATGCCTAAACCTCCCGAGCAAGCAGATTACACTAAATCAGTGAAAGCTGTCATGGAAATATTTAACATGCATGTGGTGGCTGTTTGTTGGAAAACAACTAAATAGGACATTAGATAAAATAAACTTAACTTGCACAGTTTAGTTGAGCTAAGGTCTTAGTCTGACTAAGACAGACTAACGGACAACTTGACAAGTCCCGCTATAGATTTATTGGCCGTGTATGTTTGACTCCGCCTCCGTAGTGCACATTGAGTCAGTTTCCTGTAGACCTTTATGTCACAGAAAAACAAAGTGATGGATCGCGCTGTGGTTCTGTATGTTTTGTACCTGCTGTACAACTTAATCAGTCCAAAAGTGTGTCTTCTCCGTAACCATTGTATTGTTTGTTCTTTTCCGGCAACAATACTGCACCTTATATGTCGTCTCCTTTGGGTCAAAGACAAATTTTAGTGCATGTGCAGAACGCCAAGTCCCACTCTAGCCCGACTAAGCATATACATGCAGGAGTAATCGGACTATGAGTCACATTATCCCAATATGCTAGTCTGACTAAGACTAGCTCTATTTTAGTCAGACTAACTGTTAACTATCTGTTTACATGACATTAGGAAAACTGAATTACTGCCTTGGGCCAACTTAAATTGGACTTTTAATACAGTATGCATGTAAACGCACTGAGAGTGGACAAAGAAAGCCAACGGAAAAAAATGCTCGTACTAAATACCTATATACACTGGTTTTCAACTGAAAAACTAAATGGTTTGTGGGTTTAATTACTCTTTAAACTCAACAATACTGCATACTGCAGCTTTTAATCTCTGAAAGTCTTAGGAGGGGGGAGGGGTTTGCAGAAGCAGACCTGCTGATCCACGTAGACTTTCCCAGAGAAGTACTTCTTGAAGCTGTCCAGCTCCTTGCCAAGGTTTTCTTTCACCACAGCAAACAGAGGGACTTCAAGGTCCTGCAGCTGGGACTTGAGAGAGGACAGCTCAGCAGCCTCCTACACACAGAGAGAAGGACAGAGAGAATCCAAAAGCACAAATGTGACATCACTAATATAGACTTATACAGACCAGCGTGTGATTTCATACTGTACCTCTCTGCACAACAATCATCCAGGTCGTCGTACGACCATGACCACAGCTCCACTTTTCTCCCACAGAGTTCTGGCCTTGTGTCGTTCATGGACTGTGAGAAAAAAGAGAGAAAAAGATGTGCACAATTTGTGAAGTTATTTGTGTGGTGGTGAAAATAATCTCAGGTGCAAATGCTGGATGTTCAACAAAACTTTCATATGGGTTCACTTTTTATCGACCACTGGGTGTGTTCAAACTATTCAAATCTAACAAGGTCGGAATGATATTTTTACAGTTGTTTTGTAATCTTTATTTCAGGTGAAGCAATAGAAGTTAAGTTCTCGCTCTGTATAGTAAAATATACTTCAAGTGTCAACATGTCACAGCAGTAATGATTGTGTGCAGACTTATCTAAATATCCTGTTAACATTGACTTTTATTTGCTTTTCTCTCACTGAAAGCAGAAAAGAGCAGAAATATAATGTCTTGATGTCGTTCCAACCAAATTTTTTCGAGACATTTGTGATACGATTGTTCAGACAGTATTTTACCATCATATTTAAAACAGGCTGTGGTTTAAATGAACCCAACCATGACCATTTAGTTCTTCAGAATTTTTAGGCCACCTACAGTACTTACCTAGGAACACAGAAATCTAAATATCCTGTTAACATCCTTCACTTTTATTTGCTTTTCTCTCACGGAACGTTTTTAAAGCGAGGACCCTTACTGAAACTGCAGGACAGAGCAGAAATATAATGTCTTGAAGCAAATTTGTTCAAGATGTTTGTGACACGATTGTTTAGACAGTATTTGTCTTTTTAAACGTGCTGGGGTGCAACCACTTTTAAAGAAATCCAACCTCCACCGTTTAATTCTTCAATTTTCATCAGACATTTGGGAACAAAAGTAGTTTCAACTCAACGTTTATGTCCAAAAATAACATCTGTGAGAAATTTCAGTCAGGTTTTAGAGCTTTTAGAGAAATATGATGTCACACTAATTTTTTGCTACAAAATCTACTCTTTTTTTTTTTTTTTCCACACAAAAGACAGTAACATAAAAGTGATTTTATTGCCTGACTCACTTCCTCCTGTTGTCTTTAGTTCTGTGTTCTCCAGAATGTCCAGTTGAGCCCATGCTGCTTTGGTCTGGAACCAGTCGGTGATGGAACTGATGAGCTCTGCGACGAACACTGTCACAAACTTCAGGAGTGCGGTCACAGTCGCCATCACCACCAGAATCTCACTCCACAGGACACCTATGGAGAAAATAAAAGATGAGACCCAGGGATGAGTTTCTTTACACACGTGACCACCAAAAACGAATTAACAACATGCATAAATATCACACATCAGCCAAAGAAACCTACGAGTAACAAGAAATCTTGAAGTTTCATGTGTAAAAAAGAAAAGGAGATACTCACCAGATGGTGCCTCACTGCTAATATGAAGGAATCTAATGTTTTCAGCCAACTAGCCCTTTAATCCCCCTGACCTCAGATCTGTGAGAGCTTTGATTACGTGAACATAACACGACAGGAATTTTCTCACACTGCAGGGAAACAATGTTGCTGTTGAGGTGGGCTGTCAGTACCAGGCTCAGAGTGTCAAAGCGCAATATAACGTTTATTTTTAACTCTTTATTCAGTCAAATTAATTCCTTTAATCACATTAAAGCTGTAAATATCTATAATGAATTGGTTATACAAGGTCCTGCCTCCTGATTGTTTTAGTTAAGTTGGTTTACATGCTCTTCCTCTCTTATTTTATTTCCTGATCTATACATGCATGCATCAGTGGGAGATTTTATAGATGATTCATTTACTCTCACTTCAGGTCACAGAGAAGCTGCAGAGAACCTGAGATCATGTTCCAGCTTTCAATGTTCAGAGCGAGAGTGACCCCTACAGCAGGTTAGTGACATTACACAACAGACACACTGAAAGGCTGCAGCTGCTTTAATCTTCCATCAATGTGACGATGTATACCTCGGTTACCAGCGATTAATCATTTTGTTTATCAAATGACAAATAAAACTGGCTGTGTTACCATAGTGCAATTATTCATATTACTCATAATTTCTTGATTTTAAAGAAACATGTCAAAAGGTTTGCAACTTTTTTAATTTTAGTTTGAAAAAAAAAACTTCTTTAAATGATCACCAAAACAACAACAAAAGGAAGAAAAAAAATAATAAATTAAACGAAACACAAGTTGACACATGTTCAACAGAAGTCTAGCCTTATCAAATCCCTTATGTTTATCCCACTCCCTTAGGTAGATAGGTAGATAGATAGATAAAAAGATGAGGACAATAAACGGACAAACTGACAAATAAGACATCTCATATTACGCCAATGTTGGTTCAATGCTTCAATCCGACACCAGCTGCTCGTCAATTTCCTCATTCATTTAAAAACCTCATTATTGTTGCTGACTTCCTCCTTGTCCCTTAAACACCCAGTCTCTCCCTTAAGTTGCTGCCATCTGTTGGATTTCCCTTTGTTTACACCCTCCTGAGGCCGCCTCCCCATGTCCTAGTGGGAGATTCCAGTTGGTAAAATGCCAGTATAAGGTGAAGGCCTCTTGTTCCATAAAATGATTCTGTTTTTGTCACACTGTGACATTAACTTTATTTACGTACGTCAATTTTGTTTTTCTAAAACATGTCGCACTGCACTTCATTCACTAGCTAAGAAGACAGACTGTGTTCCTAGAGACTATATGTATATTTTTTAAGGGTTTACCCTACTATTTATAGATGAAATCCATCTTCAAATACATCCTGACTCGGTTTTAATGCGGCCTTTATCTCCTCCTCACAGGAGCGATAGCAGCTTTATTGGAGGAACCACTGATAAAAAACCAGTCCAGTGCAGTAAAGGGGATGCAAGGTGTGTTTTGATGTGTGTTTGTGAAAATACTCAACATTGACCTCTGCTGACCCCCTCGTCACTGTTTTGTTGCTTTTCAGTTACACATTTCTATATGTTCATTATTGGCAGACGAGTGAAAATGAACACGTTGAAGTAAATTTGCGTGGATGGTTTTGTGGTAATATTTCACTCTTTGGTGGCAGCTCCACAGAGGAATGTGCTGAGAGTCCAGAACAATCTGGAGTAAGGTTGGGATAGGATGACAGTCCAGCTGCTGCTCTCTCTCTCTGACTCCTCTGCTGGGATCTGTAGGCATGTGAGTGTGTGTGTGCCAGTTTAAGACAGTGTCTGTCTGGGAGCTTGCTCTTCATTATAATATTATATAACTATTTTAACTAGATGAGTAGAAAACACAACAGGGAACTGTTACATTACATCACAGTCACAATATCGTGATAATATAGTAATACTTTTGTAAAAAGAGGTATAATTTCCGTAACGCCACCCCTTTTTCTATTGTAATTGTTAAGTAATAGTAAATAATTAAAGAATGATAAGGTTTTATACTGATGGTAGCAGGTAGCTATTGCCATTACCAAGATATTATCTGGATATTATCTTGGAAATAACCAGAGGTGGGGAGAGTACTGAAATATTTTACTCAAGTAGAAGTACCACTATTTTGATAACATTTTACACAAGTACAAGTAAATGTACTGCTCTAAAAAGGTACTCAAGTTAAAGTAAAAAATAGCTTGTTTAAAATGTAAGTAAAAGTTACTTAGTTACATTAATAAATAGAGTTCTTTCTTGTGTCATGCAAAAAGGACAAGGGGACACAACTCTTAAAATGTAGTGAAATACAATACTTCCAAAAAAATCAAACATACTTAAGTAAAGGTAAAATTAGACATTTGAAAAATTACTTTAAGAATACAAGTAGCTACATAAAAAAACGTAACACGAGTAAATTTAATTCACTACTCTCCATCTCTGGAAATAACATAGTATTATTGTACTATTATCTTCTTTTTACCATTGTTATTACAAATGCAGGTAAATTGCTTTAGAAATAAGATGTAATTACTGTAGTGGTGCTTTCTTTTCTTATGCGGATAATTAGCCATTTAAGGTAAAACTACACTTAGATGAGTCAAAGGTCTGTGAATAGTATTATATTTCTCACATCACAGTGTACTAAACTCATGTTCGAGTGGTTCAAGTGTGTTCTCGACTCAGGCAGGCTGTTTGTAGCAGCTGCTTTCGTCACAAATAGTCATGCTAGTGTACACACACACACAGAAACTTGTTTTTATATTTTAGTGAGGACACAGCTATTCGTGTTAGGTCACTATATTTACTTCCATTCATTTGGAAAGCATAAACATAGCATTATCCTTAACCTTAGTCATAACCTGCCTAACCTTAACCTTAACCTAATCAGAATTCAAATTAGCCCTAAATTTAACCAGCTCCTCAGAAATGAGGTTCTGCCTCAGGAGAACCAGGTTTTGGTCTCCACGAGGACTACTGGTCCTGATGAGGTCAGTCTTTATACCAGAAGTGGTCCTAAAGAGGTAACAAATACAAGAACACTTATTCCCTAGCCCCTTACCCTAACTTTAATCATCACAACTAAATGCCTAACCTTAACCCTTGACCTAAACCCAATTCTAACCCTAAAATGGCACCTTACACACACACACACACACACACACATACACACAACCAAAACAAAACCCAATTCTAACCCTAAAACCATCTCATCTCTGAAAAGGCCCTTTAATGTTCCGAGAACTAGACAAAATGTCTCCACAAAGATAGGTTTGTATGTTTTTTGGACCTCACAAAGATACACACACAGATACAGAACAGCCTGGTCTTGGACAGGGCTCCTTTGGAGAGGAGTGTTTGAGGACCTGCAGCCAATCACAGCAGTCGATTTGCACCCCACCTTCCCCACATGTTGAATTCTTGCTGTGCCAGTGAAGCCAATCAGTGAGTGGAGTGCAGAGTAGTAAAAGAAGAACAGGGAGCACCACAGTAATTATACTCTGATCATTTAAAGGGACAGATCTGCTTTTTGAGTCATGCAGGCGTTCTGAATGAAGTTAATGTAAAAATAGTAATGTTGCTCTTTCTATAATACTGTGATTAAAATGTCAGATACATGCAACATTAAAAAAACACAACCTTTAACAAAGAAACATAGCTGAAGCTTTAGCAGCTTTAATGGCAGCACTGATAAAAGAAATAACATTCTACATTATCTACTCTTTATCGATATGGAGTTCCTCACATAAAAACACGTTACACACACGAGTCTCTTGGCCACGCAATAAAAAGGTTCATGACCGGCGAGATCCACCTGAGTCTGGCTGCTCTGCCATCCAGATGGAACTGGCTGCTAACTGGACGAGCAAAGAAAGACAAGGTGCCGAGGTAAACTTTATGTCCTTGAACTTTGGAGAAAGACAAACAGTGTTAACAGCCCCCGACGCTGCCTGGATTCATTTATCTCATCCTGTTCTGTCGAGTTTGACTCTGACTCTTGACTTCCTAATGTGACCCCAAACCCGTGACCCCGTGTCTTTTAAACTGAAGCCCAACTGGGGTCAGGACGACACACATTTCATGGAGCCAATCGGAAGGAAGGAGGAGACCAAGTCACACAATTTTACTTCTTAATGTGAATAATACAGATAGAATATCAGTCATGTGACATTTGTATTGGGTGCCATGTGTAAATATTTGATGACACTTTGTTCACGTTTACCTAATTTTTCTGTGATTCGAGAACAGAAATACATGTTGATGTTAAATCTAAATCTAAATGTTAAAACTTTTATATTCTTAATATCAAACTGACATCACGTTGGATGTTAAACTATGAAGAAAAGATATGAAACAGAAAAATTTGAAGTTAAAAATTAAGTGTTGCACACTGTGGCTCCATATGTATTTGTCTTTTAATATTAAAAGATGATATTGTCCACAAAATGTCATTTGAAATTAAAAGACAAATGCATATGGAGCCTTCTTTCCTACTTTTTTCTGTGCGTTTACACTTAATTTATTTATTTATTCATTTATAACATGTAATGCTGACAAAAGACCATATTTCATGTTCTAAAGGGGTTAGGGAGAAGTAACTTTTACCTCTTATTTAATCTTACTTAATCTTGGAGCCCTAATCTATATTATATTGCATACAAATCTGAAGTGAAGAAGGGTATTTGTTGCTGATATTGGAAATATTCATTCACATATTAATAATATTATATCCAATCCAATCCAACTTTATTTATAAGGCACTTTAAAAACAACAACGGCTGAAAAAAGTGCTACACATCGTAGAAAGTATAAAAACAACACAAATAAACAAGTCATACAATAAAACTATAAAAAAGATGAAAACTTAATTCCACAGTACCACACGGCTCCATAATTTCACAGCGATGGTGGAGATCCTCGCTGTGTTTATTTTTCTTGTTACACAACAGAGGCGACACAAAGGTCGTCACGTCACCGTTATTTTTCCTCGTCAGCCTCTAAAGGTGAAGGTTCAGGAGGATCTGAGCGGCAGCTACAGCCTTTATTTTTATTATTTTATCTAACTTCCAAATCTGGCGACTCCCTCTTTCCTATAGGAGGAGATTAATTAATTAATGAATCTATCAATCATCCAACACATCCTGTCTTTGTCAACCTTGTCTCAACCTTGTCCTTAACCTGTAGATCTTATCGGAGTGAAGTTTAACCCCCATTAAAATGCTCTAAAACACAGATATAATGCATACAAATTCACATTTCATCCATATTTATACAGGATTATTAAACAGAGTCAGGACTTAACAATGCTAATTATTATGTTGTTATGTAATCTTGTAATACATAATATAATTATGTATAAAATGTTTTGTTGTGCATTATTTTACAGGCATGTTTCCCACATTCCTCTTCCTTTTCTACTGCGATGCACCTGAGAAGAGGTGTGTGACTTTTTCATAGTTACACGTTTTACACACACATCAAAGCATAGATGAACTTCCTCATTGTGTTCATTTCATTCCATAACTTTACCTCTTAATATCTGTATTTAATATTTGTTCTTACTTGAACAGTTTCAGGTTTCAGAAGTAAACCACATATAAATACCATTTAAAAACATCAATATGTAAATGATTTTTTAATTTTAAAACAAAATCATGCAAAACTGAAAGAAAGCAAGAACAAAATTATTCACCAATACATTTATTGTAATGTTATAAAACTTGGCCTAATGTCTGCATCAGTGCTCATATTTAACCTCCTTTGCCAAGGACGTTCTGTTGTTTTGATGGATTTGTTGGTAGACACACATTATGGGCTTGTTCAAAGATGCAAAAACCCCCACAGAAAGTTAAGTATAACTTAAATACAAAATTAATTAATTACATTTTTGACCGTTTGTGACATGTGATACCAAGTTATGTTTCCATTAAAGTTTGGTAAGGTATCTACCTGCTGCATGATGAGTATTCCAGAAATCCCCTTATAAAGGGCAGAGCGGATTTGAATGAAATTAACCTGCGCTCGCACACATTAATTCACAGTAGTTTTAACCTGACAATGCAACAACCAAACTGGGATTAAAATAATATCTGTTTAATTACGTCCAGTCATTATCAACTGTTTATGCAGCCAAGAGATACAGAATGATACAGCCTAAGAAAACCAAACCATTTATAGTATAAAGTTATTATATAGACCTAAATAATACGTACTGGGCTATCTCAACTATCATTACAGAAATAGTTGTTTATTGAGTTTCATCCACGCTTTGTTAAAAAAAATAATTCTGCCCTCTGTGCTTTTCAAATACTTTTCATGACCTGAGTAAATAGATATTTTGGAATGGATAAAAAATGTGATTTCAGTGACATCACAAGTTAATAATAATAATTAGATCAATCAGATAATAAGATAAGAATAAGATAATCTGATTTTTATGGTGCTTTTCAGGTCACTCAAAGACGAAGTTTGTAAAATATAGCTGATGCTGAATAAAACTGAAATTTAAGAAGTGTTTACTGTTAGATATTCTATGTGAATGACTGTAAAATCCATGGTGCTTAATAACAGGCAGCAAAATGTGAAGAGGTCCCTGAAAAACTAAAGTTAACAAGTAACATAAATAAACTTTACCTACTTCAGTTTCAATCATTAAGCAATTGTAAGATTTAGTTTATGGACTATAATTTATCAGATTTTTTATGAGCCAATCACAGTCGTGAAAAATGTCTCAACTTTGCTGTTTGCACCAGCCTTGTTTTTCCCTGGTTTGACCTGTGACCTCTGTGTTCATGATAACTTCTGCACACTGAGGTCAAACATTTCACCTCAGGAGACTTTAATCTGTCTATTTAATCCCCCTGAAAAGCCTCAACGTTTCGATGTGCCGATGATTCAAAAATCAATACACAATCCATGCTTTATGCTGTCACACAGTTATTTTTATGTCTTCAAATGAACTTGCACTCATTTGATGATGTATGTCCATGAACCCCATCCCCCGCCCCAGAATGTGTTCCCTCGCCTCAACCTTCACACTGACGCATGAGAACTCTGATATCAGTTATCTTTCAGAATAACCACAACTTTTCCTGGTCAGTCATTAACACTTGCTTAGAGTCAAACCACACAAACAGAGAAAATCCCTCCTCTTGTTTCTTGCTTTTCTTGCCTTTCTTTCTTTCCTTTCTCCTGCATGTGTCCAGAGAGAGTGATAGTCGTAGATGCACACACAGACAGAGGTCACACTTCACGCTCTGCTCCCTTTGGCTTTAGGCAGGATATTCATGCCGTCTCCAGTTTTATCTAGTTTGTGTTTGTTTCATTCCGCCGTGTTTGCCTACGCGGGCCCGGCAATAATTGAAGAGGCTTGAAGTTTGACCTTTGAGTAAATTTGTTTATTTCTTTAAGCGATCACTTTTCAAACTGTTAAACCTAAACTATATCTGTGTCACCCTTCATTCTCCACATTAGTAAACACTTGAGCCAGAGTTTTTCCCTCTGTCTCTTCACATTTGATTTAAAAATGAACTTGGAATTGTTCAATATTAGGCCTCAATTTTGTCATAGTAGTTTGATGACTTTAGTGTTTTTTTAAATACAGTATTTACAATATATCAGCAAAGTCTGTTTATGTTTATCGAAAATCTTGGCTCAGTGAATCTTTGGTTTACATTCATCACTTAATATTAATTGTGCCCAGTCTTGTTTAAAATACCTTAAAGGGATACTTGAGTAAAAGTGCAAGTATCTTAGCAGAATTTTTTTTTATAATATTACTTAAGTAAAAGTCTTAAAGTATATGATATTTATTGTACTTAAGTATCAAAAGTCATTTTCTGATATAAAATGTACTTAAGTTTTAGAAGTAATAAAAAACTGAGGTATGGTAGGTCAGTGGTCTTTCAACTGGAAGGTTATGGGTTCAATTCCTGGCTCTATGTGTCCTTGAGAAAGACACTTAACATGTTGCAGCGCGTGAATGGGTGAATGGGTGAAAACTGTAGTGTAAAGCAGCCTAGGTAAAGCTCTATATAATACTGACCATTACAATCATTTTACTTCTAAAACTTAAGTATATTTTACATCAGAAAATGACTTGTGCAGCACATGTCATATACTTTAGGACTTTTTCTTAAGGTACTTTTATACAAAGACTGGTGAGTCTGAGCGGACAGAATGTTTTGAACGTCTGTAAAAACATCACTTGCACAAACCGGGATTATATAGTGCAGGGTTTTCTGCAAAAGCACAGACACTGCATCACCTGAGAGGCCACGAGCTATCGCAGGGACTCATCTCCGTTATTCGATCACCTCTCAGGAAATGGCTTAAGATTTTCTGGAGTTGTGCAGCGAGACAACAGCCTCGAGCCGCACATGGCTGGAACAGAGCATTTAGACGACAGGTGACCGCCTGCTCTGAACTTAATTACTGATCTCAAAGGACTGAGCTTGTATCGTGTGCAAGTGTAAAATAATTAACTGATATAAGGAGACAATTTTTGCAGAAATACTTTACTTTAATAAATCAAGGATGATTTACAGGAAAATAGTTCCTTTCAGTTGTTGTGCCCTCATGCGTTTGTTTACCTTCTGCTCTTTCACAATCTGAGCCTAATGACATCATGTAAGCAGTAAACAACAACAACAACAAGTGTTTCTCTCCCTCCCTCCCTCCAACCTGGCCAAATCCCAGCAACAGAGAGCTGTTCCACTGGTGTGACGGGGGGGACATTTACAGTGTCAGGACTTTAAAACACACACTGAAGAAGACATTGGACAGATTTAAGATTGATATTGAGTATTCTAAGAAGATGAAAGTATTTGTTTTATCACTGTATGTACACTAAAACATGCTTGTGGAGTTGTTAGGGACTGTGTGGAAAGAAGGACTGGACCAAAGACATTTAAGACATTTTTCTTTATTTTGAAGATAATAGGAAAGAGAGCGAATGTGTTAATTATGTTATTAGGCAAATTCCACAAGCACATAAACAAATGAATGGACTGCAAACCCAAGTTTGAACATTTTATTCAAGAAATTCTTCATTATGACACAATGTTGTTTCATTTTATTTATTTGTTATTTTTGCCATGTTGTTCACAAAGGGTTAAAAAAGGTTCTGAAATGACCACCCATCATCCACTCCCCCCCTCACTCCCAGAATGGACTGCCCCATGGATTCACATGACGCGTGTGTGAGTTACATTGTGTGTGTGTGTGCGCGCGCGCGTGTGAGTAAGTGAGTGAGAGAGTGTGCGTGTGTGTGAATGAACGAGCGAGAGAGAGAGAGGGTGGGAGAGAGTGCGCGCGTGCGTGGGTGGGTGCCTGTCCTAAGGCTAAGGCCATATATATATTGCACTATGTGTCCACGGACGTGGAGTTGAGTGGGACTGACTTTGTGTTGGCAGCGCGGCTGTTTGTCCTCCTGTCATCTCTGTCTTAAAGGGACCCAGCGGCGGGAATATAAAGCAGCTCTCAGATCAGTCTGGACCCGAGGAAGCTTTTGTCCCCGCGAGTGACCACAGTCTTGTCAAACACCTGATCCTGTAAAAGAAAACAAAACAAAACAAAAAAAAAAGCAAACAAAAACAAGAAACATGACTGACATAAGTGATGTTCTGGACGATGGCTCTTTCATGTTCACGTCGGAGTCCGTGGGAGAGGGACATCCAGGTGAGTGTCCAGCTGCACAACTTCATGAAGAAAAGTGTGTTAAATGTTGCCAAAAAACGACAACAACTTAACTTTGTTATTTTTTTTCCTCACCTGTACACACAAGTAACGGGCAGTGTATATATTTAAATAAACTCCATACAAGTCCAAAATAACTCCACAGTGCTGCGTATTTACGCTCCAAGCCTGGTTGGTATTCCATTCACACAGCAACATGTGCTTGGTTCCCCCTTCACTCTGCCTTATGGGTGTGTGTGTGTGTGTGTGTGTGTTCCAGGTATTTACCACTGTTGTGGGGACCTAAATCTCTTTACACATTCACAATATGGGGACAAAAAACAAGTCCCTGTAACATATATGATTTCATTTGACGGTGAAGACATGTTGTTTGGCTTGGACGAGGTTAAAGTTAGTGTAAGGCTTGTAGTGGTAGTAGTAGTAGAAGAAGTTATGGTTAAGTAAATCAATGTAATGTCCTCTGACGTAATGGATACCAGACTGTGTGTGTGTGAGTGAGGGACAGGGTGGTGTAGGGTTGCATGCTAAGGAAAAAGTCAGAACAGGGGGGACATGTGGACACTGCAGCTGCAGGTTTTCATGTTGAGTGTGCAAAATGTGGAATAATCACATCAATGTCCGTTGAAACAAAGTATTGTTTAAGTTTTTGACAAATTCAGGACAAAAATGTCACTCGGTGTCTGTCAAATCCAAAATATTAACGATCCAATGTTGCCAGAACTTTACATTGAGTCGCATTTGTAAGTAACACAACAAGTAACCTTTAATCAATAACAGCTAACCGATAAGAGCTGCTGCTGCTCCTGTGGACGTCAATATGAGGAGATGACTCACTTCCTTGCTTAAGTTGGAATAACGTTAACTCATTCACGTGTTACCAAGTGACATTTCTTTTCTTTCTTTCTTTTTTTGTGTGTCATGCACATAAAAGCCCAACCCTCACTGGTTTATGTAAGACACCAAAAGTGGGAAAAAATAATTGTATTATTGCACTGAATTTGCACTGAATTTTCATCCAAGCGAAAAATGAAATCAGCTCAAATTGACAAAAAAAAAGAGATAGAATGTAATCATGTAAGTAACAGTTCCAGTCAAATGCAGCTTATTAATAAGCCTTTATTGTTGTTATTATATAACGTTAAGACACTGAGTGTTTCATTTAAAAAAAAAAGAGGCTTGTCTATTTGTCTATGTTAAAACTTAACGATAAACATTAAAGTGCACTCTACCCTCTACACCCGTGTTCTGTCAGTGTGTCGTAATCCTTTGACCAGCGCGTAACCTTTCAAAGTCCTCTGTGTTACATTGATAATCAGTAAACACACACACACACATCAGGTCAGAACATGACAAATGTGCGCGTTATGTAAAATAAACCAAAAAAAAGGTTTATTAAAAGAAAAAAATTGTGTTATAAGCTGCAGCAGCAGTGATGTGAAAAACAACATATGTTGTTTGGTGAAGTGTCCAGAAAACACTGCTAATATTCTTCTTTTTTTTTTTATTTTAACGTTTTTATTGCCTTTTCTTACGTGGTAGTTGTACTTACAGTCATATACAATTGGGAGTGGAAAGTTAAAACAACTTTTTTTGCTATTTCATTCCACCCTGTGTTGTTTTTTAACTGTTTGATTTGCATCTCTTTTCTTTTTAAATGTTTAAAATGTTCCTTTTACTGTGAAACCCGTGGCCTTGGCTGAAGTCGTCGACACATGCCTTTTGATTCGATAACATACTCAGAAATCTGTGCTGTTCCCACAGATAGTGGCCATCGTGTGGGAACAGAGCAAACGCCTGTCACAGTATATATTATGCTTTTTTTTTTTCCACCTGCGTACACACTTTACACCAGAGATAGATATGCACCTGTGAGTCAATGTAGCCGGATGATTTCTGATGTGACACGTGTGTCGTGAAGCTTTAGCAGGAGGACGGAGCTGCTGCTGTTGCATTCAAATCCCACTAACACAGTAGTTCTCAAACTTTGTATACCAAGTATCACCTGAGAAAATATTGAGCTGTCAAAGTAACACCATTATCACCGACGTTAAAATGCTATGGTGTAAATAAATCAAGCAAAGTCAGCTAAAGACTTTTCCCAGGAGGCAGATTTATTCCCAATCTCTCTCATCATTCCTCACATACACTGGTATAGAGAGATAGATTAGATTAAGGTGGAGCGTGAGATAAGGTGACTCTACTTATTATTATTTAATTTTTTATATTTTTTGTATCATATACAGTAGAACAGTATTTCTGATTTTCCTTCAAGTAATACCAGAGTAAGCTTGCATACCACAGTTTGAGAAACCAGGGCATGAATACAACTAAAATCCAACTTTGTTTAAAATATCACATTTCAGTCTCCACTTTAATTTATAACTACTTTAAAAGAAAGTATGATCATTTCCAAACAACGTTTATCACGTTGGTGAAATGGTTAAATTATGACATTGTTCAACGGTAATTACTTGCCTGTAATTGCTTTTTTTTTAATGGTCTTTTAAAATAAAGGCCATGAAACATCATGAAAAATGATGTAAAGGAATTTCAATCTTGAAATGTGTAAACACAGAATGCATTTCCTGCTTTTTTGGATTTCTGTAAACAAGCCCAGAAATCACAGCACGATCACAGGTGTCATTATTATCATTATCATTATCATCACTCTGAATCTTCTCTCCGCAGACAAAATCTGTGACCAGATCAGCGACGCTGTCCTGGACGCTCACCTGAGGCAGGACCCGGACGCCAAAGTGGCCTGTGGTGAGTAAACGTCACGACTCGCATCCTTTTATGTCACTGACATGAATATAAAGAGTGACTAAAAGAGAAACGTGTGCTGAGTAAGATGAAGGTCATGGAGTTTTCGCCGCTGCAGACGACAGAGAATAAACCCACTGACCTGAATCTCACTGGGAATTCAAGTCAGCGAGACATTGTTGAGATTATTGTATTATTGTGCCGGCCAAAGTCTGAAACTTGTGTCCAAATGGATTTATTGCATATAATGTGTCGATTGTGTTGATAGAGACGGTGTGTAAGACCGGCATGGTGCTGCTCTGCGGCGAGATCACGTCCCGAGCCAACGTGGACTACCAGAAGGTGGTGAGAGACGCCATCAAGGAGATCGGCTACGACAACTCGGACAAAGGTGAGAGAATAAGAGGCAGTGCTCACGGGACTGTGTTGGAGATCGCTTCCTGTTAAAGGCAACTTTATTAATATGACACGTTTCATTCAAAAAATACAAAACGTGGAAAAACAAAATAACATTTAAAATACAGAGAACGAAAGAAAACGAGATGTTACAGATGGTAGCTCAGTGGTAGATCGACAACAACAACAACAATACTACTGACAAGAATAAAAATAATGTTACATTTTATTCACATAGATCCTTGAAAAAATATTCAAAGACACAGAAACAAGCAATGAAATCCACTGATTCCCTCTGTCACTGCAGGTTTTGACTATAAGACGTGTAACGTGCTGGTGGCTCTGGAGCAGCAGAGTCCAGACATCGCTCAGGGCGTCCACATTGACCGACATGAGGAGGATATTGGAGCGGGAGATCAGGTACATCTGTTGTAACATAACGATAACGTGACCTTAGGACCAGGTCGGCTGGAAGATTGGCTGATAGTGGAAGAAACAAAAACTTGACTCACTCTTAAAGTGACAGGTACAAGACGATATAATACTGTTTTCAGGTTTTTTATCAGTAGTAATGTCTACAAAAAAGCTACAGGTGTGGAGGTTTTTATGTCAGTTTGTCACATTTAAGGCCTTGTTTTTGTGGTCGTGCGTTATTTCGTTATCTACCTGTTCTGTGTCACTACACTGTGGATCTTTCTGTTCCCACTCTGATTCTCTCTCTCTCTCTGTGTCTCTTCAGGGTCTGATGTTCGGGTATGCCACAGATGAAACCGAGGAGTGCATGCCTCTCACCATCATGTTGGCCCACAAGCTCAACGCAAAGATGGCTGAGCTCAGACGCAACGGCACCGTCCCCTGGCTGCGTCCCGACTCCAAAACACAGGTGAGGCCACAGCCGAGCATGTGAGGAGTGTGGTTACCGAGTACCTGCCAGCTCAAGGGCTGGGGTGCCCCTGAGCAAGGTACCCAATCCCCTTTGCTCATTGTTAATTGGTTGCATCAGGAAGGGCATCCCGTGTAAAAATCTCTGCCAAATCATGTGTGCGGATCATCCACTGTGGGATTTTTTTTTTCAAAATCCTGCAGGAAATGATTTCAACAGTAGCCAAACTTCACACATACACAGAAAAACAAACCCCCGAAAAAAACTCTTGTAAAAACAGACCCCAAAAAATCCCATAAAAACAGACCTGAAAGAAAAAATCTTGTAAAAGCAGACCAGAAAAAAAATAAAAACTGACCCCCCAAAGAATTACTGTTAAAACAGACCCGAAAAAGAAAATCTCGTAAAAACAGACCCCCCCAAAAAATCTTGTAAAAACATGATTTTTAAAAATTTTAGGTGAATGCAATACGCTTCCGTAGAATCAGGTGGCAGCAGTTGTGATTTAGCCACCATGACATCACCTGCAGCCAGACACCTATGATGATGGATGATACAGCTGTCAATCACACTGGTGTACAGCACTCTTCCTCTAAATGAGAACATATTTTACCAAACAACTGACACCATTTTCTTACTGAAAAAGACCTGAAAGTCGACTGCACTTGCAGACTTGTCCTCCTTCAGAGAACAGGAAGACGAGGAGTCTATTATCGCAGCACATGCACAAGTTAATAACAAACACAACATCATTTTGGCCACAATGTGAATTAGATTATTGTTTCTACTCTGGGTGTATTCCAAGAGATTTATTCCAGTGCCAGCTGAGGAAAATCAGATTAACACTGGCTACTGTGAGACTTCAACATAAAAAGCCACCCGTGTCTGCAGCAGCTGATCTGCAGCTTCAGTCAGTCAGACAAAATGTCTCCTGTCTTTTTGTCCCATGTCATATGTAGGTTGCTAGATACGTGAATTGTGTACAGAGGCAAAGTATTTGTATAGTTTGCAGAAGCTGCTGCAGCAGGGAATTCCACAAATGACAGTTAAGGAGAATGTTTGGTCTGCCACACAGGTGACAGTGCACTACGAGCAGCATGAAGGCGCCGTCATCCCCAAAAGAGTTCACACCATCGTGGTCTCTGTCCAGCACGATGACTGCATCTCCCTGGAGGACCAGAGGAAAATCCTGAAGGAGAAGGTAGAGAACTCACAGTGGAATTACATAAAAGATATCACATCATACCCTTGGTTTTAATGTTTTTAATTGATCCTGTCAGGTGATCAATGCTGTGGTTCCTGCTAAATATTTGGACGACAAGACCATCTACCACCTGCAGCCAAGTGGGCGCTTCGTCATCGGAGGACCTCAGGTGAAAAGAAAAAACATGTTTTGAGAAGCAAACCATATAAATGACTATATAAATCTATAATATATATATATACACAGTACATATGTATGTTTTTGCCCACCAGGGTGATGCTGGCGTGACGGGAAGGAAGATCATCGTAGACACATACGGAGGTTGGGGTGCTCACGGAGGCGGAGCGTTCTCCGGCAAAGACTTCTCAAAGGTGGACCGTTCGGCTGCGTACGCCGCACGCTGGGTGGCCAAGTCTCTGGTCAAAGCTAAACTGTGCAGGAGAGTTCTGGTTCAGGTGTGTGCAGTAAAAGGTTTAAGCCTCGCCAGTGTTTTTTAAAAACATCAAACCCTAACTCCTGCCTCTGGGTGTATTCACAGGTGTCTTATGCTATCGGAGTGGCCCACCCTCTGTCCGTCTCCTTGTTCACCTATGGCTCCTCCAAGAAATCAGAGACAGAGCTGCTCCATATTGTCAACAAGAACTTTGATCTGCGGCCAGGAGTCATTGTCAGGTAAACACGTGATTCTGACCTTTGTGTTCCTCTGTTCACTGTGCGTCCGCTCGTAAATGAATAAAGGTTGAGACGCAACAGTTCATTCATTAGTACAGTCATTCCCAGAGAGTCAAAATATGACGTTCCATTTAAAATGTCTACCTATTTGTAGTGTAATGAAAAAAGGACCTTCCTTACCACTGTTGCACAAAGTTTCTGACTCGAGATGTAAAATTGGCATTCAAACCTTTATTCCTATGACGGAGTATTAGGGCCAAATTTAAGAATTTTAGTTTTTTTAATCTTTTAAGAATAAAGTCGTAATATTATGAAAATAAAGTTGTAATCTTTTGAGATTAAAGTCGTAATCTTTCGAGAATAAAGTCATAATATTATAAGAATAAAGTCATAATCTTTTGAGAATAAAGAGAGAAAAAATACATTAGTAGTTGGAAAGAAAATGAATTATTTAATCATTGGTTTCTACGCTTTTTTTTAATGAGATCCACATAATGAATAATGGGATTAATTGCAGTCTTCTTGTTTGGGGCTATTCATCCTCTGCTGTATTTGTATACAAACACAAGAGGGAACCAAAGAGTTTTTAATTGTTTGCAGTGAACCTTTTACAAGATGATTCTATACATTTACCAGAGAGTCACAGAAACCTGAAGGTCTACTGCACAGCATTGTGGCTTTACTTTCTGCAAATGTCAGACATCGTATTCAGTATCACAAAGGAATTCATATTTAAAAATCTAAAAACAGCACCACAAAAAAAAAAACAGCAAGACATTAAAAACCGCCATGTGTGAGTTTCCATGTGTTTTAAACAGAGGTTAAGGCTAAATGATGCTTTTCCTATGTTTTATATATTTTTAAAACATGACAGTAGTAGTAAATTACTTTCAGTTCTCTGGCGCCCTCTTCTTTTCCACTGGTCTGATAGAGACATGACACCTGCTGTCTGCTCCCTGCAGTCAAAACAAACTGAGAACATCTGCTCTAAATAATAAATCCTAAATAAATACTATTGTATGCATTGGCTCAGTGATTTCCAACGTGTGTGCAACAGCCCCCTGTTGGACTGTTGTGGTATTGCAGGTGAACGTGGATCGAATAATCAGTTTTGTAATTGAGCTCTAAATATTTATAGAAAGCCATTTTAAATGTAAATGGCATTTTTTCCTTTGATAAACATCCTGTGGCCTCACATTCACAATAGAGGATCATATTTGACGAAACACCTCATTATGTTCTTGGTTGACGGCAGCTTTTCAGGATTAAGTGACATGAAATCACTACAAAATTATAGTTTTCATGTGCAGATGTGAGAGGTTTTAGGGGGGAAATTAAAAAACACAGAACTGATGAGTGGTTTCTTCTGTGTTCTCACTTTCAGGGAACTGAACCTGAAGAGGCCAATCTACCAGCAAACCGCCTGTTATGGCCACTTTGGCCGACCAGAGTTTACATGGGAGGTGCCCAAACCGCTCGTCTTCTAAATCTGCCACATCTGCTCGCCCTAACCAACAACTGTTTGTGAGCTACCACCGCCAACTCCAGCTGCTGACAGAAGATGTTTAGAACCCCTCCCTCCCAAAAAGGGGAAGAGAACCAAAGCCAAACAGAGCGATGAGTTATCCTTAAAGAGATGAGAGGATAATCATAAAAAGTGGTTTTAGCCAAACGGATGTTAAGTGGGACTTTCTCCCCAAACGAGAAGAGAGACATTGCAGAGTTCATCTCAGTAACTGTCTTCAGGCGTTAGCTGTAGGAAGCTGGAATCTCATCCAAGAGGATCCCTCAGTTCTGACTGTTAGAGAAATCCAGGTATTTATGATGCGTTCTAGTTGTAGTCGGCGGTTTCAACTGGAACGCGCCCCTTATGTCAGAATTCCAACTCAGAAACCTCACAAACCCTAACATAGGTTTCACTTATGTCGCTCCCAGCGCTTGCACACACGTACACATTGCCCTGTCTCTAATATTGGAAAGGGACAATGTGGCTTTCTCCAAATATTGATGGGGATATGGGGACTGCTGTCCATACACACAAACCTACACCCTTGGTTTTTAGTTATATTTTAACAACCCCGCTAAGCTCAGCTCCCATTGGCTCCCACGCAATTTGAATTTGTAAACCTGGAGGGGGACGTGAATCCACTCAGTCGCTACTTTAACTCCTCTGACCCAGTTTCAGGTTGTTGATTCACGTGAGATGGCTGATATAGTGTCCTGGACCACCTCCTCTGTTGAGTGATGGTTCCTCCTTCTCCTTTCAAACCATGCTGGCCAGAGAAGACAGTTGTTGCTCTCGTCACGTATTCAGAATTAGAGGTTAAATACTTGTAAAAGTCCACCAGTTAGTCAGAACTGGAGAAGCCTCTTGGATGAGGTGAAACGTCTTAATCTTAACTCGAGCAAGTCCAGTTACCTACAGCTGAACTCCTGAAGATGACCATGACCTGGATGACTGAGAACCGTCACAGACGTCTCAGTAAACAATTGCTACCTAACATAAAGAAAAAACAACAACATCTAATTACTGGTGCTTTAGAAATATAGAAGCGATCACCGTAGTCACAGCTCTTCCTTGGTTATATAAAAGAATGGCAGAAAACACGAGCAGCATTTAGAGTTTTTCGTGAAAAGCTGTGGGTTCTTTTTACGATGTTCACAAAACAACCACGGTGCTTTATTTTGAAAAAAGATGCTGCTGACAATAATAGCAGGTGTTTTGTCAGTGAATGTCAGTGGTGTAATTATTGCTAAACCAAAGGCTTGGCTTTAGATGGAAATTAATTTAATTTTTATTTTTTACTATAAAATGGTCTTTTTTTTTTTAAGAAAAAAAAAGTCTTATTTTGTAACGTGTGTTGTTACAACCACCGGACAAATCCTTTTTAACGTTAGGACTCTTTTATCTCTTAAATGATGCTACAATTAAAATGAAATCTGAAGTAGCCATTCAGTCTTATGTTTTCTCAACTCTCCTTTCCTTTATCGTCTTTTCAGCCTCATTTTGTTCTAATATCAACTCGCTGTTGGCTGTTTTCTCTTCTGTTATTGTGACTCACTTACGCAAATAACACAAGTTACACATCTGTTCAGCCTCAAACATGGAACCACTAGTGTCTTACAGCTGCTGCACTTTGTTTAAAGGTTAAGTTAATCAAGTTCATATCTGACAGAGAAACATTTCCTCTCTCCTTTACTTAATATTTTGTTATTCTATGTGAAGTTTGTTTTACCCCCCCAAAACATCTTGTATAATGTATGAGACAGTCTTAAAAAAAAAGGTAGTATTTGTGAATCTATTTCTCAATAAATATAAAGAATATCATGGTAATTCTTCTCCCCGAAAAACAGGAAGTAGAGGTTTTCAGAGGTTCACGTGGCAACAATCCAGCATTGTTTTTGTAAGAGAGGTTTTCCTCTGTTTAATGTGCTAATCTTTGTCATATCCTACCCACTTTGTTGCCAGAGAAACTGGACAATGTAAATAATTAAAAACAATTAAAGATATAAACTCTTGATGTGGACCTCTACATGTGCATGGAGTGAAATAAGAGCAAAAATAAAGATTCTTTTCTTTTAAGCTTCATTTTTATTTTATTTATTTTTTTAACATTAAGGCATACACATACAATCATATATGACTTTTCATGAAAATAGAAATTTATAAACCTTAACCTCTTTGGTTTTTATTATCAAAATAACACCTAAGGCACATAGGGAGCAGTTTTGCATTTTATCGGAGTAGATTTGGGTCTCGAGTAACAGATTTCTGAGGTTCGCAGACGCTTACATTAGTTTGCCAGAATGCTCTCGTCCGCTGCGATGTGTATGTGAGCGAGCTATAGTTTGTGTGAGCAGCAGAAGCATTCTCACAAACTAACACATGAGGAATGTTACATTTTTTTTAATTCAGCGTTACCAGAGTCTCCATAAACCAAAAAAATAATCTGTTCTGTAATCCTGCAACTGTGATGGAGGAGAGTCGTCACACCTATGCTACGCTGAACAAATATACATGACGCGAATCCCATTAAAACAAAAACAAAAGGCAGAAGCTAACAGTTCACTCTGCTGTGAATCAAACAATGCAGCTGGTGTCGTAACAATTACCTGAGTGCAAAGATCGGAAAGATCAGTAAACAAGGAAAGGGCCGGGGGGGCGGATATGAAATGAAATGAAAACGAGGCCGAGCAGCTGATGCTTCAGTAATATTCTGTCTGGTATTTTAAGTGGAACAAAATGCATAGATTTCTAACATGCATAATACACTGTAAAGTAAATGAAACACCTTTCGTAAATAATGCATAGTGACAATATTTCTTGTAAGAGCAGCATGAGCAGCACCTGTGTTTTGGCTTTACATTTAATATACTTTTTAAATGTTTTTATTTAGAAAACTACATGTGATAGAAACAACGTATGGTCGTAAGGTCAGGCTGGAGAAACAATCTGAAAATTAAAAGTGTGTAGGACTCAGCAACATCTACGGGTGAAGTTGCATGTAGGTGAACCTGTGGTAGCCTTCAGTTGACGCAGATGGTTCTGGTTCTGGACTCTCAGAACCTTGGTGCTTGTGTTACTCAACACAACATCAGCACTTTTTCCTCCCTAATTCTTCTACTTCCCGCTCGTCTTCACAACCCAGAATATGACACATGATGATGTCACGGTTCGAGAGGAAGAACCAGTTAGAATATTTATTTGTTGAACAAGTTGAAGGCAGAGGCATAACAGCTACACTAGTGAAGTGAGACGGCAGCAACTTTAGGTCAAAGAATTATCCCCCAGTTCTCTGAAACACCAGGGAGATGAAATGTGGAATGAACTAGAGCTATGGGTTAAGTAATAACCTGGTTCTCTGAAGCAGTGAGTGAGTTAACGAGATACCAAAACCAATGTTGAAAGAGAATGGTTGGAACAGAGGGTACACACTGGAGCTTTAAGACTCAAAAGGTGGTCCAACATGACAGCCAAAAAAAAAAAAGGTCAGTAAAATGTTTTATATTCAATTTCACCTAAATCTTTCACACTGGACCGTAAATAAATGTAAATATAAAACAAAAATATTTCACCCCAACCAAACCTGTGAATAAACAGTGAATGCAATGATCAGTTGGACCAGTAGAGAGAGGCAGGTGATCAGCGTTGACCTTTCAGCTCATTCCGCAGTGCAACAAGCACAAGCTCTTCACGTTCAGTGTTGGGAGTATTCATACATTCAGTCAGAGGGAAAATCGCTCTGTGGCAGATCTGCAACACCGGCGCTAACAAAACCTCTGCCTGACCTGTGGATAATCACTACACGCAAGTCAGCTTTTTAAAGGGTCCAGTGTGTGTGTAACATTTAACAAACTATGTTTAACTAAGTATGTTTGCTTAAGTGTACAGCGAGTTTAAAATAAAACTGCATGTGTTTTCATTGCCTTAGGACAAGCGTTTTATATGTGCTTAAAGCGCGGGCCTTGCTTTGTGACGGCCACCCTCTTCACCATCGAATGGACAAAACCAGAGTGTTTTGAAACGGAAGCTAACGGAGGAAATGAAGATGGGGAAAGTGGAAACCTCCTCTGCCCAAGCTTTTATGGGGCCGCCCATTCCACCACCTCAGCGTCGCCAGTGCTTGCCTGTTATTGATACCAATGTAAGACTTTAAATTGCATTAATGATAGTTGTGTTTACACAAAACCAGTGTCACTGTTGTTTATGTTTCCTTCCCTTAGAGGGCAGTAAAATCACAAAAGTGGCCTAGTATTTATTTGCACTTTCATATTCAAGTCGTGGAGATACTGAACTTGAATTAAACATCAGTTTAATGACTTTGGCAATCGTTAAAGATATCTTAAGATTTGAACATGTAGTTCCCTGGCGTGCCATTAGATGTCATTAATTCTACACACTGGACCTTTAAAACTGTTACTGCTGTAAAACATCTACTTACTTATTCCCTGGTTTCCCACCAGGGAAGAAAAAAGTGTGTTAATGCTTCACAGAGGTGTGAATTATAAACAGTAACACTGTTACAACAAAAGTCAATGAATACATATGAATATTTGAACATCTGAACAGAAACACAACAAACCACAAGGCCAAAATAGACCGACAGACATTGACATGTCAAGCTCTTTTTTCTTTTTCTTTTTTCTCCGTGTGGAATGGATCTGTCGTGTCAAAAGCTCTGCTTTGGTATTCCTGGCACTCGTATGTGTTTGTGCAACATTCTTTGCCTACTCCTCCACTAAGTGAAGCCATGCCTTCTGTCTTATTGCTTTCATTTTCATAGTCACAACTCAATTCGTGGGGGGAACGATGATAAAAAGGCCTTCAGCGTTTTAGCACCAAACGCCACAACCCAGACTGATAATTTGGCACAAAACGGAGAACAGTTACAATATTATCTCACTTATGTCTCATTACATACATAAATACTTCCTTTTTCCCTTTGTCCTGCTGCACCAGCTGGACTTCTGCAATTCAAACAATAAGAGCATGTTCTGCTCTTCCTTCTGATGCAGGTCTCTGACCACAGGGCCTAAAAACACATGTGATGCCTCGTCACTAAACTCAATAAGCCCAGTGCTCTGGCTTGAATTAGCTGGTACGCACTTGGCCTCTGGACACCGCGTCACCTCTCTTTCATATTCTTTGGCAGAAATCTACAGAGCGGAAATTCAATAATCAAATACTATGCAAAGTTTATGGTGTATTGATCCTAACAATATGATTAATGAAGGTTTGCCTTCACGAGGCACCAGGTATTTCATGTGCAGATGAAATAACGATGCGACACATCAATTTGTCTGGGAAGTGTGCATTTCCGATGGTACTTGGTTTGCATACGTTGATGGTGGGAATTAAAAACTGCATGACGACATTTCTATTACCCAAAAAACAAACAGAAGCTTGTTTGGTTCATTTCTGTAACTACTATGTTATTGTTCCAATGGCCAATCTAAAAATATGAGTCCAATACTCACTTTCAGTTCAGTTGTGGTTATCCAGTTCCTCTACTGACAAACAGTCAACGATATGTCAGATTAAAGAAGCTAAAACATGTGTGGAGGAGAATGTACATTCTAGTGGAGTTTAATACTCGGCACAAGGCTATGACATTACAATTATTTGATTTGTTAATATCAAAAATATTGCTTAAAAGGAGGTTTAAATGATTGCTGCTGCTGCTCTGTTCTATCTCAAGTACATTCTGAAACATATATAGACTGGATTTATTGTGTTCAACCATTCCTATTTGAGGAAAACAAGCCTGACCTCTGACTGTAACCTCCATTTACAATCTCCTCTCACTCAGCCTCACCGCTGTCAGCCAGGCCGCTCCGCGGCCTTCACTCCTTAACAGCAAAAAGCATCTTGGCAGTGAAATTGAACTGGCCCCGAAGCCGCTGATTGAAACAAGTGACAGAATCTCAGGGGGTAAGTGCACATTTTCTTAGCCTGATTAACAAAATGCTTTTGCCTTTTTATTAAAGGGCTGAGTTGGTGAGAATTCGGTTTTCACACCCGCGCAATGTGCAAAATGCAACAAGTTCTTAAGAGACAAACAATCAATAGACGCTGAGCTCCCTCCACTGTGGCAGCACATCTCCTCTCCTTGGGCTAAAACTGTAAAATCCACTCTGCCATTAACAGGCTACTGCACTGGCCTTGTTTACTTCAAAGCTTCAGACGTGTGTGGCTGGAAATGAATAATTAAACTCATTCTACAACCAGAGTTTCCAAGGATCAAAACAAGCCATCTGTGTGGCATCCAGATGTCGACGGTCTACAGTATGGACATGTTTTCGGGCTGGAGTGGATGTGACTGTGTGTGTCCTCCCAGAGCATCCACCTTGTGTTCTCTCCCAGCAGATCCCAGTGCCCCACCTCTAGCAAGCACCGCCATGGTGTCTCCCGACATGCTGGCGAACTCGAAGGCAAACGTCCCGTAAAACAGCATGATGATGACACAGAAGACCCACTCAAAAATGGCAGATGCATGCTGCAGGACAAAGCTCTCCTGGCAGAAGAACACACCACCTGAAAACACTGTTAAGGAAAAGTCTAAACTGGCCTGACTTTGATACCACACTAGTTCTCGGTTTTTACATTAATTGAGTAACATTTATAGATCAGCTCATTTGAAAACATTATATAAGTGTAAAAATAATAATAATGAAACCTATGTTGGCTAATGTACAGGTAAGGACATGGAAGTGATAATAACATGTTTTAATTTCCCACCTGTCAGGATCAATTATCTGCCTGATGAATTAGTAGAAGCACGTGGTATGACCTTTTGGGTCTAAGAACACTTAGTATAAGTAGGTACAGTATAATTAGATCAAAACATATAACAATAACACCAGATTATATCCCAGATTGTTCAACAGGTAAATTATTTACCACAGCAGCGCAAATATTTATGAATCTTTTAATCCAAATCTCAGCTATTAAGTAAAGATGCATGTATGGGTGTGAAATTTAAATGTAATCCCTTCAACCAGGTCTATCACCAGAGACTTTACAGCATGAAGTTAAACAGATTGAAGCGCTTGAGGACATGGCCTCTATCACTCTACTCGTACACGTGGCTGTAAAAATGCCCCATAAAAACAGGGGACAGGATGTGACACTGAAACTGCTGCTGTGATACTATCTAGATGACATGTCTCCCTGTTTTATCAGACTGGCAGCACTTCACTGGAATCAAAAGCACTTGACAGCTTCGAAGCCTGCCATCTGTGTGTGGCTGGGGAGGATACTGAGCACCAAGGCTACGAAGGCCAGCAGGGTCATGCAGAGCCGGAGGTGGGCCACGTTGTACTCGCCCTGGGTCTTGGCCAAACGGTAAGTCAGCGCTGACTGCAGGCACACAAACAGCATACTAGTGGGGAAGGCAACTCCTGCTCCGACATAGTGGAGAATCTTGGCATTATCCACCTGTTACATGAGAAACAAAAGGACAAGGTGAGGGACAAGGACAGGTCACGTCAGAGACAAAAGAGTGACTCAGCATTTTAGCAGCTGAGACCGCTGATACATCACATGGGAAATGATCAGAAGAGGGCAAGACACAAACTGTGGAGTCTTCTTATTGATTGTTGTATAATTCTTTGTTTTTAAGGCTTATTTCTTTTTTTTTGTTGTAAGATAAAAAGTTCTCATTGTCAGTGTTGTAATGTAACAAAGTGAAAATACGTATCATGTATCTGTGCTTTGCTTTGTTATTTATATTTCCAGCAAATTTTGCTTTTACTCCACTACATTTCCTGAACAAGGCAACCAGAGATGGCAGACTTCCCCCCCAGTCACACAACAAGTATCTATCGGACTATATGTGTAACTCTGTGGCGCAACAGTAGAGTCTGACTCCACATAGAAAGGTTGCCTCTTCAAATCCTTGTCAGGGTCAAAATTCTTGCTGTTGTGACATACCTATGACTTTTTAGTCAAAATTTGGACGACATACTAAACTTTACATTACATTACATGTCATTTAGCTTTTATCCAAAGCGACTTACAATGGAAATGATTACTGATTTCAGACAACATACTATACTATGACTTTTCTGACTGATTTTGAACAACATACTATACTATGACTTCTTTGGGTGATTATGGTCGACATACTATACTGTGACTTTTTTGTCTGATTTTGGAAAACATACTATACTGTGACTTTTTTGTCTGATTTTGGACGACAAACTATGACTTTTTGTCAAATTTTGTAAGACATAAAATACTATGACTTTTGTCAAATTTTATGTGAAATACTACACTATGACTTTTTGTCTAATTTTGGACAACATACTGAAGTATTACTTTTTTGTCAAATTTCGGACGACATACTATACTATGACCTCTTTGTCTGAATATGAAAGACATACTATACAATGACTTTTTTGTCAAAATTTGGATGACATACTAAAGTATGAAATTTTTTAAGTCAAATTTTGGATGACATACTAAAGTATGAGTTTTTGACTGATTTTGATCAACATACTATACTATGACTTTTTGTTAAATATTGTATGACATACTACACTATGACTTTTTTGTCTAATTTTGGGTGACATACTACACTATGACTTTTTTGTCTAATTTTGCACAGCATACTGAAGTATGACTTTTCTGTCAAATTTTGGATGATATACTATACTATGACCTTTTTGTCTGAATTTGAACGACATACTATACTATGACTTTTTAGTCTCATTTTGGACGACATACTACACTATGACTTTTTTGTCAAATTTTGTGTGAAATACTAAACTATGACTTTTTTGTCTAATTTTGGACAACATACTGAAGTATGACTTTTTTGTCAAATTTTGGACGACATAATATACTATGACCTTTTTATCTGAATTTGAACAACATACTATACTATGAATTTTTGTCTAATTTTGGACGACATACTATGACTTTTTTGTCAAAATTTGGATGACATACTAAAGTATGACATTTTTTAGTCAAATTTTGGACGACATACTAAAGTATAAGTTAAGTCTGATTTTGAACGACAAAATATACAATGACATTTTTTTTCTAATTTTAGACAACATACTATACTTATGACTTCTTTGGGTGATTATGGTCGACATACTATACTGTGACTTTTTTGTCTGATTTTGGACAACATACTATACTATGACTTTTTTGTCTAATTTTGGACGACATACTATGACTTTTTATCAAATTTTGTATGACATACTACACTATGACTTTTTTGTCTAATTTTGGGTGACATACTACACTATGACTGTTTTTGATAGTATAGTATGTCGTCCAAAATGAGACAAAAAAGTCATAGTATAGTATGTCGCCAAAATGTGACAAAAATGTCATAGTATAGTATGTCGTCCAAAAATTGTCAAAAAAGTCATACTATAGCATGTCATCCAAAAATTGTCAAAAAAGTCATAGTATAGTATGTCGTCCAAAAATTGTCAGAGCTAAATATGTCAATAACTTATCTCAAGGTGACACAATTAACATTAATGTGTGCAATAATTCTCCATCAGCAACCATGTGTTTGAATTTCACCTGGAAATTCCAAAAGCATCAATAATCTGACGAGTATATAAAGAGGCAAAAAGAATTAAGAATACAAAAGAAATTCTACGTACTAAAACACCAAAACATAATGATTTGTGCAACACTTGTGGAAAATATCACTATGATATCAAAAAAATTAAATTGAATTAATCACTCTTCATTCAACATAAATTCATTTTGGTGAAAGACATTCACCAAAATTCATTTATGTATAGTATACAGGATATACTGTGTATATTCTGTGGGTTGTTTGCTTTTATCCAAATTTTTAACGTATTGAAATCTTTAAATTATATTTTGCAGCCAACAGAGCAGAGCTGCTACCAGTAGTTGAAAAAACAAACTTTTATAATGAACTCGTTTTTGTACACCATTTGCGGGCCACATTTGTATTAGTTCCTTTTTAAATTGGATGATTTTGTTTGTGTTTTTATATTCTTTTATCTGTGAGAATTAGTAAAATTGCTATAGGCTGTGGGAAATTGGAATGGGAATGTTCACAGAATGTTCACAGAATTGAGAAAATAATAATAAGATAAAAAAAATTAAATTGCTGTTAGTTGCAACCTACAACAGAGCTAAACAATCACGCTACTATAGTTAGGTTCGGAAACTCACCTTGACCACGTTGGCTTTGTGCCTTTCCAGAACCTGGATGGTCTGAGCTGTTTTCGGATCAATGATGAGAATACTTGAGTGACATCCCTGAGCTATCAGCCCCTGCCAACCCCTACAACAATGAAGGTCACATGGAAGAAGAGGAGTACAACAGTCAAAAATCTGAATAAGGTACGTGGGGGAGCCAAGAACTACTTCGACAGCACATTAAATATAGTGTCCGTAAGCAGCATACCATGAGCAAAAACACAAAGTTAATTTTATGGATATAGTGAGACAACATCAAATAATTCAAATAAATTCTTTATTAGACACACAACAAGAGAGTGGTCCATAGCACCAACAGAACACAATACGATAGCAGAAATAAAGCAATCATATGTCCTGGTACTAGTTTATTTACAACACCCTATTTATATTGTGCTTAATAAAAGTAGTGACTTCAGTACAATCCCAACTTCACAGGAATCATTATTATAATCCACATAAAAATTTGAAATCCCACTGGAAGATAGGGGGTTATTATTCCTCTTAAAACGTATTCATGCAGGCGGTCACACTAGTTAACATTTATGTGCTTACCATCATAAGAATCCTAGCATTGTGTGTGGGATAAAGTCGTGTATGCAACCATCGTTAGTCGATTTTAAACTCTCTTTAAATTCTTAGATGAAGCCACAATCTCTGCCGGATTGCTGCTGGAAGATTAGCCTTGTGAAATACATCAGGCCCAGAAATGTCACATCACATCACATCACATGACACAAGATATCCTGCAGATCTCTGTATTGTTCGGAAAAAATACACACTACCTGCTCAAATTAACACTGTCATCGTTTTAGGAAACAACAAAGGGAAAGCACACAATGAAACGCAAATAATGCGATTAACAGTTCGTTTACATTCTGTATTAGTCTTGCATCTGAATTATCCTGCTTTATTTTGCTAGCGGCAACAGTGCACTACTCACCAGTCCACCGCGGTTTTATTCTGCAAATTGAGAGTGCCAGTCAACGTTCGAGCCGCGAGTTTGATGTTGACGGTGTAAGGAATCATTGTTGTTTGTAAGTATTTATGCTACATTCACGTTTGTTGATAAAAAAAAGCTGCTAAAATTAACTAGCTTCTCGGCTCTGTTGTGAATTCTTACAGGAAGTGAAATTGTGTCTCTACAAAGATTCCCGTATGGGAACAAATCCTATCGTAACAAGGTTCCATAAGTGACACTCCCGTTTCTTGATACATTTTCACTTGAAAAATGAACCCCAATCACAACTTGAAAATCACTAAGTCGCATAAACAATTCATTCTCATTTGTAACTGCATGTGCAATGAATATTTGAATCTGCTTGTTTTGTAAAAAGAGTGACAATAAAAAAAACTACAAAGGTTCTACTATTATGTTCAAAATATCAGCAGAAATGGCATGAATATATATGTATATATATATCTATATATATATAGATATATATATCTATATATATATAGATATATATGTACATACCATAAATTAAATACAACAACAAATAAAATAAAAAGATATGCCACAACGTGTTTGTTATATATTATATCAGCCCTTTCTTCTATGAAATTCTAGATCTTATGAAATCATAAATAATATCCGGTCATAACATGTGTCCCAATAATGTAGTTTTCACCCTCACATTCCCTAAAGTTAAAGTTACCTTATTTGCCCCTTTGTTGCTGATAATCAAATGCACCTTGTGATAAAGAGGAGTTGGAGATGCAGAGACATGATCATTGTCATCTTACTAAGTGCAGTAGATGGCTGATGGCCACTGCAGTTGTGCTACTTAAATATAAGGTCAGCTACCTGATATATCTGTTGGCAGTTCAGACTCTCAGATCTTGTTATTTGGCACTGCTTTCCTCTCTGCAGTCCCCACACAAACTGGCATAGTGGGTGATAGTGCACCACACAGCTCCATTACACCTGTAATGAACTGAGTACTGGATTTCTGTAAATATATTCTGATTTAGACTTTGTTTAACAACAGGCCACACTTAATTCTCCCTCAGTAAACCCTGTATTTGTTCATACTTTCTTTGGCTGCCAGAGTTCTGCCATACTTCTTTCTGCTAAAAACATCTTTTTTTCCACAGTAACTTTCTTGTTATTCACAGAAAAAGATTTAGAAAACACATACTAAAGAAAATCTGTTCAGTGAATTGTTCTGATATAACAGCAGACGTTGGCTAGATGTTTGAGATTCTCAGGAAAGGTGAACTGAGGCAAAGAATATGCAGAGTCAAACAAGGCATGTCAAGTAAGGAAAAAGAAGCCATAAAAGTAATTGCTTTTTCATGTAATCAAAGAAAATATGATGGTCAGGGTGAAAGAAACATTCAAGTAGCTTACACGACTGACAAGTGTTACATTTCAGAATCAGATTAAAAAAAGAAAATTGCAAGGACAAACTCATAGTGAAGAGAATGGATGACCTAGACCATCATTAGAGCTGTTCCTATTTGTCTCCAAGAGGTTTTTGTTTATACTGTATGTTGTATAACACATTGTACCTGTAGAACAACACAATCACCAGTGTGTGTTTGTATTTTACTTGTGTCTTGTGCGTTTGGAGTAACATTCTGCGGTAGTGCTGCCATCTTGGCCAGGTCACTCTTGAAAAAGATAGAAAAATAAAAATACCAGTCGCTTTAATGACAGGAAACAAAGCAACAACACTTTTCTGGCATAAAACTGAATATGTCTGTGGGGGATTTGTTATGGTCTTCAATACAAAGTTATGTTTTTGAGTGTGAAGGTTTTACACTTTTATTTGAATGACAACTTTTTTGATAATTAGTTTTTTTCTAAGATTCAAAAAACTTGTTTTCCCTTCAAAATATCTGCAGTCCTCATTCTGTCAAGTGTCAACTAAACATTTCCCAAAACAGATATTTATAAATAATAAAACTAAGATGGGCTGACAACGAAAGCACTAAGGACAGTTACACAGGAAGAAATCAGTAAAGTCTTTATTTCACTTTAAATTCTTCCAAATCCAGCGCAGGTAATCATGTTTTTCCACATTGATAAGAAAACCAAATTAAATACTTTATCTAAGGCTAGGTACTAAAACATTTCACACGCACACACACTTCTTTATGTGCCATAGCCACCACAGGGAGATTAAATAATAGCTCTAAAGATCTTTCTTAAAATGACTGACAATGGAGATAGTGTTGCATTACCATACTAATATACAAATCCAGATTTAGGGAAATGTACATGGCAGGAAAACCAAATACACAAGTTTCACAGCTTCTTACGTCATGAATGAATATTGGATTTTGTTAACAATCCCCTGCTGCACACTGATTTGCATGCTAATTTTCTGCTGGTTGCATCTCACTTTATATCCTGAGCGTTTGACACTCTGCACATTCAATGTACACATCCAGAGTCACATGTATTACAATTATTGCAGGTCTGCTGTCTTTGGGCACACCACTAAGCAGACATTAAAATCCCAACAACGATTACTCACCAGCTCTGGGTGCTCAAATCTTAAATTTCATTCACATAGTTTATTTATCAAGATTTACAAGCTCGTGAATTTTGTTTTGACAAGTTAAAAGTGAAACGTATTGCCGATAAATATGATAATCGGAGGGTAAGATTAAATCTTTCCCATGCATACTGAGTGTCTTGCCACACCTTTCTGTAAGGGGATATAGTGTGTCCTTTATAAGTCTCTCTCTGCAGTCACTCTAAGCAGTTCAACTTTGCTGCACATGAGCCTCTTAACTCATAAGCAACTGTGGCCGTGACTAGAATTTTGATGACAGTTACTTTAAATACTGTGCTGAGGAAGCCGGCAGATGTGTGAATGGCAAAACATCTTTGGTATAATTAGATAATTAACTCCCTCTAGGTCGGAGAATGTCAAATAACATGTTGTTTGTAAATGTGGGTAAAAAAGTGTCTACATGGCCAGAAGGAGCCACTTCAGCCCTGCAGGTCTGCTTCAAGTGCACAGAATGGAGTGTGCTGAGAGAAGCAGCTACTGTACCTGGAAGAATATACAGACTTTTTTATAGGATACATGGAGAAAACTGTATCCAGATGCACCAACCTAGTGTCATGGGTGATCACATCAGCAAGAACTCATCTTTCCAAGGCCTTAAGGAAAGCAAAAAAACCTGTATGGCCAGAAGGTCCACAACCCCAGATGTGGCAGGGCATATAGTAGGCTGACGGACTACAATGTCACTACAAAGACTAACAGTGGTGCTGTTTTGTGGATTTTTAGTCATCAGTGGCCCTGAGGTTGAGGGAGACATCAAGTTTATGTGTGTGCAAGTGTGCAAGTGTTTGATGACCTTACCCTATCAGTAAAGAAGACTCAACAACCCTTCACTCCTTGCAGAAACGGAAGAGAGCCCGTGTCCCACCACCAATCCTCACCACATGAGTGGTGGAGAGTATCCAGACCAGCTGCATCACCATGTGCTTTAGGATCTGTGAAGAGTTGGATTTTAGTCCCTGAAAACGTGAGGACAGCTGATCACTGGGGGTCACGCTGCTCCCACTCAGGACGTCTACCAGACACGCTGCATACAGAGAGCTTCAGCTATGACAAAGGTCCCCTCTCACCTCACAACACAGTTTGTTTATCGCTTTCCCATCTAAGGTATCAAAGCCCTTAACAGATTCTTTCCCAAGCTGTCAGACCATTAAGTACCCTGTTCCCACACAGTATCACGGCCCCATAATCAATAGCCACACAAAAGACTGTGCACATTAAGCACTGGTGCATGTGTGCTTTACTTCACTTTATTGCTTTGATTGCACTTACTGCCATGATTCACACAATTACTGATTGCATTATTACTCTTTCGGTGTGACTATTGTTTGTCTGCAATTATTTGCATTGTGAGAATAATAATAATAATAAAAAAAGCATACTTCTTAACACTTAATGTGCCGTCAGTTTATTGCAGGACTGTGGACAAAAGCAAGCCTGGCTGTGTTTGCTATAATGTTCCTCACAAAACATACAACACAAATAAAGACTAAATAAAGCTTCAGCTGAGCCACCCAGCTGGAGTCACTGTGTACTCATCTTTAACATCTTCTTGATTTTCAAAAGATTTCCCTCTTACCCAGCGGGCAAAGGGTACATGAGCGATGAAGCCAAGGCAACAAGACAATGGATTCATTCATTTCTCTTAAACTACAGCACTCCTCATGGGAGTTTGTTTGTTTTTCTTCTTCTTGTTTTGTTCTGTAAAGTTCTCATTACCAGATGAGCCCTAATGTTGCCCATGAAGCATGTCAGAGCCGCACGAATGGACCAGCTTTTTGAATCACGCCTCCAGAATGCATTAACAGCTCTCCTCCATATTTCAAACTGTCTTGCCTGGCGGTTACATTGCTGGCTGTCAGAAAAAAAGTTATGTCACACTTTGAGAAGAGAGAGATCCCCACGAGACATTCCTGACTTGACTTTTATCATGCAGGCAATCGAACATCTGCTGCACTACGAATATTAATGGGAGTCTGAATGAGTCATATAATAAAGACATCGTCACCTGTGTTATTGGCAGCACCGTGTTACTTCTGCTGGTATGAATTTGAAGGTTAGGTAACGTTTTAGGCTACATAAAATAAAATCAAGGAAAATTATACACATGCATTTTAAATGACATGATTGCATGGAGGTGCTATAACCTTTGACCTATAGAAGAGGAAGAAATTGACAACCTCAATACATTATCCATCATTTGTTTTTCATAATGACGGTCAATGACATATAAATAAATCTATAACTACTCAGACTGCATACTTTTTTTTAAAAATATTGTGCTTGTAATTTCCTTGATTGAATCAGTTAAAGCCAGAGATGTTGAACTGTTAGATCTGAATCCATACTGACCATCAGAAAGTAATTAATATTTTCCTATGAATTTTCTTTTTTTTTTTTTTATTGAACAGACATGCCTTTAATTTGTGAAGTGGGGTCTATCCCCTGTTTTTTTTTTTTACAGTGGTAGTGAAATTAAAAATGATAGATGTATGTTAGTGGTTTTTCAATTTTTCAAAGTAGATGTTTTGTATTTACATAATTTACAATATTAATTCATTTTCTTCCACTGCTGTAAGGAAAACTGAGTTGGGATTCCTCTCTATCAAATAACGATTCCAATCATCGGATGACCATATATCCAGAGCACTTTATTAAGTAACTATTAGCTACACTCATCCACAATTAATAATACTATTTAATATGTCCCATAGTCGCATAAAATAATTTTATAATAATTATTCAACATTTTACTGTGAGGCATATGTACAAGGAGAAAACTCTTTTGTAGGAAATGTTCATGGACTAACCTGCACAAGGTTTGTGCAGGTTAGAGAACATCTTCAAATGCTGAGTTCTGACTTTCACTGACTCCTCGTTTCACTCAGTCTTGTGGTCGTCTTTAGTCAATGAAATCTGAAATTGCTGAGAAGAAAAAATTCCAACTGCTGAGCAGAGGTCTTCAAAAAGTTAAAGCCCTTGAGTTGTTTTTAAACACAACATTTCATCAAAATACATTTTAAAAAACATTCATGAGAAAAGTCAGTGCCATCAAATTACATCTTTGTCCTAATGTGGAGATATAAGTAGACTACAGAGAACTGCTGGTTGCTGGTTATGAAAATCAGAAGAATGGAATCATGGAATGAGTCAGTAAAGCTCAAACGATCAAATACCATAGTGCTAAAAACAAACAACAAAATGTAATCACTTTGCTGCTTTGCATTTACTGTAACAATGGCACACACACCTGATACTCAGGCATCCATAAGTGGTGCCTATGTTCTTCTGGTTTCACTTCATGCCTCATCAACCTAAACCACATACGCTATAATACAGCTGTCTGGGTAACTTATTACTATCTGTGATGTGGCTTACGCCTGGATGTGTATTAGTGTTTAATAAATGACATGCTGATTTATGGTCAGACACCGAATGCTGTGCAAGAAAATGAGGTGTGTAAACAAAATGAATAAAATCCCCAGTGTTTGATAGTGAGACTATTCAACATGCAGGGCAGCAGAGGCTTCAAAGCTCATTAGCTACACCAAAGAAGAGTAACTGGGGAATGAAGAGGCCACAAGTGCAGTGCTGAAAATATTTGACCCGCTTAATATTGATGATGAAGTATATAAATCTGTGGCAATGTGATCAGCTGAAGATGTCTTATCCATTTTTCTATCTATCTATCTATCTATCTATCTATCTATCTATCTATCTATCTATCTATCTATCTATCTATCTATCTATCTATCCATCCATCTATCTATCTATCTATCTGTCTAAGTTATTCATAACAGTCATACAGATGTTAGAAAATGGCAACAACAATGACCCCGTTGCTGTGGATACACTTAAATCATGGCCAAATCAAGTTGCGTAGAAATACAACAAGAGTGAAGAGGAGAGATGCGAATGAGCAAAAGCAAAAGACCACACAATGTTGTTTATATTTGAATGACATGTAATAATCTAGCACTGCAGTGATGATCATGGAGGCTACAGTAATAAAAAATAATAATCTAAATTAAATTGGAATTAAATTGAATACAATATAATGAAAAGAGTTCAAATGAGAATGAAGACAGATTGTCACAGAGGAGAAGCAGGCAGTGAATGCGGCAGGCATCAACCTTGAAGCCTGCAAAGGAAAAAAAAAGAAAAAACCTATGCAGTTAGCCGAGATTGTCATCATCACTCCTGAGCTGCACAGATAGACACTTTTAAACTCTCCTACTCTACTTAGCACATGCGTCTTCCTGAGCTATAGGCCATCAAGAATTATAAGTGCACCTGCTATCTGTTTATATATCTGTGTCCATGCGAACGTAGGCTACAAAATGCGCACTCAATTTGAATTAATGTTGTTTAGTGTATCTTGTTACTGTGTGTGTGCTAATTAGCCTCTGAAAGGAAGGACACATGGACTGATACATATGAAGTGGGTGGACAGAACAATATGTGAGGAAAAGCCAACAAAAAAAGAAAACAACAAGTTAGTTTGTCTTTATAGTCTATAGTCTATAGCTGTTTATGTTGCTCCGGTGTGAGCTCTAGTTTTGCCTTCAGCAGGTCAATTCAGAAAAGACCTGGACGGTGCTCTGAACTCTTCTGAGTTATTGTCCGTGACCATGGATTTGCAGCAGTCCAGAAAATCACTGTATGCTGATGACATATTGATTTGTCTCTTTGTGCGATGTTCTCACCACCTTTGAGCTTGTTTGTATTAATATGTGTTTGAACCAGGAGGGTATGTATGACTAAGCTTTCTAACAGATGTTTTTTGCCTATACATTCAAAACATTATTTTTTTTACTTCAACGGCACGGTCTGTCGCTGAATGAACGAACAAACAATTTCCGCTCCAAGGATATGTAAAGAGTGAGTCAATCATCTTACACCACCTGTCATGAAAATGCCACATTTTTCTCTTGTTATTTATTGGCTTATTGGTTTCAGTCTGGGGTAGACAGAGCAGAGCCTTCAGCTCCAAGGCTCCACTCTCCAGCTCCCACTTCGGGTTCACTGTTAAGGATAGAGTAAAAATGTTCCTCTGTGGTATTGTGCATAGCTCCTGCTGGCTCAGGTGAGTACTGATTAGTTATGCTGCAACAGACATGGACTGCTGAGGGGAACTCCCAGGATGCACTGAGAACCTTTTCTCTGCTGTCTGTCTGTGTGTCCGTGCATGTATATCACTCTACATGCAGGAGGGTGTGTGTCTCATTAGACTGCATGTGTCATTAACTTTATGGTTTTTTATCTCTCCCATGGGTTGTTTTTTTTTTTCCTCCCTTTTCTGGTTCCACCTGTACTTGTGCTGATTCCAGAGCTGCTCCTCAGCATTAATATTAATCTTTAATTTATTTCTGCTGTGGTTATACCAAACTGTTATAATGTATTTTGGGTTTTTTTGTCTCACGCTTCTCTCACTTCTCTTTTCTCTCCTACAAGCTGAGCCAGATGCAATAAAACCGTTGATAAAACGGAAATGGAATATTAGCTCTTTTGTTTTCATATCAAAAGGAAACGAGAAAGAAATCTGCTTCGCAATTTGGTGTGCTGCCTGAACTACCACAATGACTGAAGTAGCATGAAAAGAGATTGAAAATGGAGTTACTTCAGAGCATATCATTAGAGAATTGGTGACATTTCAGTGTTATAATGTCATGCATTTGTGGCAAAAAAAAAAAAAATTACATTGCTACCTGCTGCAAGAAGTGACTTTGAGCTTTATACTTGAACAGAAAGGTAGTTCAACTCCAAATCCAAGAAACAAAACTAGTTAGAATAACAACCAACCTGTCATGGCCTTGTTTCTGGTTCTTCATATTGACTCACTTTGTCTAATGCAAGGCCTTATAATTGCAGAAACAGTGCAGCAGTGGTGGTATGAGTAGATGAGCCTTGGTGGCGATGGGTAATAAATCATCTTCACTGCTGAGATGAGAGCAGGTTCCACTGCAGTGATCCTGAGGCAGTGCTGGGAGGGCAGGAGAAGGGAGGTTAGAAAAATAAAGAGTAACAGAGTGGAATGAGACAACTGCAAAGTTTGAGCAATGTCAAAACCGGAGACATGAGCCTCACAGATTGGGGACGCTGAGGGGATAAGGAGCCTCGTTTGTGCAGAGTTTAAACTTCAACCTCAAACTATGAACCCTTTGTCAAATATTTACATTAAAAAGGCATAGTCTGGACTAAAAATACAGACTAAATGAAACACTGCAGTTTTCACCAAATGTGAGGGAAACTGGTTTCTGGGTTCTTTGTGAACATGGTGATGATTTATTTTGTTTTGATTACAACACATGTCAGCAAATGTCTTTCAGGAAACTATTTTCGCGCTGCAGCACATAATCACCTGTCAGATTCAGAGGACTTGATGACTTTGCAATCAGATGTGAGAGGAAATACATGAGAAATCATGAAGGAACCCATTTTACTTCATGCAGCATTTCATTTTAGTTTAGTTGACAATGTTTTTTGTTGAAGAACAATAAACTCAGGGTTGGCACATTTTATAAATCTGTGTCAAGGCAGCTCAAAAGTCTCCCATTTATCATTTTCATAGCGACATTATAAATGTGAATGAGGTCAGTAAAGGAGTCAATTCTACCCACAAAGATCTCGAAGAGAAAACAAAGGAGCTAATTTTGAGGCCCATCTGAACTCGGTGCTTTCACAAATTATTGCTGACTCTGCTCTCCTCAAAAAGACAAAAAACAATTAAAACAAGGGGGAAAAAAAATCAATAAAAATTTGTCGCATCACGATGCTCTTTGCATCCTCAGGGTGAGTTAAAATTTTGTTGCATCTTTGACTCCCCCGCCAGGCCTGTACGCCAACTGGAGAGGTTCCAACCTGGCCTGAACTGATTTAATAAGCGAGTCTTTCACAATTTTGTGAAACAATTTCTTAAGCAGCGATGTGTGTGTAATAGGCCTAAAATCGTTCAGCTTGTTGGTACTGGGTACAAACAAACAATGACCCTGGAACCTGCACACGCTTATGTTCAGGAACAATGTGTTTTTTGAAAAAGTGATGTTTTGTCACTAAAAGCATGAACATTAAACCAATTATTAAATGAGTTTAATTAAGGAAATGGCTGACTTGTAGGTTGAGAATTGCATGTTCCCCTCTCTGTCCTTATAAATAATCTGAGAGCAACACCAGCTTGGTTATTTCTGTGTCTGTCCAATTCTGGGATCATTGGCATTTGGATTGGAATGACGTGACTGAAAGTTGGTCTTATGCATTAACAAAATGTCAAAGAGTTTAACTCATATATTGTCAGTCAGTCAGTCATCATCTAACCGCTTTATCCTCCACCAGTGGGTCGCGGGGGTCGCTGTGCCAATCTCATCTACATCGGGCGATAGGCGGGGTACACCCTGGACAGTTCGCCAGTCCATCGCAGGGCCACACACAGATAGAGACAAACAACCATTCACTCTCACACTCACTCCTATGGTCAATTTAGAGTGTCCAATTTACCTATTCCCCACATTGCATGTTTTTGGACTGTGGGAGGAAGCTGGAGTACCCGGAGAGAACCTACGCACACACGGGGAGAACATGCAAACTCCATGCAGAAAGGCCCTTGTTCCAACCGGGGCTCGAACCCGGGTCTTCTCGCTGCAAGGCGAGAGTGCTAACCACTAGACCACCGTGTGGCCCCTCATATATTGTTTTAAATGAAATAGCAGGACAAACACAGGTTTTCCCATTACCATTAAATAGTGTTCCACTTCATCTTTTTGTTCATGTGTAGAAAAATAATTATACTGTATGATTATAACATTGCTAAAACAGCAAATCTCATGGTGGCCATGGATCTTTGCAAACTTATTTCAATTTGGGAAGTCTGAACTACTGTATGTATGGGGCAAATTACATTTGGGCTTGCATTACTACCCTCTGTTGAGCTTAATTGTGGAGAACATTTTACTGCATAAGAAAGTCTCCAAAGACAGACTCCTGTAGACCTCCAATAAGTCAGAATATTTAAGGTCTGTGGATGTAAAGTTTTCATTATAATCACTTTAGAATTGTGTTTCCAGGTCCTTTGTATCCACACTGGGAGTGGGTATCCGCCATGTTGCTCCATCTTAGTCCAGAACTGACAAAACAAACACTAGGTGTATGAGGACATTAACAGTTTTTATATTCCGTGCATAATTGAGAAGATAACATGGTTGGGAGGACAGCTTTTGAAATATGCCGCCCCATTAACAGAGGCTTCAAAATCACTCACATAATCTTCAATGACAGATCTCATCAAATTTTTAGTTCTCTATGATGTGAATTTGTCTTCTTTAGCGGCAACACATTTAAAATATTGATGTAATAACATACCAAAGGGCCGTGATTATATGAAGACATGACATGTGGACTGAGGCCATCAGTAGAAATAAAAACAGGCATGACTTATTTGTCATAAAATATGCCAAAAGCTTTTTTTGCAAATAAATCATTTACGATATATGACTGCTGGTATTCAGGAAAGCGTGCACTTTAAACAGCTGGCAATATGAGATGACATGCTCACTCCAACCGCTTAAGGAAAGGTTACTTTACTGTGTGTTTTTCATCTCAATTGGGTGCTTATTAAAGAGAACTTAGGACCTCACTGCAGCAGGAGCACCACAGCTCCACAATGACCACAGCTGAGTCAGAGAAGCACATACCTGCTCAGTGTGCGGTGGAGAAGTGGTTTAAGTTCAGACGACAAAAGCCCTCCTCTGTCGTTCCACATTAGAACTTTCACCTCACAGCGAGGAGGTTATGGATTTAAACTTGCCAGTGCACCAGAGCCTTTCTATTTGCAGTTTGCATGTCATAAAGTGTCAACCAGTTAATGGTGCATCCGGCCTCTCGCCAGATTTTAGCTGGGGTTGGTTCCAGTCACCATTGTACGCTGAAAAGTAAAAGCATTAGTGAAAGGAAAGACCACATCTGTTCCCCTCCAGGTGAACTTATTTTGCTATTATCATCGCTAGTTCCAGTAATGACTCTCTAGACAGGTATCCAGCCTAAAGTGGTTTTTTCCAACACTTATTCAGAACTGTAGAAGGCTCTTGGATGAGAGGTGAACTCAAACAGGTCCAGTTGCCTACAGCTAAATACTGCAGAGCGCAGTGCTTAGTTAATTAAAGACAGTGAACATACTATAAACATTACACCTGCTTGAAAGGCTGTTTAAAAACATCAGTGTTCAATATTTCTTAATGTAAATTGTGTGTAAAGTGTCAGATCTTTTATATTCTTAACACATGAGGCAAATGTTTTTGCTGAATAGATTTGAGAGATCTGTTTCATCACATTACTACAGTCACCAGCCATCACCTCATTATTTCACCCTGTTTCTAAATGGATTTATCAGCCTTGAAGTGAAATCTTTTAATGTCAATACAAGCGTAGATTTTAATTGATTTCAATGCATGAAAATGCTTTTGCTTGTGGTGTTCTGCCACGGCCTCCACGAGCATCCAATGGGAAAAGCCTCATGAATTTAATGACATTTGTCATTGCTCTGTCATCATTTGTGCAGATGGTGAGTCCTTACATTTGATTACCCATGCCAATGGCAGAACTTTGTGATGCAGCTGGTGTCCTTCGCTGGAAAACCAATATTTTCATTCCATGGAGAATAATCCCGAACCTTTGGGTGTCGCAGAGTCGTGCTATTTGGCTATGTGCCATCACCATATGTTCCCACACAGCTATCTTAATGCTTCCCTCTTAATAGTGGAGTCATTTTCCATACAAAGCAAACCGTATGAACACGGGACACCGCGAGGCTGCAGCTCCTCTGATGAACAGCGTTTAGGTGTTCTACCAACTAGAGCAGAACAGAGAAAATGAACTAAAAGTGGAAGGAAAAAAAAACACATTTTAGTTTGGACTTGCATGGTTGAATAGCCGATTTCTGCATTTTCAAGGATGGAAGATACGGAAGTTGACAAAAGGACATAACCAGAATGTCTTGGCACAACAAGCCACAGACAAACACCCCTGGCTGGGGCTGCACTGGCTGAGGATGAGAGGGTGAATGTGTCCTTGCCAGAACAGTCTATAACACACTCTGAGACCAATGTCATCTGCCGGTGTGTCAAAAACTGATGGTGTAAGATAAATCGATATTGATTGATTGATTGCCTGTCTGTAAAAGGATGAATGTTATGAATCTGTGTAATGATGCTGCTTATGTTACTATCACTATGTCTTCAAACTTTCATGAAAAAACAGTGTCACATAGCGAGTCCAGCAAGAGTTGCTCGCTGACAACAAGCAGCTCTGTCATCTGTCTTCTGCTTATCTGGGTCCGGGTCATGGGGTCATCAGCCTAAGAAGAGAAGCCCAGACACTTCCATCAGCTCCCAGCTGAGTGATGTAATCTCTCTAGCTCTCCTGACTTAATGTTTACTCCGTGTTACCTTACTACCTATTATATCGTAATGAGAAAAACTGATATCTCAGAAATGCCATTTTATTTAGATATTAGATCACCTCAGAAGAAAACACAAGCCCGGTAGGTAGTTCTATGATTTATGGGACATAAAATGAAAAGTTGTGATTGAAATTGAACGTCACCATTAAACAAAGAACTGTGTTGCACGGAGCTGAATCTTATTGAATTGTACTTTTTCAAAAAATAAAATGTGTCTTTCCTGAATCATATTGTTGCCCATGTATCTTGCACATCCAATCAGCCACTGGCAACCTTTGCTTGGCAAACAGACATTAAACAGGTCCTGCAGACATGAAGTGATTTGCCATCTCTACTAACCTGCAAGGTGTTTTCATAATTAGCTCTCAGTCACCGAAAACGTACCCGCATGCATGCCTGCTTTACAGAGCAAACCAACATAACACTGCTAAATACGTTCAGTTGTTGTGCATTGCATTTTTCAAACGTCACTCAAAGAAAGCCTCTCTTGCAGACACAAAATGAGCAGAGCGAGTGTGAACTCCTTCAAATGGTAAAAAATTGAATCCCTGTGACTTTTGCAGCGCGGCCAGACAAATGAGACTGTATATCCTGTCCAGACACTCTCAGGAGCGCGCTTAAAGAAGGAGAGGGGAAAGGCACAGAGATTTATCCAACATATCAGCAGTCAGGTAATCCTATTGGCATTGGAATAAGAAGATTAGCAGTATGCACTGGTGAGTGTGAACCCCAAAATACTGCTAGTGCCGCGACCTGTCCATACTTACCTCGCGCCTCAGGTGAGCCTGCAGAGCTTTCTGAAAGGACAACTCTACGTCCATATTCCAACCATTCTCTTTCAACAGTCACTTCACTATCTCACCCCTCACTCAGGTCTCAGAGAACCAGGGTTAATCCTGTAACCTACAGCTCTCTTTCAACATTAGCTTCTCCTCTCTCATGAATCAGAGATGTGGGGATAAGTCCTTATTATGCATTCACACGAGTCCTTCTAAATCGAATCCTAGTTCGTTTGCTTGGAAATTCCGTTTCCTTTGGGTAGGTGTGATCCACAATATAGAAGCGAAAACTCTGGTCCGCCTAAAAACGTAGGTCTCGGTTCGCTTCAAGTGAAACAAATGCAGGAAGCGGACTACAACGCAGGGCATTGTGGGTAAACACTACACATGTAGAAACGACTGAGCCCATTGCTGAGGGCTCCTGCCTTCCACCAGCTGCGAGAAACGGAGAGAGTCACGTGGAGCTGAATTCATTTGACAAATGTTTGTTTATATTGAAAAGTTACACACAACATCTTTAACACGGCAGGAACAAGTTAAGGTTTTACAAATTGTATAGATCTTTTTAATGAAGGCACATCTGAAGAACAGTGCTATTGTTTCTGCTATACCCTGCTGTTTCTTCTCTGGGTGCTGCTGTTGTGCTGAATGTGCTCAGGGCAAATGCCTGTAACGATGTCTTGTAGACTATATTTTTGCCAAAAACTAATACTTGGGCAGATCAAAGGTGTGTTTATATAACTGCTCCCATACAGCCCGGAGTGATGTAGTAACAGATTTAGTTCACATATATTCATGTAAATTTAGAGTAAGTATATGACAACAAATAATAAGAGTATGTTTTTTTTCCTCTTAAGACTCTTTTTTTTTACTTGAGACATTAAAGCAAAGCACAGTGACAGTTTTCAGGGTGCCGTGTTTCACGGTGATTAGCAGAGGAGGTATATCGCTTGCCAGGTGACATAGTATGCATAAAATATTCATAGACTGGAAATCGTCTGTAAATCACTGCTATGATTCATGCATATTTAATGAATTGTCATAAGCAGCAAACACCCTGTGCCTGAGTGGAGCCAATACTGTACATCTTCTGCATTATATGAAAATGACAGGATAAAGAAAGCGATTGCTTCCTGCGAGCATCCTTCCTTTTCCTGAGTAAACACTCAGATACGAAAACAAAACCCTCTTCATTTAAAAAAACCCAAAACGAGCTGAGACAAGTCAATTAAGAGCAATTAAGACGGAGCAATTTTGATATCTAATTTTACACTACAGTGACCATCGGGAAAGTTGAAGCACAGCAAAACAACACTGATGTGAGGAATACCAGAGCACAGCAACAACAGGGAAGCCGCTGGAGTGGAACTGCATCTCATTATCACGGACATGATAGTAACCATGGCAACAGGCCGACATGCTGTCCCCCGCAATTAATGCACAATAAATCTAACTAACGATAATAAGCTCACACTTCATATTTTATAACTTCTATATACACTATAGTATAGTATGTTTACCTTTACTTTACAGTTTTAAAAAAACTGTAAAATCTAGTTTACATTATTCTTTAATGAGGCACATTATGTGTTGGAGGCATGGCTTGGTGGGAGTGGTTTGTTTCGACCCACTGTATGTAACAACAGAAAGTCAACCAGTTTATGCAAATCATCTGCAGTGTGTTTTCATTTCCCCCAGGGCCCTAGAGAGGGTTGAGTCAGTTCACTCGATAGAGAGATTTATTTTTACAACTTTCTAACCTTTATGGCAAACACATAGCAAGTGCTATCTGAGGACTCTATTTATTCAGTGTTACTTCCCCATAGTTTCACGGTTTTCATGCCTGAAATGATCCAATATGAAATGCTGTCCCTCACCGTTTTCACCGAGTGGCACTTTCAATATAGTATACAGTATAATATCATTTGTGATCAATTATTCCCATTCAAGGAGTTGTTGCATCCAAATGCACACTGAGGCCACATACTTGTTGTCAGCGTTGTCATTATGACCCAGGATTAAGATCAGCTAAGGAGATATTTACACAACTTTACAGTGATTTGTGTTGTAAAGTGCTTTCATCTCTAACAACCCATGTGGGATGACAGCATAGTTATACTTCTACATATTTTTAGTGTAGCAACACGAATGAACAGGACAGGGATGTCAGCTCTGAACAGCAGAGAGAAGAGGTGACAGACTGACATCCGATTAATTAAATCTCGCTGTCTGACATGTTGCTATAACTGAGTCGATAAAGATAGTTGGGGAAAAAGTGCTTTTTTTTATGAAAGAACAATATCACACCCCACAGCTGTTCACAATAACAACTCTCAGAGATAAAAATAAAAAACAAATTACAGCTGGGTGTTCAAAATGTTCACCAACATTCTTTAATCCTGTGCAAAAAAAAAATGGTAGTGACAGACAATCACCCTTTCACTTCACTTGTTGGCTTTTTCTCTATATTTGGCATAAATGTGTTCTTCTCAAATAACACATTATTTGTTTCATGTCACTGCATTTGAATTTGCAAACCTCTCTGCTATCTCGGTTGTTAGAACTGATTATTCGGAAACAGCCTTTTATAATATTTCAAAATGTCATCTTTTCTTATAACTTAACTTAGAGTACTCTACTCAATTCTCATTCCCAATTGTTTTTATTTCTTTGTAAAAGGGGTGCAGAGATGCCGAGCAATGCGTCGGCAATGACATCGTGAAAAGGTCAAAACTCAATATCAGGCTTAACAAGAACACAGTGCTGCTCTTTGGACATTAAGTTGTAAAACATAACAAAGACATGTCTGATGAAAGAACCTGCGACCTCATGCACTGCACTGGCAGGTGGTAAAACACAAACAGAGTCAGTGTGAAAATAGATAATACATTCAGAATATAGTTACTAAAAATATAGCTTTCAACCTCTCACTTTCTGTTGAACTGACTTTCTATCTAAATCAGACTGTATGTTCTCCATTTTTGTCTCTACTCTAACCTTTTCAAGTCAAAAACCAATATTTCATTTGAATAATGCCACACAATTATTGAAAACCGACCTTGCCTCATAGTTTTTGAGCAGAAATGTATTTCAAGAAGGATTAATTAGATGATCTCACTTCTTTTTATGCAGATAGTGAGGTTATTATTCCCAGATATTGATCACACTCCTCCAGATGCCCTAATCGGCTGTTCAAATCTCCACCGACGTGAACGACATCTCGTCCCACTCATAGTAAATGTGAGTCAGTCAAAACAGATGCTGCAGGGAGAAGACAGCAGAGACAACATAAATCTGCACTGAGCAGTTTGACTGTCATTGTTTATGAAAACGACCAGGAGCCTTCTTGAGGTGTCACTTGAATGGCCGACGTGTTCCCAGCGAGACTGAAGCCAGGTTGCAATCATGCTTGATGATGAACCTTATCCAGGCCAGCTGCAGCACCTCTCCACAGCGAGACGTCTCATGGGTCTGGCAGAGTAGCAATGCCAAAGCCCATCAGCGCTGAACATCACTCACTGCATGTCCCAGATTCACTCATCATCTCCACTTCAGAGGGCTGGCTGCCCGCTTCTGCGCCACCATATGTGTGTGTGTGTGAGTGTCTGCGAATGTGTCTGTGCACACAATTAACTCACTAAGGCAATTAGAGCTTTCATGAATATTTGAGTATCAACAAACCTGATGCATTTCTGTCACCTGAATAATGCAGAGGTGATCATTTTTGAGGTGAGGAGGCAATTTAGGATGTGAATTTCAGCTTACAATATTGTCGGTCCGTAAATAAAAGCAAGCGATGTCTTGTGGAAACTGCAAAAAAACAGCCATAACATTTGTCATTTCTTAAAAAAATAGAGTTTTTTTAAAAGCCACCTTGATTGTGACACTTTCTCCAAGTCATAAAAGTGTCTGCTCTACAATTATTCTGAGACACAAACGATGATGGAGAGTGTTTGATAAATGTTCCCTCACAAACTCTTCAGGGAAAAATAATAACAGACTGCAATTCATCAGTGATTCATCAAACGGAACCAGGACAAGGGACTGAAAGCCATTTAAATAGATAAAGATAAAGATGAAGTAAGAAGTAAGCTGAATATTCATCATGTGTGTTGACTCCCTTCACTCAACACCTAAAATAGATTTCTTGTGTATATCGTTGGTGCTTTTGCAGGTTTGTTGTGCGAGGCACTCCGGCAACGACCTCCAGGGACAACAGCGACAATTTATCTACAACTCATCATTGAGATACTTCATGAAATGTGTATGTCTTATGCCGTGGGACATTTATCTGGTGCTGTGAAGCTGGATGTTTCCTGAGAGGGAGAGAGAGGGAGAGAGAGAGAGAGAGAGAGAGAGAGGAAGCCTTAGGGCAGTGGAGCTGCCAGGTTGAAATGAGACACTTTCATTTCAGGGAAGGATATTTTTGAGACAGCTTTTGTGCCTCGGGGCAAGGTGAAGATTCACAATAAATTTAATTAAACACAATAATCTTATAGGCTCCGTTTAGTCACGCTTCATGAGTAGCGTTGAATAAAATGTAAATGCACTACCGCGTTGTTATGCATCCTCACAATGTTTGCCTCGATCAATTAAATGCTCATCACAGTTGTGTTGAGTGTAAGAATCTCAGTGACATTATGGAACGCTGCAAGTGCTCATTGATTCGAAACCACCACTGGTAAATAGCTACAGTTTCATCACTGCAAGGACACAGTTGGTGAGAAAACTCAGGACAGCTGTTTCCCACCTGCTGCCTTCCAATATCACTAAGAAGTTTGATAGAACACGAAGCCTGCATTCTAAAACACTTGAGAAGAAGAAAAGGTTTGCTGAAGAAAAGTTGACACACACACACAACCTCTGCACTTAATCTCTCCGTAAACAGAGAATGTGCACAAAGGAGCAGTCAGCATTTAGTACAACAGAGCACTGGGTAGAGAGCTCGCTAATTGCTCCAGGAGCAACTGGGGGATTTGTTTGAGAGCACTTTAGCTCTGAATGTAGAGGGAGGAAAAGCTCTATTCCCCGTTTGCATTTCTCTTTTTTTCATCCAGCGTTGGAAAACAATGATCACTCAGCACGATTGCTGCCTCTCTGGCCTCTGAGGATATTTGTCTGTAGGCAAATTATCAGGATGTGGCTTCTAGTAAAATGCAACTATAGCGGCATGAGGTGAAAGCATCCATCACATGAGTTGTGATTACGGGTATGAGCTGGGAAAAATCTATGCAGGGAATTGGTAAAAGCATGTCTTGTTTGTCCGATCTGTGCCGGATGTTTGTTTGACCGCAGGTGAACTGTGACGGGGGGAAACAAAAAAGCGTTGTGTGTTGTAAAGCTGAGATTTGACCCGACGTTCAGGTTCTGTTGAATTATTGATGCTTTTCTCTCTTCTTATAGGCAGGCGGTGAGAAACATGGCAATTTGAGTTCATTTGAGTGTTCACTCAGCCAAAAATACAAAACTAAAGATAGAGACGATACACATACATGCTCTCTGGCCATCGTCTGTGTGTCTGCATTCTGTGATTCCTAACATTCCCAGAGTCATTCGGCTGGAACAGATTACATTTCATGGCTTTTGCCGTACACATCTTTACCGACTGCCACCTGTACATTTTAGGGGATCTATAATTTCACTGTGATGGCCATTTCAAATCCTCTGTTGGGTTATAAATGTTCTATGAATATATAAGTTGATAGCTGTCAGAAGGTACAGCACAAGGATTCCTCAAGGTGAACCGCTAACAGCCAAATTCAACAAATTTAAGGTCTAAAAATAAGGAAAAATGACAAATACATACACATATGGCCATTATGAAGAATGTTTCTTTTATTATGCCTAAAACGGCAATTTTTACCCAATTTCTCCAGAGCATGAAACATAACTGTAGATGATGTCTCAGCTGGTGCACTGGATGTAAATGTGATTACTATGACAACCAGTCTATGCGATGTACGATGAGGATTAGAATTTGAGTTTACCCAACAATATGTCCTTGGTCACTATAAGTTTTAAAAGTGCCTGCATCAGTTTGTCTCCCACTTCATCATTGTTGCGCCATGTGGGTATGGCAATTGATTTTCATTAAATATTTATTTATTCCTCACTAGGCGTTTCTTCTGCTCACTTCATCTCTTCTTATCTTGTGACGCGCACAGATGCAAAGACACACAGGCGGACTGTTCACGTTTACGTGCTCGTCGGAAAGTTGAAAAAGCCTGCCACATCACATTACTCTGAAAAGTTGAATGTATAGTCCAGGAAGAAGAGTGCACACGCACACACACATGCACATATGAGACCACAACGTCATCAGAAAGAGGAATTCTGTCAAGTGTGGTTAAGGCGTGGGGGTGGATGGGTTTGGACTGCAATATAGTGAACCTGAGATAAATTCCCTCTTCACTGCACCTTCATCCCCCGGGCTACAAAGAAATCAATAGTTCAGTGTTGCTCATTAAATGTTAACAAAGATTTCAAGAAAATCTTCCCAGAGACATCATGTCCATAAAGATAACTCATCTCACATACATGTTTTTTTTTCCCTTTAGTCCATCACTCAGCATCAATATACATGTAAGGCTTACAGCCTGTGCTGTGCAAGCACCACTAAATCGTCAAATGCCAATATACACTTCCTGTCATCATTTCCTCTCCCCGTAAACTCACTGTATTGTACTGTTGGGGCAACTGTTGGTATCACAAGAGCACAAATGTGGCAAGTATTCAAATAAGTTTTTTCTTATTTTATTGTTGGAAAACAAACATTCAAGGTTTTTATGTCTTAAATATTCACTTTATCTTCTCAACTCACAGCTTTCCACTACTACCTAGGCAACGTTTCAACATATAACTTCTTTATCATCCAATACCAGTAATGTACATTCCACTGAACTATCTAGTGTGTCCATTACATTCAAAGTTTTCGGAGCAGGCTTCTCAGCTCCACACGAGTGCGCTGTGTTTCACGTCACAATTGAAGGAGGGAGAGCAGAAGAACATCCGCTCTGCCGGTAAAGTGAAATATGGACTTTGGCGTCGTCCTTTCACAAAGCTCCAGGCTCCCCTGAGGATTGTGTAGCAACAAGACAGACAGAAGTAACACACTGGGGCATTCATGGATGAGAAATCCTAGCCTATCTCACAACATATCCAAATCTCTTTGCATCAGCTTCGATTCATGTATTGAAAAAGACGTATGCATAGGCAGTGGATGATCCATTTTTAAAATGACATTAAAATTTACATTCTTTCCTCCACAGTTCTTTGTTCAAATTCCAGCTTGCTCTGCCCCCCCCACCCTTATTCAAAAAAGCTAAAATGAGAAAAGCAAGCCACGTCAAGGGTTATGCAACATTTTTCATTTTAATGAAGCACTAGAAAACAAAGCCATGTATGTGTGAGCAGCCAGGAGTATGACGCACTTCCCAGCAGGCTCAGCCACTCTCTTGGTCCTACTTTTCTTAAAAGTGCTGACAAGTGGGTCAGTCGCTCTGAGAATATTGCAGCTCACCTGTGGCACCTGTGGCCATGGTGCAGAACAAATACTTTGGTAAATCCCCAGGGTCTCTTCTGCAATATGTCCCAACAGGAAACACTGTCCACGGTGCTGACGACGCTGGTTCTCTTAGTAATTCATCACAATGTTGTCACAGTGGTTACATTTCTTTCTGTCCGTCTGTCTGTCCTTCTTTGAAATGTCTCTAAAGCATTTACCACATGAACCCCTTAATGACACAAAAGGGAATGTTAGACCTGGTTGAAGCTGATGAAAATTATTTATGACTTCAACACTTTGGAAAGTTTCATGAAAGGTTTCGTGAAAGTGATGAAAGTTGAGCTGTGCTGACAGTTCAGACTGGGTTTATTCTCCTAGTGTCTCACTTTGCTCTCCTCACGCTTTAGCCATCAATAGCATTCAAGAAACCAGCACCAGTGGAGACAAGAATACATCCAGGTGTCTTCACAGTGAGCCCAAGTCTGCCCGAACCAACAGAGGTAAAAACACAGCTGAGCAAAACTGCAGCAACAGATTCCAGCTTCTTAACTTCAGATGCACTTTGATGATTCCATAACCTGTCTGGACAGTCTAGGGAAAATAACAGTTATCATGAAGGTTTTGGATGATCAGATTTTACTGAAGACAGCTCAGATCCGAGGGGAGCTGAGACAATGCCTGACTTCTGGAAAGTGAGGCGTCGTTGGCGATTCTGATACATAATAGTTAGTAAGCCTTGAGATGGTCTAATAGATCAAGATGATCACCTTGGTATCTTAACCTGTCCTCCAACTGAAACATAACTGTGGGTCTGTTAGGGACGGTGAATACACTGCTTGGACCCAAATGCACGAGACAGGAGGCAAAGAGTGAAGAGTCTTTATTTTCCTCTTGAATAAAGCAGGTAAAATCCAAATCACTAGGAAAAACTAAACAAAACTAAACTAGACTAGACTAGACTAGACTAGACTAGACTAGACTACACTTGACTTGACTTGACTTGACTTGACTTGACTTGACTTGACTTGACTTGACAGTAGCATAAAAGACAAAGGAACTGGGGACACTATATAGGAGAGAGGGAATCAAGGGCAGGTGCAAGTGATCACTAAAGGATCACCAGGTGAAGTGCATGAGGGAATTAGGGGAGATGTGTCAAAAACAACTGAGGAAACCACGTGACAGGAAGACATGACATTTACCAAAATAAAAGGGGAAGTGAAAATCAAACCCACACCAAAAGTGACATGAACTTAACGTGACTTAAACCTAAACTAACACAAGAACTGAACTAACAAAAGAACTGAACTAAGCAAAACAAAAACACAAACAGACTTGACGCTTCGTGACAGGGCCACAGCCCATAGGTTGTAATTCCTGCATACCACCTATATGTAAGTTTCATTGGAGGACAGTCTCTGGTATCTACAGTACATGTAGGAAGGGAACCTTGAAAGGAGACTGTAAAGTTTGTGTCTTATCATATGGCTGTTTATATTCAACACCAGGTTATAACATCCATTCATCTTCTACTGCTTTATCCTCCACATGAGGGTCGCGCGGGGGGCACTGTGCCAATCTCAGCAGGGTACAGCCTGGATTGTTCTCCAACCATCCACTGTCACACTCACACCTACGGTTCCCTGCTTCATCCTTCAAAGACAGTCAAAACTATTTTCAAAAAGGTAGGAAGCTGTAGTCTTCCAATTTACCTAATCCCCAAATCTGCATGTCTTTGGACTGTGGGGGGGAAACTGGGAGAACATGCAGAAAGACCCTTGTTCGGACCGGGTCTTCTCGCCGCAAAGGCAAGAGTACTAAGAGTACTTTCTTGTTATAAGAACATGTGAGTAATTAAACTTAAATATGACTGAAGATTAGAATTTTCTCTCACAGTTTAAAGCCACCTGCGTTTCCAATAAAACCCACAAAACTTAAGCGGAAGGGCAGACTCCACAACAGAATTCAGTGGGAAAAAGGGGAAGAAAGGATAGTGGCAATTTAAAAGTAATTATGCAACCAACAACATCAAAAGGGAAAACAGATATCATTTTTTTCTCCCTTTGAGTGGATGAAAAGTAAACTTACTCACTGATGTTGGCTGACAACAACAACAACAACGTCTGACTTGGCACATTTCTCTGGAGACACAATAGTCCAATTGAACAACAGAGTTTCACAAACATTTTTTGATCGCTTTCTGTTGGGGGGGTTAAAAAAAAACCTCCATTCTTCCATCTAAGTGTTTGTCCTTGGCTGACATGTTACTGTTCCACGTCTGTCTGTCTGTCTGTCAACGATGTGGATCAATGTTCACAAGAGCGCAATCAGTGCTAAGCATTTAACAAACAAGAGAGCACGACTGCCAGTCCCAACAATTCCTTGTGGGTTTATACTGACTGTGAAAGATGTTTTTTTTCTGAATTGTGGTTTGAGCATGAATGAGACAAACACGACAGGAATCTGAGAGCTGCGCGATATAGCACAGAACCCTGAGGAATTCACAGGAGCACGAAAGGTACATCTACAGCTGTCTCCTTGTTTCCATTGATCTATTATGAATGTCAGTTTCTGCTTCAGCTGTTATCCGTGTTGAGTCGGAGATGTGTCGCGTGTGACGCCGTACTGTACATAAATATACAATTGTGTGTGTGTTTTCCATTGCTGTCTGTTTAGATCAATAGTTAGACCTCCGGGCTTGTATAAAACCTATTAAAATCTGAGTGTGAAGCGTGAGAAAGAGAAAGAATCACAGTTTTTATTTCTGCTATTTGACTTCTGGGAACTAATCAGAAACATATTTTTAGGTTTTCCAAATATCAAGTACAGCTCTTTGGTTAAGACTTCTAACATATAAGTTTCATTTTCCATGACTGATCCAAATTAAAGATTCCTTTGTTTTCCACCTCCTCTTTTGTGTCACTTCCTTCAGAATCCAGAGTCATTCATATTTAAAAAAATAAAAAATAAAAAACTTGAATTATAAGTTGAAGTTGGAGAGAAAAAAAATAAAGCCATAAGTTATGAAACAGTTCCTTACCATGGCAAGCTTTACTTTAAAGCAGTAAGGGAAACTTAGAATACCAGCACATCATACTCTTACCTATACCACAAATCCAAGTGAACTTTAATATTTTTTATTTAAAGGGGAATTTCTGAGTAACTTTGTACTTAAATTTGTACTTAACAGTACAAATTTACCAGACAAATTGGCCTCAATGAGTGTAACAACACTACATTTTTAAATGAGAGAAGATTGTTTCTAAAACATATTATTCAAAGTAAAGTATTTGTACATTGCTTTAGATATTTCCAGAGGGGATATGAGGTTTTTGTGGCCCCAATATTAATCATTTATTTTACAAATAAAAAAACAAACAATATAAATAAATTACTGCTTTCATTCATAGCGGCAATAGAACTTCCCAATAGATGAGAAACTGGTCTGAAGTCTATGTCTTGTTTAGTACCTCATTACAAAATCTAATATTCTATAGATTTTTTTACTGCGTTTAGCACACATGGCAATAAAGTTGACGTGTGAATTGTGCATGATAATGATCTCTGTTCCCTCACGAAAAACCATCAATTCTTGAAATCTCCATTTAAAATCCTCTCTGACAACGCTGAGGATGACCGAGTGTTATGTAACTTTTTCAAGGGTATTGCAATGTTAAGTGATATTAGATGCCCGTTGTCTGTTGATGCATTAGATCAAGGGCTGATTTGATGATCGTAATGACACTGCTCATCCAGAGGAGGGGTGTCGCCCTTGACAGGAAAACAATATGGATGTTTAGAGGAATGACATATTTGCCTTTCTAATCATCCTCACGCTGAAAGGAAATGATCACTTCTTTTTCCAAGGCAAGCGACTGTGTCTGTGTAATTGATGCTGTGTGGGTGTTCTGTGGTTGTATCTGCACACTGTGCCTTGAAGTAAAAAAAAACAAAAACAAAACAACACCATAGTCAGTTAAAAGCTCAGCTCCTAACATTGTATAACAAACTGTAGTCATATTTCTCCGCCTATAACTTCCTATAATCACTTGATAGTTCGGATATTTGAAGCCACCAAGCTTCAAATGTGAGGTGAAACCAGGGTCCTTTGAGGCTTTCCACGGCTCTGTGTAGGCAGGACAATGAGCTTCTATTCCCGAGTCTGACTGCAGAGTTTGTTACCAGGCGTCGTGCGTCACCCAAGTTTTTAGCAGAGTATGTTTTCGTCTCTCTTTTATAACCACCTACCTTGAGGCCTTGTGGTTCTTTGCAAGTGTCGCCACGCTCTAATAGGCCTTTGAAAAGAAACAATCGCAAAAGCTTATCAGTGCAATGAAGAGGTCACACTGACTGTGAACAACGGCCTTACCAATTGGTGATGTCGTTGACTTGGTATTCAGAGGGAATCATTCTCATGAGTGACAAGGCTATACATGGGTTTTTTTTAAAAAACAGAATTCCATTTTGAGCCTTTAGAAAATGTCATTTGCAGTTTTGAACGTAGGCTCAAGTCAGATAAGTCTGTTACTGTTGGTTGCTTTGTTTCAACTAACAAAGTTCATTTCTGAAATACTGATAATCCAATCCTGGCATTAAGTAAATCAAATGAAAACATTACAATGGTCATTTTTACAGTGCTAAGCCTTAGCTGTACTTGTTTGGTGCTTAATGAAAAATAATAACATTGTAATCTACTAAAGATGCTGGCAATCGCCTACAATTGTGACCACTGTGTGCAATTCAGGGGGCGAAGTTGCATCTTACCACCACATACTGTACTGTATATAAAATGGTTGTAGTCCTTGTGAAGCCCTTCAGATTTGTGTTTTGACTGGCACCATGACAGTTTTTATTCACCGATGTCACCTGCAACCCTGCAACCAGGCACCTACTGAACAACACTAGGTGTCAATCACACGTGTGTCCACTCATATGTGCCTCTAATTTGGGCAGACATTTAAAAACAAGGTACATAATGCTCTTTTTCACCAGTGAAGTCACTCTCAGGTGGATATTTTCAATATATTCTGACTTCCAGGATGGCTTGAGGCAGAAAACCAGAAGAATGCTTAAGTGTTGCACGACAGAGGAATCGCACTCGCGGGCTTATTCTAAGGCCATGCAAATGAGGGTTAAATAATGTCATGATGAATGCCATATGAATGAATGATGTTTTTGTATTAGGAATGCAAATTATAAGAATTGCTTGTATTTAGAGGCTATTTCTTTTACTCTCTGTACTGTAAGAACAAAGACACTTCCTTCAGCAACAGCCAGACTTAAACATCCATACGTTTATTGGAAATTAGGAATGAGACGCAACATAAAAGCACAACGCACACACACACACACACACATTCTTCTTGGTGAGGACAGTCCTGAACTTGTACCATTAAACCATCAAAATGAAAGCCAATCCCAACCCTAAAATGTGGTGTAAACTCAAAAAAAGCCATTTAAAGTTGTAAGAGTGACCCAATCTCACACCCTCGCACACACACACAGACACACACACACTGAGGTGCATTAGTAGCACCCCGCTGTCTGTCAGCTGAAAACAGAAAGTGAGAGCACACAGAAGATGGTCCAGAGATGTAATGAAAGCGCGTGAAGCAGTTCACGGTTCCTGTTACAACAACACAAGCACATTCACGGGACACATTAGTCTCCTCTCTTGTGAACACTTTTTCACACAGCTGCAGTCTTTTATTGTACATAAAGTATATAAACACAGCAAAACACACTTCAAAGAGTTTTCAAGGCAAGACATGCGTATTCATAGAAAACAGTCTCTTCTCACTAATGGAACTGGCATGCCATGAACAAATATTCTTAAGTCACACATTCTTTTCTCTTCAGACATCTATATATTGTAACCGATAATAATAATTTTATCATTCTTAAATATTTTTCAAGTACATCTATCCCGTCAGTCCTTGGGATGCTGAAATGACGGTAAAGAAATCACAAGCAAAGAAAAGAAAAGAAAAGAAAAGAAAAGAAAGCAAACAAATGAAAACAGACATGTTGTATTTGTTCTCTTTTTCTCTCTGTAGAAAATGACAGTCACTTTAATTCAAAGGGACTACTGCTACAAAGTATATAGCACCGAAGTAAAACAAAACATTGCATGATTTCAAGGCTTCTGGGAAAAAATAAATCCTTATATAGCCAAAATACTCTTACAGACATGAACACTTTTTTTCTTTTTTTTCAATATACACCGTACACTGCAACATCTAGAAGGGGAAAAAAACAAAACAACAACCATCAGGCTGCCAAGTCAAGCAAATGCAGGTCTATAGAACATAAAGCATCTCTGCCACAGTAATTTTATTCCTAAATCTGACACAAGATGTCAACATCTCTCAGGTACAGATCTCCAGGCCCGAGCTGAAGGACTTGGTAGAGCTAACACTCAGTTTAGAGGAAGTCAGTTCTCAGTCACAGTCCAGTCTCAGAGTCTGATGTGCAAAATAGAGCACCTCCTCCTTCTATTGAAATTCTTTTATATTGCACTGGTGCTGCACGCAAACACACACACACACACACACATATACATGTACGCAATTTTAAGATTCTGCCAAGGGTTGCATTTCATAGAGGCTTGATTGTGGCTGATTCTTTAAAACTGACATTCCCTGTGCTACGAGCCAGATCGTGTCCAGAATTAAGCACAGAGCAGCTGAAGCCACAGACATATCAACTGATGTTTTTTTCTACAAAAGACATTTCGAACAGAGTAGATGGACAAAATGCAAAAATACTAGACTAAAAGATGATGAAATTACAAAATGGTCGTCTACCTTTAGGTCGATGCTCATTCTTTAACATGCTGTTCTAACGTTTTTGTTTTTTCCTCTTCAGTTTAAAGTGTAAATATACATTCTTTGCCTTCCTATGGGGCTTGGTCAGGTCTGAGGTAAACTGAGGTTGCACTTCCCCATTGATGTCACAGTAATCGCAAAACAAACATGGTAACCAAGGCAACAAAATGATCCATCATTTCTAACAAAACTTGAAAGAGGGTACAAATAGCTTTTCCGATGATGGGGAACCAGTAATGTAGCCATGTGTCATCTCTGGGAAAAGCTTAGAAGGGTCCACACAATACAGGCGGAAAAAGGCTGGGAATATTTGCAAATAACAGGACATGAATGGATGAATAATACATCAAAAGTTGCTGTCGTGTTGTCAGGCCTGTCATCTGCTGAATAGTAGAGTGTCTGTTTATAGGACTTAAGTGGGCTCAGGTCCATTTGTAATGCTTGGGCAGTCCATGGGGCACCAGCTACAGTCCTCGTCTCCTCATAAGCATTGGTGGCTGACCTCACTTAATGAGGATTAATGCGGGGCCAGATTGGAGTTTGTGCCTCTCCATGACACACTTCTACTACACCATTCCTACCTGCCTGTTATTGATTTCTGTCATTAAACTTTATGCAACCTCAGGGAACGAGTGTTAAATGCAGGGCTTGTAAAAAAAAAAAGAAAGGTGGATGGCGACAAGGTAAGAAAAGAGGAATACATGAGAACACGTGATCTTGGAATTGCATTGGAAAACTGATTGGTAGTATTCTTAAAAGGTGCTTTAAAAAAGACATTCTGACATTTTTCCCTTAACACGGATCAGTGCCTTAATCCAAGACTGTATTGGTCCAGTATTTACCGTTATGTTACAATGGACAACCTCAAATTATCATAGACAATGTATGAATCTCGTTTGCCTCTGAAAAAGCAGTGTCAGAAATTCTACTCCAGAATGTTAATAGGTATCTAATTGCTCTGAAATCCCATAATTTCTTGCTCACAAAGACTCTTTAAATAAATCTTTCAATAAATATATTACAGTACTTTGATTTCATGGTTTGATTGCTGTGATATTTTAAACGGGGTTTCCAAACTAACTGCAAAATACAACTATTAAATACACTCCAGCATAACACAAGCTGCCAACAACATCTCTCATTAATTAAATCAAATCCAGCAAAGAAATTGGCTTTATTTTGTTAACAACTTTAACAGCCATTAGTAAAACCTGCTTCCTTTTCTTTCTCCACTCTCAGTGGTGATGTCCCATATTCTCCTAACATCACATCTAAATATAGACATTCACAGCTGCTAAGCAAGAAACAGATATAAAAGGATAAACAAAAAAAAGTATGAAGGTGCCACCGAGACTGGGTGTAAGTGTATGGGGATCAGTGAGGGGCATAACTGTCCACTGGAATGTCAACAAGCGCCACTCAGTCAGTGGGAATGGGGAGTTGGGCTTGGTGGTTTTGTGAGTGTGTCGGGGGAGTCTCAGTGGTGGACACTAGTCATACTGGCCCTTTTGTCAAGCCCTCCAGAGGGAGGGTGGTGGCATTGTCAGTGGGCTGGGGGTCCTCCTGGGCATGTGCGGGTGTGTGGGTAGTGGCAGCCAGACTGGCATAAGGCAGGTGGCAGTCCGTGTGCAGAAAAGGTGGGTAGTGCTGGCGGTAGCAGATGTACGCAAACAGCAACCCGATCACTCCTCCAACAAAGGCGTCTGCAAAAATCAGAAAAACACATATATTTTAAGACCAGCGTCTATATTTAATAGCGGGGGCCGAGAAATCGCACCTTCCTCGAAACACGTTTAATTAGACTTTACTGTATGTGCTTTGATGGTCCAGTGAGCAGCCAACAGGCCTGGTTTAGTTTAGAGGTCGATACGGATGAATCTGCTTTACTGAGCAATTTGACGCTGAACAGCTTTATGTCATACCTGCCTCCCTCTAAGCTACGATACATCATGTAATACCACATTGCCATGCTGAATATTGAGCCTATATTGCTGGACATAGATCACTATCAGATGGCCAGTTGGTGGCCCCAGCACAGTGAAGAAAAGAGACTGTATTTATATCGATATTACTATCTTCCATATAGGTTCTTACTTTATTTTCTTCTTCAGGGTTAAACTGGAATTTAGTATCACATTGATTTCCCCCACTGACAAAGTTTACAATGAATATGCTTGCATCAACTCCTGTCAACTGAACTTTATAGACTAAGATTTGATGCAATAATAGTTTGGTGACTTCATGGAGACAGCGACTGGAAAGTCAGTCTTTTTTCGAGTGCTGACGTAATGTATAGTGCACCTGGGATGGTGAGAATATTCAACTTCATCAAGCATGGCTCAGCGGTTAGGCTTCCACCTCGTGTTTATATTCAGCACAGATTGAGGCCCCTCAAGTTAAATGGTGCTTCGCTATTGCCGATCTCCCAACGGACTGGGGAGAGGCAAGAGAGTAATGTGCAGACTTAAGAAATACTGAGAAGACTGAAAAATACACAACAAGTCCATTTCTTGTTGTGTATTGGATGGAAAATGAATACTTAAAAGAACTGTCTGTTTTGCTGCCCACCTCACCAGGAACATATGGCTGTGCAAAACTAATTAACACCATATGACAAAGCCGTCAACATATTACCGCACATTCTCACCACGCACCACCCACATATGTATTCCCTTCCCTCCAAATCTCCCTCCAGTCCTTCCACAACATTTATGAAAAACCAAAGCTTGTATTATTGTTTTTTTTCTCCCCATGCAGCTATATTAAATGCTGCATTGGAGGCAGGTTTTTAGGAAACCCAAATCTGTCATCATGCCCTAGCAATCTTTGTGTTCGTGTCCTGGGCTCTTCCTGAATTTCTCACTAATGCTGATTAAGTTGCAAACGTATGGACAAATTTGTCACCCACAGTTTGATTTATAAATGATCTTCATAATAAAAGTGCCTAAAGCCAGGTGACGTCTGTATAGCAATCCTTCTCGGTCTGACACCAGTTGAACAGTGTATAAGCTAAGAACACACAGCATTTATCTGACAATGCATCTAATTGTGATTCATGCAGGCAAATATATATATATATATATCCCATGCGTCGTGATTGAGCTGTTATGCAAACCTTGCCAGTGGTGTTTGTAGTCGCAAGTCCGGGACAGGGCAATCATCATGGCACTGTAGAGAGGCAGCACCATGGCACAGAGACGCCAGCTACGCCCTCGCCCCTGGTCTGTGAAACACTGCAGCTTCCCTGCCAGGTAGAAGGAGGTGAAGCCAAGGCCGGAGAAGGCGACTAGCAAACATAAGAAGTGAGCAGACAAAGAGGAGGAAGGTCATGGTTGCCATGCTTAGATTTCCACATTATAAACTCTCACCACTGTCTTTGCTAATCAGCATGCTGCAACTGTGCCTCGACTAAAAAGGTCGGAAACACTGCATGACTGACTGCAACGCTGAATAATCTGTATAAAGTAAAACCAACAATAAGTCAGACAGGAAACCATAATAAAGAAGACACGTTTAGAGTTAGTATTATTTTTGCACACCCACACGGCAATTAGTGATAGTGAATTTGTGCTCTGCATTTAACCCATCTTTATTACATCCTTACACAAAGACAAGCCAGGCGCAGGAGCAGTGGGCGGCACTTGCAGTGCCCAGGGAGCAATGGGGGATTGCTCTAGGGCACCCCAGGCCTTGGCCTGTACCAGTATTGAACCAGCAACCTTGCGGTTTTGAGCTCACCGAGGAATGGAATTACTCTATGTCACATACATACAATGCAACAATCAATACACAGTGCATTCTCTTCCAAAGTGTGTATCGTGGAACAAACGCACATCGCAAAAAAGACAAAAAAAACAATGCTCCAAATGAGTTTGTCATATACAATCCATACCTGATGAAGTATCACTGCCAAATGACCTGTTCCTGATCCTGTTCATGAAACAACAATGACAGTGCTGCTGTCCATACTGTGCTACCGCGTGACAGTTGAATACATTCAAAAGTCCTTTGATGGAGCCATAAACATTTGTGACGCCGTCATTTGTTCATTGCCACAGTTCACCAAACACTGCCCACTTGTCAGTCAACCCACAAACTGGAATAGTAACTCTAAGAATAGTCTGACATACATGTAGCTTGTTGACAGAGAGGATGGATGGATGGATGGATGGATGGTGGATTGAGGCAGGAGAGCATCCGGCTGTCACAGCGTTTGTTCTTCGATAAGGGAGTAAGAATTGATTCTACTTAACACTCTGCATTTCCTGGGCTGATATTAGGTTTTTATTCAAATAAGTCTTCCAGTGTCATTTCATTAGCTGTGCCTTGAGCCATGACTTAATCTAGTGTGCGATTTTGATATGATCCAACAAGGGCATGTTTGATTTATGGTATCTGAATGTATTACACACAACCCTTCCCTCCCCCTTATTAGCTGATTTACTGAGCACCCATTCTCAACCACTGCTTTCCTGTTTTCTTTATTTTTCTTGCTTTAAGCATTTTTACGTTTGTTTTATGTTTGTTTAGTCAGTAGAGTAAGGAATGGGGGTAAGTGAAGAAGGTCTAAGGTTACAGGCACTGTTAAATCCGTGAAATTGTCCTGTAGCATCCCTCATTGCCCATGATCCATGAGACTTCTCTATGAACCGTCCACATTCCCAATCGCCGAGCAGCACACGCACCATTCATGTTAACAACTCCAGTGAAGATGCTCACATAACACATTTTAAAGGAAGACTCTATTGCCTATGAACAATAGATCCACTCTGTTGAGTTAACCTTTAAAGGAAATCTTAGAGCGGTTATACATAGAACATGACATATCCCCCACCCCACCACCGCTGGTGTAACGAGGAAAGAGAATCCATTATCATCACCCAGTCTACATGAAACAAAGCTTAGGACCCAGCAGGTGCCCAGTTTACTGCTATTGCCATCATTATCATTCAGAGTGAGGGGAGCTGGAGCTCATCCAAGCATGCTTTGAGAGGAAGACAGGGACTCACTGAGGGCAGGTCAACAAACCCTCAGAAGGTTAACTATTAATTCACCTACAGTCACAGGTACACCGGAAGCAATTTAGAGTGTTTGCACTGGAGGAAAGCATAGTGAGTCATGAGCTCATTATTTCATAATTTAGCAACTGTTTCTGCAGATACGGTGAAGAATATAAGTTAATATTGTTTACATGACGCATTTTACATTATGGAGTGTAGGGCTTCCATGTAATGTACTGTACCATTATTGATCAACACTATTACTAAAATATAAAGTAACTGGAAAAAACTATTTTGTTATGTTTTACACATCAAACCAAGAAAAATTGCATTAGAATTATTAAATGTATTAGAAAGAAGAAAAAAGCACTATAGTCATGTACATGCCTTATTTTCCTATGTGTGCCATGTGTGCAGACACCTTGAACATTAGGCCAATATCATACTCTGGTTATGCTTAATACATGAGTATATATCACACAAAAACACACACACACATTTCTACATGTAAGATTATAGCATAACTTGGATATATAACCAACATATTTGGAGAAGCACAGTTTCACAGAGTACCCAAATGTCCAAAAGCTAGAGAGGAGGCTGACAATGAAAGAAAACATCATGGCAATGAATTCACTTCATGCTCTTAAAAGCCTTTGAAGGTCATTCCCTGAGACTAAACAAGGGTGGTTAATGGGTGTGATGAATGCAGTATTTTCTTTTTTCCCTGTTTGATTACACTTTTTTAGAAGATAATAGGGTGATTTCTGTAAACAGCACCCAATCAAGACAATTACGATCCAAAACAGAGGCGGTTGAAACAAAGTTGAGTTGAGTTATGCTTCAGTAGATTGTACAAATTATTTTTGATTTGTTTTTTTTTACAACTTCCTCCTCTTAAACGACCTGCCCACACACACACACAACATGCCCGACCAAACACTGACATCAGTGATTGGTTTCCATCTCCCATTTCCATCTCTCCTATTCTGACCTCTGACCTGTGCAAAAAACAATGGGACACCCCTCTGACAGAAGCGTGATGCAATTCACCAACCGCTTGGGCACTAAGCTCATTTCAGCCATTAACATACAAAAGCTGGACAGGAACTCATCATTAGCACTATATAATGGCTGCACTCCTACACAAGCTGCTCCTCAACCTCACCCTCATCGCACTCCAGATGCACTGAAGAGGCATGAGTGGGTAAACATACGCGAGCGCGCTTTGCACAAGTGTCATTCTCTTTCCCTCCATACTGAAATAATAAGACTGACATCCCAACCTATATGCTATTCAATTGAGGTGAAAGACGCAAGCAACGTTGTGACTGGATCTGTCTCACAGGATTCTCACAGACATGGAAGGAATAGATGGTAAAGATGGCAGATGGTTTTTAAGAGCGCCTATTAACCGATCATCTCTAATGCACTCAATATGCACGGGGAGAGAGGGTGTGATGAATAAGAATAAGACGAGGACCATTTTGCTAATGCTTCAGGGCCTGCTTTCAGGGCTTTACTGTTGCAGTGGGTTTGTGTTTATCTGTTTGTCTTTCACTCTCTGAGACCGGTCTCCTCTAGTTTCTGTTGCCACGAGAAGAAGCAACACAATCTAATCACGGTGAACCCGAGAGGCTTTAAAAATTTTGAAATGCAATAAAAGTTTTTGTGCTATAAAAAAAAAAACCCGGCTGTCATTGAACATTGAAGTCGGGTGAGTGCTTTTAAATTTTCCTGATTGTTATGTATTAGTCTGGGTCATCTGATTACCATACATATTATTTGGCCGAAAGAGTGTGAGAACGCTTCGTGTGAAATAGCCTCGTCTGCCTTTTTGCACATTACAACAAGGCGATACTTGCACACTTGTCATGTGTCTGGCTCTATTCTGTGTCTTTTTCTGCATTCATTCCGTTAAAAGCTCTCCAACTTATGCATGGTCCAAAAAGTGTTGTCATAATCAAAAGGGACACAAACGGGAAATTGGATTTTTTTCCCTTTTCTCCCCAGACACACCGGCATAGGTGCTTATCATGTCCCTGTTGTGTGGTTCTCTAAATCACTTACTCCCTTCACAGCACAACAACATGAGGCTTTTAGAGCTGCCCCACAGATGTATGTTAGCCATATAAAGTGCTGCAGTGCTCCTCTCTGCTTGGAATGGGACTCAGCCAGCCCTTCAAAGCACTTCTTTCCTAAGGCAGGTGTTTGAGAAGCAGGGAAGGCGTAACATGAAAATAAAGGCGATAAAATAAAAATGACAATAAAACTCACCGTCACTCTTACATATGACTGCCTGTTCCACGTATTCTCTGATGACATTTTGCCATGTTATTGTGACAAAGACCAAATAATCCCATGTTTGATGTGACACCTTTCATGGACTATAATTACCACAACATGTCATAAGCACTGGGTTTTACTGCACATGCAAATGCAAGATTGAAATTAAACTGTATTTGTATGATGGTATAATTTTGTAATAAAGAAAGTAATATTATGGTAATACCAGCTTATTTCTGGAGCAATCATTGAGTAATCGCAGGGCAATAACATTGGAAATTGTGTGCGGGGCATTACTTTACATGTAATCATTAATTCTTATTCACAAGCATATTAATGTGAAGGTATTAGACTGGTGTTGTTATGGGTCCAAAGTGGGTTAGTCCATGGTTTTCATGGTGGTCCCACCTGTGTAAGCCTATGTCCACCTAATACCCTTCCCAGGCTACCTGGGTACTTAGTGGGCACTAAGTGGGCATGTGCTTGATGTGGGCAAATTATCCAGGTCCCATATGGTTTCAGTAACATGGGCTCCACATGGAAAGCCCATGTGAGCAAACACAGGTGGGGCCACCATGGAAACCCCAAACAAACCCCCTTGCAACCCACATTGTCACCCCAAATCATAAGCCTTATGGGGCCCACAAGGAAATGCTGGCTTGGTTATTACCGTACTATTTCCATGTTGTCACTGTAGTGCAATATAAAGTGTTACAGAATTCTTCTGTCTACATGCAACATTTTTACTTTAATTAAAGACAAATAAGACAAATGATTTCACTATGGTTACAGCGACAGGGTTTTTGCTTTTCAACCGGTGATAAATGCTTCACTACTATGCTACATTTCCTTGTTTGCACATTCCGGCCGTGCTTATGAATTTTACATAATTACCTTGTTAAGTGTGCATGTGCATCTAGAGAGGTAATGTAATATGAGATATGAAGAAAAGTAAACAACATAAATTTCAAATATACCACAGATGCTACTCAGCTTACCCCAGGATATAAAGATATATGGATCGCATAATAGATCACAGGGGGTTCGGTGTAATTTCATTGTAATTTTATTGCTGCTGGAGTTTTCTGAGGTCCAGAGCAAGACTAAAAAGAAATTTCAAAGTCCATGGCAACAGGTCACTCATGCTATATTTATATTTAACACTTGCATACCAGTCAGACTGACTGATGATGATGATGACATGACTTGCATACCACTTACATCCATCTGCTGGACAACAGAAAAAAGTATCAGAATTATTTAACACACCGTCGTTGTGACTCGGAAAGCAATATTGTAGAATAGATGCCCTGTGTCGCACATGAGGCGGCTGACACTGACACAGACAAGCATGCATTTAACACTCAAGTGCTCGAGACTGAACCACCGCACTCATAACATAACATCTTAACAAGCCACTGAAGGATGCGTACACTCAACAACAACTCAATAACCTATAAAGAGAACGACCGCAACAACATCATTGCATTGAAATGTGATGCAAATGCAGGGCGTCATTCATTCAGAGTTTTCTATGTGAAACCTTGCATGGGTAGCTACATATGCCTTTATAATTGATTCAGAGATGTGAGGTTGGCATCTGTTATCTGTTTAAGAGCACTGCCAGAGATCTGCTGGGAAAGATGCTCATGCTCACAGGAGGAATGACTGCTGGGGAAGCTCTTGCGTCCCTCGGAAACGAGATCTGGCTCTCCAGTGCACTGCATCTTTGCGTTTCCTTGTCCATCAGGAAAACAGCGCTGAAAGTAATCCGGCCTTGGTCTGTGAAATAATGCAAACAACGACGACAAGAGGAATCAATCTCTGTGCAACCGATACCCGACCATTAATCTATTAAGCTCATGCTGAAACATGTCATTCAGAGGCTGCAGCCTAATATGGAACATCACTGTCAGAGGCTGTAAAGTGCTTCTGCTTCTTACCTGCCAACAATCAACTTGATGGTGTTTGTGAAGACGCCATTCAGGGCAAGAGCCAGGGACACAGCTGGAGGAGAAGGAAGATTGACACAAACACACACATGCATATAAGCATCTTACAATACTGAGGATTTTTAAAAAACAGACAAGGTGAGCACACTGTGAGGATCATCCATAACACCGGGAGAGCTATAGTGAAAGCATGAATTCACCAGTGCAGTACAGGTTCTGGCATGATGATGATGATGATGATGATGATTTAATTGATTTGGATCATGAAACATCTAAATTACACATGTTCAAGTGGGAGTGGGAAGAAGTCCAATATCAGGTCCAACCCCACCAATATTTATATGGCTATTTCATTTTATACACATGTTATACTTGATTAAACATCAAACATTATTTAGACATATTAACATTGTCAATATCACCATATACACATATATGTTACCCACTCTTCCGACAAATAAAACAGCTAACTGGGTACATGGAAATTTCCCTCGCACGTGAGCAGATGTTTGTTAGGATTTAAGTGTGAATGAACACACAAAGCGTCACACTCATGTACACCTGAGGCTGATAGAGTTCAGTAGATGTTCGGTCATAAACCTAACGTATCGAGTATAATTTGGTGAAGGCCTGTTCCAAATGAAATAGCAATTCCTGCAACACTTGCTGAGATATATTCATCCCTTACTTACTCCTTATTCTGTGGGGGAAGTGAAGCTGGAGCCAATTTGGGCAAGAGGAAGAGTCGACCGACATACAGAGATAAACAACTGTCCAAACTCACAATGATACCTACAGTCAATTGAGAGTCTACACTGAACCGATGTTTTGGAGTGTGAAAAGAAATCGTATCACCTAAAGAAACTCATACACAGTTATTGAAATATTTCCCTCAAAGCCACAAATCTGTGGTCTGTCGTTGATTTTTAACATGGAACAAAATAAGTCCAGTAGACCTATAGTAATGCCAACAAATCTACAGTTGGTTGAACTACGGTAGGAGTTGCACTGTAACCATATGTTCATTTAATTAGCTTTGTCATCATTGGCCAAAGTATCCGCCCTCATGGGTTAATCCCAGTTGCTTACAAACAAACTGAATCCTCGTCACATCTCTGTTGCCCAATTTAAGATGTTTCTGAGGTGCTGAGAGGAGCAGAGCATCTGTGATATTTAGCATTTATTAGTTATTTTTAGCCAAAGCCTGTGGAGCTCAGACGAGAGTCCAAATGGCACATGTTCCATTTGACCAGTTCAGAAATGAGACCAGCGCGCATGCTAACATATAAAACTCCTGCTGCAGTGCCATCCTCTCAGATAAAGTCCAGCCCTGGGAGGTTTATTGATGGTCATTTCAAGCGTAACTAAACCCCTAAACCACTTTTTTCCAGGGGAAAAGCAATGTATTTGCGTATCTAGAAATGTTTTTTATTGATTCAGGTGCAAATTTTGCCAGTTTCGAGTTTTGAAATTGTATGTGCTGTGATAAAAATCTGTGCATCTACCACTTCCCTGGTCAGACACCAGTTACTGCATTACAATTTTGCAGTTGGCTTTCTTAGTCAACTCTGGCATCCCTGGTACGCCCTTTTGTCACCATATTGTCCAATTAGTGCAAGGCTGATTGTCCCAGACTCCTCCCACCATTTCTAAAAGCTTGACTCACCTCAGTGGCAATGGGCAAAACATGACTACACAGCTGTTACCCAGTGTCAGAGTCGCTTCCAAACCACATCACATCACTGATCCCCACTCTCCCTCCTCTCCCTCACGTACTGTAGCTCCTCAGCCCACTTCCTTTTTAAATCAGGGATGAGGCAGCGTCAGCCTCAGAGGAGAGGCTTTAGTTACCCTTTAAATAATAATTATCTTTGTCCCTTTACCTCGTCCACTGCTAACAGCATCACTGACAACGTTTTGGAAACTTATGTTTGTACTTCTGCTTGTTTTTTCTATATGTTTTTCTTGCTGCAATTCCTATTATTGAAGCTGTCATCGATCACTAGGTCTCAGCAAAAGTAGACACATACATTTTGAAGACAAGTGTTTTTTTTTTTTTTTATTGCTTAAAATGTATTTGTTTGCTTGCTTGCTTGCTTGTATTTGTTGAAATGTTTTCCTTGTTTTACAAACTCCTTGTAACTGCCCTGGGATTGGCAGATTACCCAACACTGGAAACGAAGCTCGGATAAGGTGCAATAATGAAATCAGAGCATAGAGGAGGTGCAGACTTCTCTCTCAGGTCACTCGATTTACATTAGGCTATACAGTTATTGTGGAAGTATTGATGAATATGCCAAATTGCCTGCCTCAGATTTAAGATTCATATTAACACATTAACACCACAACAAAGACATTAGCAGTCTTCCTTATTCGGCTTGTGAGCTCTTTGGCTAAGTTGCTCTATTCAGTTGAATTAAACTGTCTCTCAATAATCTCTCAATATAAAAACGCTTCGATACATCCCAAGTCGACTGCTATTGTCCAGAACTTTTAAGAGACATTCAGTGAGCCGGTGTGCAGGAGCCCAGTGGTCCGATAAATCCCAGAAAGTTTCGTTTTGACGCATGAGGCATAGACCATGATACAAACTCCTATGATTGAAAATCTGTCATTGTTTCACTATCCAGAAGACGACTCCCTCTGCACCCGCCAAACTATAAAACAGTGTGTTATGAGCTCTCACATTTAGATGATGAATAAAAATGCTCATGCATTGTCGCCAAATTTTAAGATCTCTGCAGAATCATCACTGTGTCTCTGAGAGTGCTGCTTTTCCCAGAGTGTAATCAAATTCGGGCAAAATGGCTCTATCATACCCTGACTAGTAGATTATCATACAATTAAGAATATATGAGTTTGAGAATGATAGAGTGAAGGGAACAGTGTGCTCCTTTTACTCCAAAGAGAAAAAAAAAGAAGATTAGCAGAACAGTGTGTCAAACAGTAAGTGCACAATAGGAGCAAAAACAAGCCCCAAAGGTACGATGGAGGTGAAAAATCTCCCTACCTGTTAAAGTTGCATTAATGTTTGTCGTTCTGTGTGTCTCTCCTTTGTGTTTATATATTATGTGTGCCTCTGCACAATATAAGGAGCATCTGTTTACTGCGAACTCCACCAGGCGAGATCAGCTTGAAATGTTGTTTAATAAGCACAATAATAAGTGGAATCTCAGGGACAACTTTGAACTTCATTAATAATGGAGGAAAAAAAACTCCACGTTTCTGAGGTTTTACTGTGGTATATAAAAAGTAGGGCGGTCTGTAGTGTATGTGCTGGAGTTAAATTGAGCTTTAGTTGCACACACACCGTCGAAAACTGCTTTTATGATCTTTCTTTCTCTCTGATTAGGTGTAGATGGAGATGGAGGGTTGGTTTAAATCCACGATAGGGATTTAAAGCAACCCTTTTATTGTTTGTTCTTTGCAGTAATGTTTCTCTGCACAGCTGTGTCTCTGTAGACGGCGATGGGGATGTGAGGTTCAACACAGCACTGTAACGGCAACCCTCGTACATTATATCATCATCTCTCCACGCAGTTCATCTCTGCATCTTCTTTAATTGGATTTGTAATACATTTCTATGACGCTCTCTGATGTCCCGAAGCGATGAGGGTTCTAAATCCAGGGCAAAATGGTAAACAGGATATAATCAGAGTGAAAGGATTACCCAAAACAAAGAGCACGGAATGCTAAATACTGTGGATGTAATGTCTGATGTAATGCAGATCAGTTTGTGAGATCTTGACTGATCTTGACTGTTCAAAATGTGAAAGAGAAAAACCAAATGCTGTGTATTTTCTGCAGCAAAATAATGACATATTGTATATGAATACAGAATTCCTTACCTAAACATGCCTCTTTGATTTCTGTCTTGTCCGTTCTCTGTATTATCTTCACCACAAATATCACCGCTAGTGGGGTAAGAAACGAAATTGCCTATGAGTAAATCAAAACAAAAACAAATTAGAGATGCATTGGAACATTGTGTTGTAACACTGAAGGATGTGCAGGGTTACCAAATTACTTTTGCTTAGAAAAAAAAATGACTTGTACCTGCCCTTTATTCAGAGTTAAGTCAAGGCAAAATGATGCTTCTTAATTATGCAGAGGAGAGTCTTTCTCCTAACTTGATCAGATCTTTGGGTCTCCTCAGCACTTAGATCATAATGAATTCCCCAAAATGTGTTGATTATTTTCTGACAAAATGTAATATCATTTTCTTCCTTATGCAACAAAAGCTGGTAAAACCAAAGGTTGGGTTTTAATACCATTTTATTGACAATTTCTCTTGAGTGCTGAGCCTTTTGTGCCAGAAGTAACTGACATTTTTCAATAAACCAGATCATTAAAACTGTAATAATAATACTGTATTTCATGTTCATTTTGTCCTGAGGGACTGAACTAAAATCGATTTCTCAAGACATCTGATTTGTTGTGTGGTTGAATATGAACGCAATTTCAAAAGGCAGGGTTACAAACACTGTGTATACTAAATAACATTTCTGATTAAAATGACTGAAGCAGCAAGCATGCTCTGCTGTGTATCATCCATCACAGGTTTCTCTGATTCAGTCACCTTACTCACATCAGTTTCAATTATTTTAGCGGTGAGGTTGTGAGGAAACTCGGTGAGAAAACAAAACACACATTTGCAGGTGAGACTTTTTACATCCCCTCAGAATGTATTCAGGGTGAAACCGGTAGACCACCAGTTCCAAAGCAAAAGATGGTAAAAAAAGAGGACTTGATTTGCGTTGCCATGGAAACACATTGAGGTGTTTAAAAGTATTTCAAAGATTTGACAATGCCATTGATCTCGCTTCATAATATTCGTTTTGCTTGCTTTGAAGCTTCTTTTGAATTATTCAAGCAAAACCTTCCGGCACATGACCTTAATGTTCATTGTGGTCTTATTTATTCTTCCAAGATGTTCACTCAAAACAGCAAAATGATTTCAACTGGTTGACTTACGTTATAGAGTTTTTGTAATATCTCGTGTGTTAAGATAAGTGTGTTAAGTTCACTGACTCATGTTTTGTTTTCATATGCACTTCCTGTTTTATTTTGTATTCACCTTTCCCTCTCGTTTCAGAACCTGACTTCCTTCCCTTCTGTGATTTCCCGCCACTGTGATTGTCTGCCCCGCCCCTGATTGCTTTCACCTGTTCCCACTTAACCTCCTGCTTAAATAGTCCTGGTCTTGCACTGTCATGTCACCAGTTCGTCTTGTTTGGTCCATGAGTGACGGCACCAAGTTTGTTCATAGCGAGTTATTCATGTTTCCCTGGTTTAATTGATCTGGCTTTTATTAGTCAGACACTTAATGTACACATGGGTTGTTTGATGAGATGTACAAATGTGGTGCTCAGTGAACTCAGCTGCAGCTCTGTAAAGTGAGGGGTCATTTCAGTAAATCAGATGACGTCAGTGTAAGGCTAAACAAAGTGAAACGGTCCGTTACCTTGAAAGATTCCTATAGATCTAAAGAGTGTTGGAATTGTCAATGAAGGTACTTTAACTTTGACATATTATAACTTTTCATACAATCGTCACCAGTTCTCTCAGTGTTTTTGCACTGCCCTTGTATCTCTCTGTTTGTCTGCAGCCCACTCCAAAACCCACAGAATCCAGCTCCTCTTAAGCCCTGGCTATGGCTACCACAGCTCCTCCACCTTCATTCCCCACTCACTTCCCCTCTGCCCTCCATCCTTTGTCCGCCGGAGCCCTTACTCGCCAACTATCACTCATTAATCAAGGCCTCCGCAATAAATCACGTTGTGTCACGTTGAGTTAGACCCATCTAACACATTTTGTACTTTTAGCTCCACTGAAGGGGGAAGCTGTAGATCAACACTCAGTCTATCCCTGTCACTTCCAAAATGATATAATCCGTGAGGGACTTTTGGGGGCTGTGAGCAGGATAATACAGTATAATATCTTAATGAAGGTCACAGTGATGCATACAGTAACTGTAGTAGCGCCATGAAAATCCCCTCCAAGGACAGATAGATTCTGCAAACCTCCAGAGCTAGAGCAGCAACGTCCCACCAATATTCAGAAATCCATGGAAACTGAAGCAACATGAAAGCTTTTATTTCTTTATAATATCACACATACAGGGCACCCTGTACAATACACTCCTCATCATAGGGTTTAGAATATTTAGAAGATTGCTTCACACAGAGCAGATTCTGCCTGAGACTGCCTGGATAAACAGGTCATCATTTCTGTTATCACAGTGAGCAACACTTCTATATATTTTTGACGACAGGCCACAGTGCCTGACTACTTGGTAAGACACTGAACACACTATTCCTCTATGAAATCCTAATTTTCCAATATCTGTTTGTGACTGAATTACACACAGAGATAAAGGTATTGTATTTGATTAAGGTAGAGCTTATGACTTGCTGGTAGATACCGTATATTACTGAGTCTTCCCTCTGCTTGCTGGTTTTATACTTGGATAGAATAATCTCCAGGCTACAACAGTATATGCTGTGGTGTGGGTGAGTATAGAAGATTCATGGCACCATGCGAAAAGGCAAATTGCCCATGATGTTCAATTCTCTATTACATCTCTATGTATGAAGATGCTGAAATACATTTCCATACATTTCCTGTGGTTAGAAGGAACATTTGGCAGCAGATGGGACAATAGTGTTTGAAGGGTTTTACCTTTTACAGCAGCTATCTTTGCTGTTAGATTTGACCATGATTGCTCTTTGGGAGGAAAAAGAGGACCATTAAGTGTGCACCATCTGATTCTGGCAGCAACTGTAATAACCAGTATGCTGCATTTTCAATGTATTGAAGCTGGTGTTCATCGCTGGGAACCGGATATGCACTCTATAGTTTTTTTAATTATTTGGATTATTTGCACTATGTTTATAATGTGAGCCAGAGGGAAAGTATCCTTTTCTCCCTGCTGTATCTCCTAGGAACTCATCTTAACACGCACCACCCACTTTGCTCCAGGAGGAGTTGCATTAACTCTTATAACCACAGTTCTGCGAAGTCCTTCCCTATCATCATGATGCACCTCGACAGTGGAGAGAGAGAGAGAGAGAAGAGGTTTTGTGCGACTCATTTTCCTAAATGAACTCATTGACGAGTTAGAATTAAGTAGAATGTAATCGTGTAGAACGTAATAATAACAACAGGGTATTTTGTGCCAATCAAGTCCGTAATGTGTGCAATTCATAAACTGTAAAAGGTACTTACAAACATGACTCTCTTGGGGATATGGTCAGACTCAACTAAAGGATTCTTGTAGAGCCAAAGCTCCTCCGGTTGAATCACTCGCTCAAATGGCTCCAGAAACTCTGTAAACCTGTGTCAAAGGAAACAAATGTGCAGTCATTGTTTGGGCAATCAGCAGATATCACACGAGTCCTTTGTGTGTTCAAATGCCAAAATGAATAGGGCTCAGAAAAAGTAAATTCTTCAATTAGGAATGAGGCTAAAAACGATGACCAAGGTCACGTCCACAAAGGAGTCCTGTCTTTTCCACACTCTGACTGACTGAGAACAAATTAGCATTCTCCCACCTCCTTCAGCTCGGGCTCCCAGAGATGTGTCAGATACAACCTTGTTCCCCGTTGTCTTAGCAAAGTCTTTCAGTCCCTGCGCTCTGAAACAATTCAATACATCGCTCTGTTGCACAGCTGTAGACCTCCTAGAGCCACAGAGCGCTCCGAAACTAGATTTTATGATACCACAATATTACTGGGGATTGCCTTGTAGCAGCAAAGCACAATCATTACTATTGAAATTCTAATCTTGCTGATGTGTGCATGCCTCACATTAAGTGACAGAAGAAGTGAGTTGTTTTTTGTTTTTTTTTAAATAAGACGCGGAGGTGCTGAAATCCTGGGACTCCGAAGAACATTTCACTCGAGGTGCCAAAATCAAAAGAATATCTCTCACATTTGGCTGTGGTCCCTTGAGTCACTATGTCTTTCTTCCTCTATTCAAACCCCCCCCCACACCACCAATGACACATTCATAATTACAACAACTGCGGGCTCAGTATTTCATTTAAAACTATGTAGATCAATGATTCCCAACCTCTATGAAAATCAAATGAATGACACCAAAGTCCCACATAAATAAAAGAGGGTCAACTTAAGTTAATGGAAGGATTCTTGGGCCCGGCAGTTCATTTCCAATCTTGGTGGAAACTGTGCCTGAGTAATGTTCAACCATACAACTACATGCCCCTCAGCAAGGCATTTATCACACAGCCGGTTACTGACCTCGAGATGGGCTGTGCTCCTCATTATGAACCAAACTGTGGAAATGTGAAGGAGGCCATTGGCTAAAAGGCACACAACTCTTCTACAAATCATACTAAAGATTCATTCATACGGGGGAAATCAATTGTATATCTTTAACACTAAAAGACCCTGCAGCACTGCACAGTATTGAAAGTCTTTCGTTTGGTGGTGGATGGCCGATAACTATATCGTGTCATGATGTTTTTTTCGTAAACGGAGCACCCTAATCAGCACTGGTTCATTTCACACCTTGCTGAGCCCATGTGCATGATTCACCGCAGCTGCATCACAATTACGGTGTGTGTGTGTGTGTGTGTGTGTGTGTGTGTGTGTGGTGCACAATAAATTACACCGGGCTAATGATACACAATAACCTTCATGAATTACCCCAGCTCCCTCTCTTCACCTCTCATGTTCAGACATCAGTGACAAAGAGATGTTGTGCCGTGATTTATTAAAAGCAGAGGGATGGAGCTGAGGCAGAGAGAGAGAGAGAGAGACATTAAATACTGCAGTGGTCTACCTGTCATTCTGCAAGGCTTAGCTTGCATCCAACCCCTCACATCTTAATGAGTTTGAGGCAGTCTCTGCCCTAAGGTAACTACTCAGATATAATTCATCTTTATAATATTTGCTCTGGGTTTACAGTAGAATGCACAAACCCCGCTGCCCTTGGAAAAGAAACACGGATGATTAAAAAAATCTCTCCGGTTTTAAAGGTTAAAAAAAACAGGAAAATTAAACCTCCTTTAAACCCTGCTGAGTGGAGCCATTTAATGTATGGGTTTACCCTCTGTAATTACCTTTTAATACAGTGGCTTTTATTGGTAATCCATGTTGCCTTTTTAAGCGTGACGGGTCACACCACTTTCAGTGTTTAACATCCACGCATACGTTCACAAGTGTTAGGAAATAATTAGAAATGTATTTAAACCAGCAAGAGCAAAATGTACTGTGCTGTGTTTTCTGTTATTTGAACAATCACCTTGTTTACTAAGGATGATCACTTTCATAAGCCCAATATTAAAATGCCTTTTGGACATGTAATAATATTACTCCTCTCTGAAAATGTGTATGAAATCACCTACATCAAATCAATATGGGTCTCAAAGGAGCTCCTCTGAGTATGAGACTCAGAATTAGTTTTTTCACTCATTCTCGTTTTTCGAAACCAAAAAAAGTTTAATAAAGACTTCAATATGGTCAAAGCTTGCTTAAGGGTCCTCCAGGCTCCACACGTCGAGCAGAAAGTTATCAAGTTTCCTCACGTTTGATTCCAATGGATACACATTCCTGGCCGTTAAGGGGATTCATTTTCCTTTATTGAGATAGGCTGAGGTGAAATGAGCAAGAGGTGTGTCGTTTTATAGATTAGTGACAGTGAACACGTTTTGCCAGTGTGAGGCAGGAAGGACAACGTGGATTACATTTGTCTTAGTGGAGCTAATGTCAGAGCGTGCACAGGGAACGTCATCCACAGCATGTACACAAGGTTATCCTGCTGGGAAATCATTAATATCACATTGATTCTAACATAGACAGAGAGGGTGGGAAGATATTTAGATTCAGATTTTTAGCACCTGTTAGCGTAATAGGGTGTGCACAATTATAATTCTATTAACACTGATTTCTGTCTGTTTTAATGTTACACTGTATAATTAAGTGATGTTTGTGTTTTCAATTTTGTATTTGAGTTTTTTTCGGGTGACACTGTCACATCTGTTCAGGCACTTCAAGTAAAAAAAATCGCCTCTTGGCTAAATCTGGCACAAACAGGGATGATTCTCAGTGAGCACTCTTTATGTCTTTTTTCCTGCCTCCTCAACTCACTCACTCTCATCTTCAACCGCTTCATCCTCCACATGAGGGTCACGGGGGAGCACTGGTGCCAATACCAGCTGACATAGGGCAAAAGGCGAGGTACACCCTGGACAGGTTGCCTGTCCATCACAAGGCCACAACCAGTCACTGTCACAGTCAATTTAGAGTGACCAATTTGCCTAATCCCCAAATCTGCATATTTTTGGACTGTGGGAGACCAGAGAAAATCCATGCGCGCACACACACACACACAGAACATGCACACTCCATTGAGAAAGGACCTTGTTCCAACTTGCTGCAAACCGTGTGGCCCACGACCTCAACTCTATGCAGTAAATAACTAATAATGAATAACATGAGGTGACAAAAAGAGAAAAATATGGAAAAAGCAAATAAAAGTGTAAAGAAAAAAGCCCAACTTTTTTTTTTTCTTTTTCAACTGCGATCAGTGCTCCAGTGAGACAGACCGCACTCTGACACGATCTCTGGACAGAACAAAGGAGCTTTTTATGTGCCCATAAAGATGAGGCAAACAAAAGGCATTGGACTGAGCAGTGCTTGCTGGCTGCCTGGGGAGTTACTTCATTCTGTTTCATCAACTTCTGTTTGCTTTGTCTAATCCACTACTGTAAAGTTTCACTATGACAGACTATTATAGATGAATTCTCAAACTTCTGTTGTTGGCAGTTTAAAAACGTCGCACATCTCTAGAGATTAAGAGTGGAAGGAAAACCTTTCTGCAAATGTGCTCAGCGGACGCAGGGTATGCAACAAATATTCACATTCATTTTCATAAAGAGTAAACCATAACTACCTTTTATCCTTGGCTTCAAAGTTTCACATCTGACCTTTTCTACCTCGAGAACTTTCCAGCTTTTTGTGTCTTATCTGTTCCTCTTCAGTGCAGCTCTACAACTCAACCGGGCCAATTTATCATCACCAATTCCTATCCATCTCCCCTATATGCATATTCAAAGTGTGTCTGGTGCAGCTACAGCCAAGGAAATAAAACTGAATTATTTCTTCAGATCTGCCCTCTCTTCCTCTCCCTCCTGCTGAAAGGCTTTGCAGATTTAACGCTCAGCTGCTTCGAGAACAATACAAGCAGCTAATTTGAAAGTTCTTGATTTACAGTGGGTGCGGAATCCGCGCGGATGCTTATCTACTGCTGTGCCCCCATGACGTCAGGTTAAAGAAGTCCAGAAACTCCTCCTTAGTTAGTCAGATATCCTGCAAAGCCATTAGGCATGCAGAGGAGTGGGAAAGCTTAGTTGGATTCATTTCAGGCGATCTTCCATTTAGGAAACTAAATCTGTGTGTGTGTGTGTGTACTTTTATTTGTTACCTCTTTAGGACCTTTCCTGGCATAAACACAGGCCTTGGCAGGACCTAATGTCCAAATGGAGACCAGAACCTGGACCTAATGAGGCAGAATCTTATTCCTGACGAGCCGATTAAGTTTAGGGCTAAGATTTGAATGTTAGGGCTAAGTTAGTGATAATGCTTTGTTTAGGCCGTCTAAGTGAATGGAAGTCAATGTAGTGCCCTCAGATGAACAGTGGTGCAACCCAGACCGTGTGGGCTTCCCCTCAAGGTTAAAGGAAAATATCAGAGACCTTTAAAACACACAGGCACCGAGCATCAGTGTCACTGTAAACGCTGCTGTGTTTGGTCGTCACACCGCCGTGAGTGGTAAAGAGTTAACCGTGTTTCCTCACTTTGTCACACTTTGGGCCAGAGACACATTGTGTCCAACACTCACATTTGATTGCATTTCTACTCTCAGGAGGTGCACAATAGCCGTGTAACTAATGTGAGCGCCAAGGACAGAGCGGGGGATAAAAAAAAACGTCACAGGACCATCTGACAGAACAGAATGAGATTTGAACTGTTTCACCAGATCAGAGATGGTGAGGTGTTGATCACTTCAGTCTGATAACACCCACATGCTTCCCCAACTTATTACTCCTGTTATTTAATCACGTAGCAGAGGAGCTTTACTGAAAAGTGATTTGTAAGATTTAAAACACCATTGGGCTCTGAGGTTGTGTTAAATCCTGAGGGAAATTCCCGTCCTCCTCTGTTCAGTGTATCTTGTGCTTAATTTACTGCTGAAAAAAGTCCCAGTCCTCCTCTCACAGGCCATCAAATTAATGTGGGGAGCTTGAATCGTCACATCTTTTATATCTAAAACTACGTATGGCTAAGGACTGGTGGGGAGGAGGGTTTCGGTGAGAAATAATAAGACATAAAACGAGACGGAATTGTGGTGCAGACAATTTGCTGGCTCTTTGATTCCTGACCAAGTTCAAGGCCCACTGCCACAGAAAATCAGCACTATAATGCTTAAACAGCCACTCAACACCTGAGCTCTTTAGATTGCCTGTGCAAAGGCCACCCTCGTGTAGGTCTGAATGTGAGGCGATTACTGCTCCTTTTCGGCATCAGCATATTGGTTCCAAAAAGTTGGCAAAATGCTGTAATATTATGAAAATACAGTCATTTGTTTCTCTTACGTTTGAGTTTGTGAGTTAAATCGAGGTTTAATGATGTGTTAGGTAAGAGAGAAAGAAAGTTTCTCTTTTTTTTTAAAGGGATAGCCAACAAATATTTGTCATGAAGCACAATCGACTTCACTTCACACAGTACATACATTTATGTACTGTAGCTTACATTTGTTATTATTAACAAATGTACAGCACCAGGTTCGTGACTGCTTTTTCCTTGTGTGTCTGCACGTGAGAGTGAGCTGGGTTGCAGGTGTGCATGCCTGATTAAATGACATGTGTGTGAGAGTGTCTTAATAATTGGGCCTTGTCTTTATGAGCAGCTCACATTCCTAAGCATTGAGCTTAACCTAACTGGGGCAGAGGACTGATAACTCAGCTACGCAGTCGTCCCGAAGGTCAACTTTAGGTAGCCGCAGAGAAAGGCCTCCAAAACCCTTTAAATACCATAACTCTGGGATTCACAGGCAGACTGACAGAGGATGCTGTTCACATGTCTTAATTCATGTTTGGCATTGACTCCTCAGATCTGAGCTGTTTCCAGTAAAGCTTTTCGACTTAGCTCATCACCCACTCCAGAAACTCCATCCTTGGCCATCTCACCTGATAATCAAATCTCTGCAACCCTGCACAGGAGGTTTCCAGTACAAGAGAGCCTGATCCTCCCAGCTGCAGTGGACTTCCTTGAACCACTCACAGTCAAAACCGTGTTTGTTTAGTGTGTTGCTGGTGGTTTCTTTGGAGTTGGGAAGAGGGACTCTCCTCTCAGCCTGGTCGTAACAGTAGTAAAGACTACTACTTTAAATGAGATAGTTTTGCTCAACAGGTATAAAAACTCTCTGTACACTCCATTCTCCTTTGCGGTATTGGAAAATTTAACCCAAGTTTCAAAGGTTGACTAAAAGAAAAAGTGCATTTACACAATGTTTGTTGTCATGAACATCTGGGAAGGGAATACTGCGGGTTTGTCAATCAAGATAAGCCTTGGGTGGCACCAAAGTCTACTGTATGTCATCACAGCAAGATAACAAATAGAGAGCCCTATAGACAAATGGTGGCATTTCACTGCTGTTTCAGTCTATTATTATGGGAATAGTAGGAATGTTGTGCTTTCAGTCCATCCGTCTACAGATTCTTCATCTCGCCTTTATCTCTCGTTTCAGTCAGGAAATTCCTTTTATTTGCTACAACCATTTCCATTGCGCTCATCGTCGACCTAAAAAGGACATGCCTCATAAAAAACAATTCTGTTATATTTCACGACCTGTTGAATTGTTGGTGTTTCTCATCAGGCTCTTTTACGCACGACATTTAAAATGTGCATTAAAACAAACACACGCCACAAAATGGGTCTCTCAGGTTCAGGACTCATGCGTGAAACGTTTGATTATCCCACAACACTCCATCCAATCAGAAGTCAGAACGCCACAGAGAGGCCGTTCTCTCCACCAATGGATTTACGCTGTTTGCCGGTGAAGGCAGACTAATCTTCATGAGGCAGATTAATGTAGTGAGGAGGGAAGGGATCACTACTGGCAACCACAGACAGGAAATTAGCCACGAGATGACAATAGTGACAGCAGCTTTATTGAAATCGTGTGACATTTTTATAATATAGCCTACACTTACTGTACATCAGCAAAACTCTCATACCTGTGTGTGTGTGTGTGTGTGTGTGTGAAGTGTCTACAGAAGGCCATGTTAGCACACCCTTGGTAAATTGCAGTGAGAATAATACACAACTCCGTATCTTTGTGTCTTCTTATGTGTTGTGGAGTCAAAGTTATGACTCATTTTATATCTCATATTTTTATGAAAAACCCGGTGAGTAGTGATACTTGTGCAGTTTGAATTTTATTTTTGTTGATACAAATGAGCCAAGAGAACTTCGAAATCTGACACATTTCAAAATTAAATCAGATTCCTTTTAAAAAAAAAATGTGAGTGCTTTTTGCTCAGGAGTGTTTATATAGTTGGTGAAAATGGGACAAAAAGAAACATTTCATCCGATTGCCTACAGGTTGTGCTGAAAAAAGGATATAAGACACTCTAGATTGCACATTATTACAAACCAGAGAGCATCACTTTGACAGTGTAACGAGTTATAAGTGTACCCAATCACCTGCTGATGGTCAGAAGTCTAGTAGGAATGCATTATGTGGATTTATTTTTACAGTGCATGTGGAATCACATCAGCTGTCGCCGACTCATTATTCTGTGAAATGTGCTGTTACAATGCTTTAACCTACAAGAGAAGAATTTCTAATGATTGATGAATCAAAGCGGCATGAGAGCTTTGCTTTGCCACATATCTACACACTCGACACTGCTGGAATGATTAAAGTAGATTTCACACGTTGTGCTTGAATTTTCATTTAATACTCCACTTGGAGACAAAAACAAAGCACATTTGATATTCCAGCCAAATCAAATCTAACTTTTCGAGCAGTGCTGGCTTGAAATAAGTGGATATCTGTGATTTAATAAAGCAGGCTGCTGTGACTCAGTTAGGAGTGGGTCACAGAGAAGAAAGAGGCGAAGTAAGTGACACAGTGAGGAGCTCATTATTGGACCTGTAGACCCAGCACAGTCTTGGTAACTAATGTGTTCTTATGTGTGGCACTGATTGTAGACCAGGAGATTACTGCTCCTTTTGGGAAGTTTCACTCTGGGCTAAAAATGGATCAGACTGCAGGAAGAAGTAAGCCTGACATTGAGGCTTTGTGGCTGTTATGGCAGAAGACTGAAGAATGGAGAGAGAACTGAGACAGGCACACTGAGGCTGTGTGCCTCTAAGTAGGAGAATATCACATCTAATATCCTTTTACAAATTTACCATCACAGCCAGTGTTACAATAGTCATGCTCTAATTGTCATTTTCCAAAAATATTAACAGTAAAATCCTCCTCTTACTGTAATTTTCCATGCAGCAAACTGTGCAGGCAACATAATCATATTTAATCAACACAATTACCTTAACTACTGGGATGTGATGAGGCTTCCTATGAAGTCATCTGGTATGGTAAGTCAGCGGGCGCAATGAATGTGAAGCCTCTGTTTGTGTTAGGGGTTGCAATCAGGTTCTTGACCGAATGTGTCAGGAATTCATAACACTGGTCCTGTCACAGGCAAAGGGGGGAGGAGAGGAGTGAGATGGATGCTGAGTGACACTCGGCTAGCTCTGGCCTCCCTGGAGACATCTCCTCTCAAGTTGGCTAAAGGGAACCGAATAAATAACACATGCATCCTTCCCTTGTCATGCAAAACCTGGGTGGTGGGCAGAGATGAAAATTCCAGGTTCATATTTTTATGTTTTAGCTGTATTTACTGTGTGTCAGTCTGTAGAGACCACGTTTTGTTTCCTTAGGTTTATTGCATTTCACTTAAATAATACTATTTCTTACTCAGCTGAATAGTTAGCACTTACTTAGCTGAATGGGACATGTATTGTTATTGTAGTTAGATGCACCGTGTGGTCATGTGTGTGTGCATTTAAACACTATTAGTGGCTACACTGAGCCTGTGTTTGACACTGTCCCTCTCTTCTCCATGTTGACCTTCAATCTGCATTTTCTTAAAAGTGGGCAACAGCAGGAAAGCCCATCTGATAGAGAAAGGATTTGCCAAAGGGCAGCCAAATGTCTGCATCCCTCCACCCTCTGCCCCCTGAGAGGATTCTGCCTCTCCACAGGCAGCCAGGATTCACTCAGAGCCTGAGGTGTAATCTCAACCTCACATTGAAGTCAGATGTCAAATCGATAAGGTGGTTCCTTCTTGCAGCAGTCCTGAAATCAGCAGGTTGCCGCTACATTGAATGCATCTCTCATACAGACACTCTGAGCACTATTGTTTGGGAATCATTGTCATGGCTCAACAGATTCAGAACAAAAAAATGAATCTGCAAAATTCCCTTTCGCGTAAATGCACTTATCTCATGTGTTGGTCGAGGACGGTGTTTGTATCTCACCAGGATACAAGAGCATTTCATTAGAAGCCGTTCCTCCCTAAAATGTCTTGAAACTTCAAGCACATACTCCGTCTTACTTGAGAGCCATTGAGCACAGCGGTGACAATGTTCAGCTCTCATCTCCACACCAGGTTTTGGAGAACAGCTGCATGCTCAGGTTTTTCCTGCTCTAAAGCAACTGATCGCACTGATAACATCTGCTAACCTTGTTTAGTTTAGATTCATCTGCCCTGATGCTTGTGTTTATCTGAGTTAGTGTATTAATCAAGACGCTCTTGATTATTTCCTGCCATGTCTCCTCCCCGGACCCTTTTTGTGCAAACACCTGCTCAAATCTCCCGTTCCAGATCACAGGTAAACCGCTTTGCTTTTGCTATCACGTGGCACGCAACCTTCCTTTAAACACATGTGCATTTGGCTGAAATGATACATGTAGAATATAGAATACGGAATAAATAAATATTAACATTAAATTGCACATACAAGCTTTTTGTGGTGTTTCAATTACAGCTGCCCATATTATTTGTTTGAATCATTTTGGGTTTGTTTCTCTATTACTTACTAGATTTGCACCATTGAAGTTGTTATTGTGAGTTATACATCGTTCCATATGAAAACAAGCATTTTTACTCATGAATATCTTTAATGCAAAATCATGATGGAATATAATTTTAAACTCAACGTGTCCATCTGCTCCTTTTTTAATTTTTTTTTACCACTTTTATTCTTGATCAGGGTAGACACTCATTGGCCCCCTGGTCATTTAAGTTTGACACCCCTGCTCTACAGGTAGAAGGCGAGGCATGCGGTCTTAGGTCAGTCAGCGAGGCAAGATTTCTTCAGGCTCATTTTAAAATGACGTATTCTTCAGCCTCGTGTGCGACAAAACAGATGAATTTTGTATTTTGTGGCGCTCATCTCATGAGGCAAATCCATATCTTAAGCGGCAGGGAGTGGGAGCTCCACTGCTGTAGATTCACCGGCCAATTTTCGATGCAACTTTGTGTTATGCTTTGTTGTCAGGCAAAGGCAACTTTTACAAAGGGGATGTTCCTGCTGAGATCTCGAAAATAAAAAGCACAGTGGTCGCTCATTGTCTCCCTACGCTTTCTCTGTAAACCAGACAACAAGACAGGCTTTGGCATATTTTCTTGACATTGTGTTATTATTATTGTCAAATTTAGTTTTTTTGTTTTTTTCCTGCAAGCCTAATCCGGTTTTTGTTTCACCCCTGTCAACTTTGTCTCAATAGACACACCGTCTGACTGAGCATCAAGGATAACGTGATCACATGAGTTGTTTATTGTTCACAAAGAGATGCCAACATCAAACAGCTCGGCACTAATGGCTCCTCTAGCATGTAATACCGCATGGCAAAACTGAGATGAGGAATCTGTGATCTGCGCAGAGGAAGCACCGATCATGTTTCAAATCTAAGCAGAGCAAAAGGCAGGTGACAAATGAAAGGGAAACCCGGCATACAGTAAAGCCTCTTGGTTTAAGGTGTTGAGCCAACACAAGCTGCCACAATATCTTTTAATGAACCCTGGCATTGATCTTACAACTCTCTGAACTCTATTGGAGGAAACAGTCTACTTCTAAAAGATGTGCCCTAATTTGACGTTGTAAAGCAGCCCTATTCAACTATATACGGCCTTTCTTATACATCTGTACGTCATGTTACACATGCAACATGGTGCTGGGCTGTGATTGGCCACAGCATGACAGGTCAGAGACGCTCACGTTACTGGAACTGAAGTGACAAAGTGCTTCGAGATGCTGTTCGCCAAAGAGTTGACTCAGGAAATAGTCGATTCCAGAGCGAATGGACAGAGAATTTTTCTCTCTTATCTCCTCTGTGACTCACAGCGATATTTCTGCTCGGCTCTGATGCATTCATTGATGCTCGTAAAATCCGCTCGCTGTCCTCTCACCGCATTCGCGCACACGTACACATTGCCGCGTCTCTGTAAGTAGGGACAACCTGGCTATGTCCCCGCCATCCATACACAAACCTACACCCTTTTTTTGTAACAGGTACTATTGGCATCATTTCAACTTCAACACACAACTGACGTCAATTCAATCACTGTGTAATTGTTGACAAAACAAAATGGCCCATGTTCATGGGATAGAATCTTTGCACGTCTCTTGAATGTCCAACTCTGTGCCACTTGTAAAGTGGACTGTGATTTGATTATAATGCCAAAAATCCTCCTTGTAGCAATGTATTTGCTATAATTGCTATAAACATTTTTATTCTAGCCAAATTATTATTATTTTATTTTATGTTTTGGACAAATATTCTGTGTAGCCCACAAAGAGAGAGTTATTTTCCTTTTTGGCCAACCTGTCTTTGAAGTAGAAAAGCCCTGTTTTAGAGAGCACTTTCTAAGAGATGAGTCCAAAATCTCCCATAAGTTCTCAATGGGCTTAAGATCTTTGCCGCAAACAGCACTGCACTCATCAAACAAATGTGTGACCCACTGTGCCCTATTAATCATGGAAATGACTTCTTGTTTCATTTTACAGATTTTTCCTCGTCTGTGGGAAGAAAAGGAGTGTGAGTGTACGGGTTTTCGGGTGCCTTTGCTCGCCTGTGGGTGTATCAAATCAGTGGCACTATGAGGGCAATCATACACACACACACACAAAAGACAGGAAAAGAAAAGTATAAGGGCGGTAGAAAGACCCAAAAAAGAGACTGTGACCCTGCTCATTCACACAGCCACTGTGTGGTTGGGCACATAATGTGGGACTGGAGACATAAAGCTGACATTTACTAGTGTTGTCAGGCTCACTGTCCATCCCAGCAAAGGTCAAAGAAAAGCTTCACGCAGGGTGAAGTTTTCACATCACTGAAGCCAATGTGTAATGTAATGTGCAGGCTTATATGATTTGATGTGACTGCTTCACACACACACACACACACACACACACACACACACACACACACACACACACACACACACACACGCATCTAATCACAGATTATACATCCACAAGAAATACATGGATTTCAATGCCCTTTCTTGCAAGAGTAATCTTGAGTAATCAAGAGTAATGCTACTGTCATGAATCTATTGTGAATCTATTGTGACATTGTGCTTGTTGGTAATTGTGTGTATACTGAATCACACTTTGTGTGCTTCATCTCCCTTTTTCAGCCTCAATCATGATGAGTTATCATTTGAAGTGTCTTTCCTTGAAAACACACACACACACACACACACATTTGCTTTGGGGTGACATTGTTGGAGAAGCCTAAAATGTGCAGTTTTGTAGGATCCAGAAGGGGTTTATAGGCAGAAATCTAGACTTTACAGGCTGGCTAAAGTTGGTACAGCAGGGTGTCACAGAGTTGGCTTTTAATCTATTCAGCCAACTCAGCTTCCCCAGTATTCCACGGGAGAGTGGGGGGCTGATCATTTATTCATAGTTTCAAATGATCAAACCTCTCTGCTCACTTCAAAGACACATTTAAATGTCTCTTTTATAGTGTAACTTAAAGACCCTGAACTGAAACCCACATGGGCTGAACATATTATGTCTGTTTGTGCAAGTACAAGACGTCATCACAGTGCAATATTTATTTATTGATTGATTTATCAAATCTGCTTTTACTATTGTCTCTCTCTCTATCTATCTATCTATCTATCTATCTATCTATCTATCTAAAACATGAGCTGTTCCACTCAGCAGTGCATTAAAAGAAATCAATGAGGGTTCATCAAGGAATAGCTGGTCTGACATCAGAACACAGGGGCCTGAGGAACACACACACACACACACACACATTTTCCCCCAGCCTTAAGCTCTAAATATATAACAAGCACGCAGACCTCCATCTAGGGAAGCGGGAATGTGTGTGTGTGTGTTGGAGGAAGGCTCTTTCATCTCCTCAGCCCTCTTCTGTCTTTCTACGGATAATAATATGATTCAGAAAATGACAGTAATGGAGCAACTCCATTAAAAATACCTGAGAAAAGAGCAAAGGGAGGGAAAGGTGACAGAGGTGGGAGAGCCAGAGTAGAAGGGGCATGATGGAAGTGTAAAACAGTGCAGGGCTCTCCCTCTGTGATGAGCCAGGATGAGTCCACAGCTCCATGGTCTGCAGCACCGCCGCCTCCACCATCCTCACCCTCAACTCAGTGTCCACCTAGTGAGTTACAGCCATGGTTCAAAAATGTCTCCCTCCACTTGCTAATGGGGACTTTTTTTTCCCCCAGAACATTTCCAGACAAAGAGAGTGTGTTGCGGTGTCTCATGTGTCTGCTGCTACCTCTCACATCTCCTCAGCTTGGAGCTCGATGTACTCATTTGGACCTTGAGTCTGGCAATGAACTGAACTGAGCGGATATTTTTTAATCAGTTAATCTTCTAAATAATGGGCAATGCTCTCACAGTTCTAAAAATACTGCCGGTATCAGGTATAAGACTCTTCAATCTGTAACATTTCAATATAATTCCTGGATTTATTTTTATTATGATGATTTTAATAGCACATACCAGCTGTAGTATTGTTTAAATTGCTTCACAGCATCAGCACAGTCCTTGCTTCACTTTAGTCCTAATGACTGTTTTAAAATGTACCCTGTAAGCATAATGGTGTAATTTTCATAATTGGATTTTATAATGAGGGATATAGGTGTAATAATTTGGAAAGAGGACTGTTATTCTCCAAAATAGGAAAAATTGTTTATTTCTTTACTACATTTGCCTTGTACAGTGAATACAGTACAAGTACACATCAAGATAAAAAAAGATGTAACAGAAGCTGTTAATAATAGTTACATTCAGACATATGTAAATATTTGGCAGCAAAAAAAATGCATAGTCCTAAAAAAAGGAAGTCAGGTCACAGTAGGGGAACACTGCCACTCTCTTATACCATAATATAAGTCCTTATTAAATGACTTATTTGAACCCAAACCATGATCTGTTTTTGTTTTTAATCTTAACCAAAGACAGTTGCTTGGGTTTTCTTTAGAAAACATCAAGTGTGCTTTTTATTGCCACCATGACAATGACGGTCGTGGTATGCCTACTGATGGCACACGCCCTGTATTCTCGTTGCCATGACAACAAATGTGTTACGCTTGCCAGAAGTGGGCTCTGCTGGGTTGAGACGTATGATCACTGATTTAAACAAGTTGCCAATTTTAATAAATGTATGTTGCATATACATATATATATATATGTATATATATATATACATATATATACATACACAGTATATATACATATTCATACGCAATATTTGCTTCTCATTCTCACTCAGTATTCAAGAAAAACATGATTTTAAAAAAACAAAAACAAGGACAGAGAGGTGCCCATGGAAGGTTGGAGTTGGAGAGATGACAGAAGGGAGAGCGAAACATAATGAGCTGATGAAATGATTGTGGAGGGAGAAATAGCTCAGGGCAGTGACAGAATGAGCTGTCAGGAGTCCCCCTGCTCTTGGTCAGCTGCCTTTGCTGTCATTGGAATCACAGTTAGTTCTGCGACATCCCCGACAGCACGAGCTGATCAACACTTTCCTGTCACCTCCTCTTCTGCTAAACACAAATACCTCTGTTCTCTTCTGTCTGCTCATCCTTTCTTTACAGCACTTCCATCTGCCTTTTGCTCACATTAACAATCTGTCATTTTTCCATCGACTTCTTACGTACGTCATACATATTGATTTTTCATCGAAAAGTAACAAATCCTGGAGGACACACACTTTCTCTGATCAGTTTTAAACGATAAGATCAAACCTGGAGCCTCGCTCACTCACTCACTCACTCACTCGTCTTCTCCTGCTTTCTCCTCCACATGAAGGTCGTGGGGGGGCGCTGGTGCGAATCCCAGCTGACATACTGTGGGCAAAAATGCTGGACAGTCCATCACAGGGCTTTTGTGAAGGCTGTAAACTACATTTTTTTTCCCCCTCAGCTCCGAGATGACGAGGCTTGCAGATTGAATGACCTACGATTCAGCACCTCTGATGCCACATGAGAAAATGCAAACAGAGAATAATGTTAAAAAAAGGTAAACAAAATGGTAAATGACTCTAGATGTGTGTCAGGCTGAAACGTGATTCCTGAGCACGGCAGGTGTAGCCCTCTAAATGTAAATGTCTGTCACTGACTCGCTAAGTGATAAACACCACTGTTCTGCCGATTGCTGCATGACGGAATGATGGGATAGTGGCTTTTCATGCAGACCTGAGCTATAGTTTTCAAATTCTATTGTGCTTTTCAAACCCTTTGCAACAGTTATACTTTATAACAGGTCTGACCTATAGTCTTGTTAGTTTGCAATCGAGTAGCTAATGGAGCAGCCAGAGTAAGCTGTTGTGAAGAGCTGCAGGCGGAGGACTGTGCACCTCTAACTCCTTAGCAACCATCTCCACGGAAGCCTCTTTAGTGGGAAAAAATCAAATAAAGTCATTGAATCAAATTATGGTTGCGATAGTTTCTTTAATAAATTAATATGACCTTGTTTGGTGTCACTTGTTGCTTCTGTTTCATTTCTAATAATGTGCAGGTGTTTTGTACCATAGTCATCTTTCGGTTGCCAGATAAACAGGACGGACAAAAAAATCTTTAGGATTACACATTCAATCCAAAAACAGTAACAAAACCCGTATTACATTTAATATAACATTTAATTTGGAGAAAACGAAAGCACAACAGCTTGTTCTTAAACAGACTAATGCCTGACATTCAGCCTCTTCCTGACATATCAAAAGTCTTTCATAGCCATGTCAACACTCTGGACTGCCTCCCAGGACTGCTTCCATAAGTGAGTGAGCCAAATACTGTGGGATGAATGTTTTATGCCACACACTGTCAACCTCATTTGACTATGATTACTAAAAAAAAAATATCCCCATTCAGCACCACACATTGTATATTCTGGCATACACCAATGACAATAATTAAAGATTCCTGCTTTATCACAATGAGTCCCTGCAAATTGTTGGTCTTAGCACAAACAAATATTTTCCATTTTGTTATCAGCTCATAAAACAGTTGCCCTTCTCTCTGGCCAATCACCCCATCGAGCAGCTTTCAGATTGTGTTGATAAGAGTGTTTTTTTGTGTGTCTTTGCTTGCTCTGCCTCAGGTCTTAATCTGCAAAGTCTCAAACTCATGTGGCGCTCCCTCACTGCCCTTCAGCTTATCCACATCTGTCTTTTTCTGCTTGTGTGTCCTCCTTGTTTTGTCTCCTCTTCTGCACCGAACAGAAGAGAAGAGTATTCTAAAAATGTACTAGAATTTCTCTGCTACGCCCAACTAGGAACTTTGGGACAAATGCAAAGAAACGTGAAGTCTTGAGCTTGTGCTGATTAATTGAGGACATGATCTAACACGACCACTCAAGGAAGAAATTACTTCTCGGTGTTTGTCAAAGCTCCTGCTTGTTGTGCTCTAGATTACAACGGAAGTAAAACAGCACATGTCTCATTATCTTCTCTGTCTAGGATAAGCAGCTTGCTGCATAAAACATGACCTTTTCTTTTCTGATTCAACTGTCCACTCTTGTTGTAACCTCTTTTTTAAAAAACGTCAGATATCTATTTACATTTAGATTAAACCTTTTGCTTTAGTCTGTTTGGCTCGTGGGTTGACAAAACACCCAGTGTGACAAATGAGGGCGCATGAAAACTAATTTGGCAAATGATGTGAAATCATGGTGTAGAATTTCTCCCCATAAAGAAATCTAATGTAGTGGTTTGTATTTTACCTTCAAGTTGACTGGCAACTCGCTCTACCACTGAGCTATACCGTCGCTACCGTGTCTGCTGCACTGAAAATCATGGCGACAGGTTCTGCATTTGCCAAATCAGACTCCCATGAATACAGACCACAGCTACTTCTTTGAGCCCATTCATTCATGCTATAAAACATTTTCTTCCCAAGATGAAACATGAGACCATAGTAATGCTCCAGATTGAAACCGTCCTTCACACATATCCAGTAAAGAAAACAGTAGATCCTCTCTTTCCGTTTCTTTCTCTTTTTTTTACCACAATCCTCCTCTCTTTCACCACTGGCTTCAAGGTGAGACAAGAACATGGAACGGCTGCTTTTCCGGGCCAGAGGGCCAGTGACTCTGATCTGCTGAACATAAAGCTTACTCAACAATTACTGCTGCTGCCAAAAAACTATATCAGACTAAATCCTCCTGCTGTAAATGCAAAGTCCAATCATTTTCCCTAAACACAATGATGGAATTTTGCGTGGGTCTTTGTGAAGCCAGTATGTATCTCTATCCTGTTACAGATGCAATAAATACAAACATGTCTTAACACTTTTTATTCGGATCATTCAGCGTTGCATGTCTCGGTTTGCATAAGATCACATATAGGATGTCTAAACATGTAATTGTGTGACCCAATCATAGTATTTCTGTAAGTGAATTAAAGGCTGCAGGCAAGGATTATTATTCAATCTTAGTTGTGTGTGTGTGTGTGTGTGTGTGTGTGTAGACTTCACTGCGATGATCAAGGACTTTGCGACTGCAGTTAGCTGGTGATGTGTGAAATAGTTTTTATGCTTGTTTCTTTTCTTATTCAGTTTGGCCTTGAGCCGAGACACATACCACAAATGAACAAGAAATATGAATCACCGCAGACTCTCACACTCAAACACACAAAGACACCCCATTTTTTTCCCCTTCATTCAGATGCCTCCAGTCGAGTTTGCCCGTGTGAATATGCAACATCATCCTCTTATTGGCTTTGTAACTCCTTTCAACACATGCAACGGAAATGAATGGCAGTTTTTTCTGCAAACTAACAAATCACAGAAGCTTGTTTTTTTCTTTTAAATAAAAAAACACAACAAGTCATTTGATGGTGTTTTACAGGATCACATCAAACCTGCAGTCTAGAACAATTTATAATTGTCTTTTGTCTAAGTAAAAATGGACTGAAGGACGCACATCACGTGGGTATTCCCCAGGTGTCAGTAAGTAATGGTGACACACGACATATGAGGATTCATGCCATGAAGTAAAATGCTATTCAACTTGCTTCTTGCAACCTGTTAACGCCGCATGCGTCCTCGGTTCGTATGGATCTGTCCATGGTGCTGAACTGCGGTTCAGCAGGGACACGCCGCGGCAAAATGACTTCAATACAGCGGTTCTCTGTCTAAATGCCCTGAGAGGCACACATGCATAACATAGCCTGTCATTGTGACGACAGGACGATGCCCGACTAGATTATCTTGTTTTGTTCAGGAGAACAGAAAAGTCAATCAGTGAAAGCTGTACTTACACAAAAACTCCGAAAAGCAGAACTCGAATGCCAATTTCCAGAGCCAGTTCTCGCACGTTTTTCCTGCGGTCGGGGGGCGGCACGTTCATGATTCTCAGATAATCCGCTAAATGACGATATAAACAAAAAAATTTTGGCACCGGTCAGTTCTGAAGGATCTTCACTCCGTATCCCACCTTCCCACAGCGAGCGCTTCCAGACGCGGTGCTCCCTAATCACACATGCCGTGCGCTTCTATCGCGACTCAGTCAGCTGAAGAGCTGAAGCAGTCTTCCCTCTCTTCCTCGCCTTTGCCTGTCTCTACTCCACTCCCTCTCTTCCTCGTCCCTCGGGGGATTTTCTTTATTGGAACTGTGACGATGACAACCTGCTCCTGTGTCGAGTCAAAGTCTTCTCCACCGCTCCATCAACCAATTACACAAAGTGGGAACTGGGTTGGAGTTTTGTGACCCAAAGAGAGGGAAAGTGAAGGAACACAGCAAAGAAGAGGGAGAGCGAGAGAGAGAGAGATACTCTCTCACCCCTCTGTTTCACTTTCACTTGGAAGAGAATCAAATGGCTTTCAGAGAAGTTTCTGGAACCCCACTCAGGTCCAGATGAATGAGTTCAGCTCCGGTGTGCACAAATGCAGCACTGAAATCAACTGAGTTCCCTCTAGTCTACTCCTAAGTCACAAGACATTGGTGCTGAACAAATAATTCCCCATGAATAATGAAACACACGAAAGTAAATGTGACATTCACAGAGCAGAGAACCACCCTGCTGGTGCAGCCTGGACGAATGGGGTTCATCGCCACTATTGTTGAACGGCGGCTGGAACTAATCCATCAACGCAAGCATTAGGCTCAACACTTTGCCCGACACATGATATTACATTACTGTGCCAAAGGAAGGCCATAGCTGAGGGGGAGCTGTGTTCTCTCTTGGCCCTTCCTCATATTCTCCAATCTCACCACTACAAAGAGTCTAGCACCTCTGGGCCTGTGTAGCCAGACAGTGATAAAGGAGCAGAGGCAGCAGCAGCAGCACACACCTGCGGGCAGGGAAACCTGGCCAGCGCTTCATAGACATAGATGAATATTTGATGTCTTGTAAAGCTGGCTTAGCGTAACCTGTTGGTCCAAGATGTGTGTAATTGTGAGTGCAGAGAGAGTCCGACATACTCTGTGTGTGGCAAGGGACAGGACCATCATTGAAGAAGTCCCTGACCTTAAAAATATTGACGCTGCTTTTCTAGGTCACAGACCTGACAAACTGGAAAGTGGCTGCGTGTGCAAAATGATTCTCAGTGTTTTGCACAGTATCCAAGCTACATAGTACAAAGATAGCTTTAATAAATGTGCACATGCATTGGCGCGTGCACAGACACACAATGGAGGTTTTATTCTGGCTTTGGTTTCGCACAGAAGAGTTCTTGGTAATGTGTCAGAAGTCTGTGCCAACTTCAGATCCACACACAGGGGAGAAGTGAAATGGTGGCAGGTTAGGAGGTGAGAGCTGGATTCAAAGCTTTCTGGCAATCATTGGACTTTTCAGGTTTTACAGAGTGTGGCATGTTTATTACAAGCTATCAAAATGATTTTAACTCACAGCATCACTGTACTCTTGATTTACTCTGGTCAGGGAGGCTTTCCAAAACCTGGTACATAAACAAGTCCAGATGCCTGGAGCTAAGTCCAGAAGATAATATGACCTGGATGACTGTGAAACTTCACAGAAATTATCACATACAGTTAGAGAGAGAGAAATATATGACTTTGTTCTAACTGTTTATGATCCATGTGCAATGGTGTAAAAATTCTATTTAGTCATTTTTATCCAGTCTAATTGTAATTAGCATTTGCATATTCACATTTCCTTGAACCATATTTTTATTTCTGTTTCCTTCTCAGCAGAGTATATTCCAAGTTATGGTCCCTGAGTTTGAGGTTATACTGTAAAATATAGATATATGGCACACTCTAGTAGGTTGTTCTTCAGTAAATCAAAGTTAAATGCATCATTACAGAGTGCACCTAATCACCTCCAAGGGCATGAGGGAAAGTGCACTGGAGATGATACTCTCTGCTTCACAGTGACTCATCATCCTTTAGACAGATTGGGATATTGCTCCCCGAATTCTCGACTTTATTGGACATCGCACTGCTCTTTTGGATGCATTTGTTACAAGAAAACTGTCCACGTTCATGGTTATAGCAGAACATGGGCTGGGATTTTAGATGCTGAGCTACTGTACCTGTGGGGTTGTAAAGGTTTGGTGCAGTTGTATAAAGCCACTGTGCGATAACAAAACTTTTCTGCTGACGACTGCATCCGTGGTTAAATAGGATTTATAGTCGTTCCTTCATCACCCGTGTATTTTTGGGAAGATTATGATGAAGTGAGATGAAATGAAGAATTTTGACTCAGGTTTCCGGCTCGGAGTGACAAACATGTCCCTGAAAAGGAGAGTTACGGTATAAGTCTCCAATGCCTCATCCTGACATGCTGAATCCAAAAAGTAGTCATCCAAAATGTATTTTGTCATTATTTTATTGCCTTCATCAACTTGGTGTTTTGAGAATTTTGGAAATGGTTTAAGAAGGTTTGGTATTGGCAAAGAGAAAGCTGCCTATGCAAACTTTAGCCTCTGACTGTATGACTGCATCATTCAGTTGTGACCAGTGAGTGGACTTAGTGAGTGATCCACCCATGAGTGGACCCACAGTAAAGAGCAAGAAGCGATCAATACACCATTTTGATCCAAATTCTCTGCTATGAAACAACCTGAGTTTGCTTCATGTGAACGATTTGGTTGGGGATACATTTTTAATAAGGATTCCCATAAGATATATGGTTCATGGTGACACAGAATCAATAGCATATAATAATCCGAAGAATTATTTAGATTTAGCACTTGGCATTTAGTGCTGGATACCTGGTTGTTTAATGTAAAATGAGAAACAGAGTCACTGGACCGGACCACGTTGAGATTAAATAGTCAGCTGCCACAAGCTCTACTTTCAAATTGTGAGGCATACCATGGTGAGATTTTCCTCTGGATCCAACACTCAACGTTATTGATTGGCAGGAGTGAGACATGGTTTTGACATACACATCGTTTCGGGTCTGACTGGTTCCTGCTCACTGCCCACTGGGCTACAGTTAGTTGGCTGTTGGTGGAAAAAAAAAAAGAGAGAGATCGTGGAATGTTTTGAGTGTCCTACTTTTTTCCCCTCAAAACCTGGATACATTAAACATAAGATCAGTATGAATCATCCAGCCATGTAAGGTATGAGAAATTCGTAATGTGGCAGTATCACATCAAAGATATGGAAATATACATAAATAAAATTGGGTGATTTGGTGGTACAAAGTTTTTTTTTTTTTCAACAATTCTATATTTAAAGGGATGCTTTTTTATTCTATTCTCCATATTTTTTTCTCACTATCTTGTCCTGGTTCTCTGTGCATAATACAGCTTGACTAATCCAATTATCATCACACTTATTAGTGCTAATATCATCAGCAAAATGAATAATTAATGTCAGCAATTAGTTTGCCTTTGCAAATGACACACGGCGGCAAAATATTAAAGTGCAACATGATTAGGGGAGGGCATATAATGGTTTTATAAGTCAGTGAGTCATCTCCTTTATTTTACTTATTGAAAATCGAGTTCTTGGACAGAAACAGCAGAAATGGCTTCACTTGTGTGTGACTATGTCAACTGGTCTTCGAGCAAAATAGGGAGACTTATTATGATATTAAGAGAAATCAGTGCCGGTCTGATTGATGCATGTTACACTCACACATGTTTTGTCCATAAATAGTCTTACAAACTACATTTACACACGGCAAGTGTGTGACTTCTCTCCTATTGATTGGCTCAGGTTCTGCAGAGATAAACCCAGACTTCAAATAAGGGCAAGAGGAAACATATTGATTTAGTCTTGAGATGCAGCCTACTTTCTTGTTGCATAAGAAAATGCATGGATCTCTCTCAGTGATATGACTCTGACTGTGGCTGTGGAGTGGCAGGGTTCAGACTGGTGCAAACCATCCTTCATGGACATTTTGTCCAAAACCTAATAGATTTAAATAGATTTCAGGCTGTTGAGCTGGTAAAGCGGCGCAAATAACTTTGTACGGTCATTAACCGTCCTCCAGATTGAACAATTGTCCTGGAGCCATAGAAAATGAATTGGCAAGACTATATTATGTTCGCCCAACAGATGGAAACATACTATACTGTATACTATAATGTAAACAACCCCCCATGTGTCATAAAACCCATATGGTATAAGGCTTTTTTTTGTCTCCTGCAGTTATATATGTTAACCACTAGATTGTGCATATAGTTTAAAAAACTGATATAAGGTTAATTAAAAAGGTGAGCTTTGAGCCTGATATCGATGCTACGTGTAAAACTGTCCAACAGTTTATTTGTAAGCTTTAAAGTTAAATACATAAAAAAAATTAATAAAGCAATTACTAAACAAATAGTTAAGAGGACTGATTGTTGAAAAGAAACATTTTAGTAGATACTGACACCCTGGATATTGTGTTAAATTGCTGAATATCATTAACAGACATAACTCATGTCAGAGATGGGGTCAGAGATCAGGTGCACCTGCGATGTGTTTGTGTACGTCGCAGGCAGACATCGAGGTACAAGGCCAAAAAGTTCTTTTAAGGAAATGTTTCCTTCTTGTTTTATTGAACGTGTTCTTACTTAACTAAGGCACGACCTTGAATGACCTTCATCCCAAATGTGCGGTCAGGATTTTAAAAAAAAAAAAATTAAAAAAAAGGACAAATCGAACTTGGATGATTCTAGTCAGCCCTTGTATGGTGACTTTTTGTTGCTTCCATCTGTTCACAGATACAATCTGCCAAGATGTAGAACTAATGGATTTAAAAAGTAATTTATCGCTGCTGCCATCTGCCTTTTAAAACAATTCACTGTGATAGTATTTGTTATTAAATCTATTTTATTGTTTGGTTTGACTGCATGTGGGCAGTGTTGGTTATACAACACATTTCCCCTTGGGGATAATATAGATACCTTGGGCTGGGCTTACAGTATTTATTGAGTTAATATCCGACTATTTACTTGACACCTCAAGCAAAAACATATGGCAACCAAGTATCCACTGTCTCATATACAGCACATTAGAAAGCCCAGCCCTACTTATGAAACATATTTACTGTATGTATAAAGGGCCAGATAAATGTAATTTATAGGAGACATGGATGTTTAATACAATATGTATCAACCTCATCGTTCTCTGACCTCCTCTGACATGTTTTTCTTCTGTAAACTTAACTGAGGATGTAAATCTCAGCCCTTCCTCGGACAATGTGACCCAAGGCTGGAGTGGAGACTGAGATTTACATCTTTGTACACTCACCATTTATCCTGGGCATAAAACTATCAACAAACCATCAAGGACTGTGATCGAGGCAAACAATCACATTTTAAACCAATTAAGGAAACACAAGGAGACAAGGTCACACTGGGGGATAATAACACTATTTCAATCAACATCAGATAGACAGAAAAACTGGAAATACATGTATGGGTGTTTTCTCACTGACTTGAAGCTCTACTTTACATTCAACGTGAAAAACTGCTGTATAATATACGTCCATGACCATAAATTCATAATAGGCTAGAGATGGTAACTAAACATGCTCTAATGTGATTTCCATACTCTGTTTGAAGTCTAAATGTGTCATTTTGATAATAGTAAAAAAAAAAACTCACTTCTCATTAAGGAGAAGAGAGAAAACCAATCAAACGGGATGAAAAAAGAATGTGGCATAATTTATGAGCACCACAGTGAAGTGCTTTGGGAAATGAGTGATTACAATTGGTATAAATGGGCCATTGTCTCCTGTTTTCACTTAAAATGTATTAGGAGTCAAGCTGTGGAGGAAACATGAAAGATCTGATTCTGTAATCCACTGAACAGCTCAAGACTTAAATCCTTAACTATTTAATTTCGGTGATTTTTTCCCCCACATCTTTGTTAAAGGTCAGTAGTGGCACTGTCGTTACCTTCAACCAGTCGGAGCCTAATTGTTGCTTCAAGCCCTGATTATCTATCTGCGAGCAGCAATGTATGACAGTGTCTTGTGTTATGCTGTAGTTATCGGCATTGAATCTGTATATTATGTCATAAAAAACTATGGAACTATGGAAGAAATAAAAATTAAAGAAAATCATAACTCCAGCATTCTAGTGGTCTAAGGTGTTTTATCAGAGCTGCATCTTACACACACACACACACACATATAAGGTAAGACAAAGAGCAAAAAAAGCAAATAAAAACAATACTGTGTAGCTGAGATGTCCCAAGTGGTGGTAAAACTCAATGAGAATGGGTTGCCAGAGCAAGTGCAATTAAGTAAAGGAGGAAGAGAGGCAGGGTGAGGATAAAATCAGACAGCTATCCTGTCTGTTGTTCTCTCCTTTGAGAAAATTACAATTTCTTCTTTGATGCCAGAATGCTCCCAGTAATTTACTTTTAATGTGATTTTGAAGAAACAAGCCAACGTCCGTCCTGCTCCTTGATATTCATGAGAGCTCAACCTGCCATCTGTTATCACATCCAAGTCTGTCAAAAATCAACTCAGATGTATTACTCTCCTGCTGCAGTGTCACGCACTTCACTTTTCAAAGAGCAGTATCACGTTAGTGCCCTTCATGCTTATAAAGGCGATGCATTTTCTAAATGCTCAGACAAACCTCATCAGTTTCACAGATACTTAAAAATCTGAAGTTGCTTTACAGGATGTATGAGATCAGACAAGTGCAATTCACTCTAAAGTTTCATAGTTCAAAATTTGTTTACGGACATGACATTGCAGCATTATCACCGGTATTACCTGTGAAATTCTTTGTGCTTGGTTTCTTTACAGAGGCAGCACAGATAAGGTGGAAAAGTTATACCAAATAAAGTATATAAAGAGTAATTTATTTCATTTCTATTACAAGTCCTCTGATATAGAGTCCTCCTATAAACTCCCTCCCATTTTACATTAAAATCCTCCAGGTGGAAAATAATATGCCAAGAATTATAGTGTATCTTTTGCCTTTACTATTCCACACAGATATCCATATATATATATATATATATATATGAATAATGTCACTATCTATATAGAAATAACATCTGACGTCTTACTCATGAACAGAGTGATGGAACACAAACAATTCAATTTTCACCTTCTTCTTCTACTAATAATGAGAATTTCCAACATGGTGTCAGAAAGTAACGTCATTCTGACAAGTAAAATTGCTTTGACTATTAAGAATGACGTCTACAATCAAGGTTACAAGGTTAAACTGTGGAACAGTGTAAAAATATTAATAAAAGCATAAATCCGTTTAAAAGAATATACAAAATACAAATTTTAGCTAATAGTCGGTTCCGGTGCACTTGTGACGCCCAGCAGCAGCCCATATATGGTCAATCTGAATAGCTGACACCTGATTTGAACCGTTGGGCGTGGGGCTCACGCACAGGTGAACTTTGACCTGGAAGACTAAACATGGGGAGCTTCCGATAAGCATCTCAAATTTAAACAGACACGCTGTCGAGCGATGTTGCAGAGTTAGTGGCTGAAACTTGAGTTATGGTGATCTAACACAGTAAAGGTAAGACGTGGTCGCTGGACATGACATGTTTTTCCTTTGCTGTTGCTTCATTGAGTGTTGGTCATGGTCGAAATTAAAGAGAAAAACACGTTGCTTTCTTAGCTTCTGTTGGTCTGGTTTTAGCATCTCCTCTCGACATGCTAATGTATTTGCTTGGTGTATTATCGTTTGGGTGAAAAGGGTTTTCACGTAAGTGTATTAAAAGCCTTTCTCGTGGTTCATTGTTAATTTACCGAAGCTGTTTTTTCTCTTCAGCAGAAACACCAAGTCTCCTCAATGTGAAACCCAGAGGCAGCGTCTCCCACTCCCTTCTTATCCATCATCTTGTTATCCCTTTATTATTTTCCTTCACATGCAGTAATAATGAACACATTACAGGTAAGAACATTTCTTTTTTCTTTTTTACTGGAGTATTCTATCAAATGTTTTATGGTTTGTTTTGTGTAAAAAAAATACAAACTTTCACATTCATGAAACAATTACTGCCACTTCACTGTTATGATGACGCATGTTTGGTTTTCATATTGTCTACCTCTTGTACAAAGTGTGGCATTTTTATAGCAACTCAGACCAAAACAAGTCTATGATTTTATCAATGTATTTAAGGAAGGGTTTACGTCAAACAAAAACTCTAAGGCACTCTCTTTAAACTATTAAAACATGTTTTGACCTCAAGCCTTCATTGGAGTGTCAAACAGTCAATCATGCATCGGTGCATTTTCAACAGTTGAACTTAAATTTCACTACAATAAAGGCATTGAAATTGTTTAAAAGTGACTTTTTCTTTGACTTGGTTTCTACATGTTTCCCGAAGAGCAACTTTTACTAAACTAATGCGAGTCCAAGAAACTTTTTCTACCAATACGTTTTAGGAAGGGTCTATTCTGTTTCACTGTCCCTTTTTTAAGTAATGCCGTATTTACATTAAAACCAAGACAACTGAAGGAAATTCAGTCATTATTTGTATTATTTACCTGCACGTTTCCTTCCGAGTCAGTCTTGCATTTGGAGTTTTCACCTGTCACGTTGTAACCGACAATCATGTTTGTACTTGCTGAGCACAGTCTGACTTTCAGCAGCTCTGCAGAGAAGAATAATGGGACACAGGGAAGGATATTTTACACCTGGTGCTACTTGGCATGGTCCTGTAGTGAGTCCTTCCAAAGGTGTTAGGTAACTCTCACTAAAAGAAGGGTGCACATTGCTGGATGCCAGGTATTGTCAAGGTTTTCATGTCTGCCAAGGGAAACTACAGTGGCAGTGCCAGTGTAAAAGGCTGAGATTTCTTTACCCTCCTCCTGCATGTTTGGGCACCAGCTTCTCTTCGAATTGACAGCTGGGAAGTCATTAGTAAACTACCACATTGCTCAAAACAGAACGGGACTGCCGACACATGTTTGAAAATGAGGGAACTGTTTGATATTTATGCATGTCCAGCCTTGTAATCTTTCGGGGGGGGTATATTAATGATTTTTTAAGTGATAATCTGGCACCAAATCTAAATATCACTTGTCATGTGCTCACTGTCAAACAAGCAAACTTCTTCAAATCTTCTTAACAGTATTTGGTTCATAGTTTGTGTGGTTATCGCCAATTAGCATCATACAAAGTTTCTGACACTGCCATGGACTTGTGGTAGAAGGGGTTGCAGATGTGAGAATCATTATGAGCAATGTATTTCCAGAGCAAGTGTGTGGACATTGGCAAGCAGTAGTATTTATATTTACAGGAAATGTAAATGCCACATTTTCAGGAACAATTAAAGATGGCATAATGCAAAATGTCTCATTGGCACATTGATGCTGGAGCAGGAAAACCACTGGTGAAGCTAATTAATAACATTCACAAGGGATGCATTTCATTTAATGATAATTGGCTGTTTTGAGTCCGCTGTGACACCTACACGGAGTACGCTCTTCATTAACATATTCCTCATTTACACATGTGGTGACCTACAGCTCACCTGGTACACCATGTACTGGGGCTTCACTCTTCTCAGTGGCTACAGGTTTGCTTCCACCTCGTGGTGCTTGTGGCTAAATGCAGTCACATGTCAAGATTCACGATATTTGTTAAAAAAGAATTTTGGCCAAAGACTTTGAAATAAAGGTTAGGGTTAACCTACACATTTACATAACATTATGGTTATATTTTGTTCCGGTTAAGTTATCATTTGGCAGTTCACCAAATGTGTCACGATGGAGAAAGACAGATGTGTTCAGCCTAACTCTCTAATTAACTTATAAGACTGTGACACAGCACCTGTGGATACAGTACTGTATTCAACATGTTGGCTCAAAATTTAAATACCAGTTTCCTCTCTGTTAATTATTAATCACCAATTATTTAGTTTATCCATTAATTAGTTTGTTTTTTCATATTAAATACAAGTTTTATGACATCACCCATGTGAAAGTGAATATGTTGTGGTTTATTTTCTCCTTTATGGCAGTAAACTGAATATTTTTTGTTTGTGGACAAGACATTGAAGATTTCACAAACCTTCAAACTTATATTTATCACCATTGTCTGACATTTTATGAGCCAAACAGCTGGTTGATTATCAAGACAATCTAAACGTGTGTGTGCTATTTGAGCATCTCCTCAATGCAGTAAAGGGAAAAATCCACCAGAGTGCAGCAGAACATCACTTAAATTACTATAGTTTATGCATCTTCATGCATAAACTATAGTATTGTCAAGATGGAGTGGAAACTCACTTGACAATTGTTTTCTTTTTTAAACTTTATTGATAACCAACAAACATGACAGCAGATACATACTCCTTGTATGTAGCATGTAACAGTTACTTATTCAGAATTGAATGACTAGAGAATATTGCAAAGGCAAAATACAACATAAAAATGTGAAGGTCAACATTTTAAAGAAAGGAGAAGAGAACAGAAACCAAAGATTGTTTTTATCCTTTCCAGTACAAGTACAACAGAGATTCAGCGTTGTTGTGCACTCTGAGTTAAGAAGCTCAAGGGTATTAATATTATCCTCAAGCTCATGTAGAAAGGCATAGATGTTGGGGAAACCTTTGTCACCATACATTTATGTATGTGGAATTTACCAGATTAACAAATTCACAACGTAATCAAAGTTTGTTTCATTTGACTTGAAGCTAATTTCAATATTTCCATTGGTTTTACACAATGCTATGATTTTCTTTTTTTTCAGATACAGTAAAAGAACCTGTGCAAGAGGTTCTGGTTCTATTTTTACAAAACCTGCATTTGTTTTATATTTCTAGGTTAATTGGTCAAATATGTAGTATTGTGTAAAATATTAAGATGTATTTCTTAAATTGTTATAAATACAAAATCTGTATGTTAAAAGCCATGCCTTCTGCCAGACTAGGGTTTCTCAATCCTGGTCATGGGGACCCACTGCCCTGCATCTTTTTAAATGCTTCCCTGCTCCAGCACACCTGATTCAAATCAATGGGTCGTTAGGCTTCTGCAGTGATTGCTGACGAGCTGATTATTTGAATCAGGTGTGTTGTGTGGGAGCAGGAAAACGTCTAAAACATGCAGGACCAGAACATAGGTTCCAGGACCAGGTTTGAAAAACTCTGTGCCAAACAATACCATCAAAAAAATCATTACATAATGTTTATTGTTCAACACGTTACAGTAAATCATTAAAATGATGACTTTTTCACTATTACAGCACTAGTAGTAACGGCTCTCATCTCATAATTGTATTATCTGCTTGTGAGTCATAACTAACCAACAAACCATTGATATCAAAAGAATAATGTATATAAATAAAGCCTTTTGTCTACGCAAACAGTAATGCTTCCATTGTTCCCTATATGGGGATAAATTATGCACATAACAAAAACTTTGGCAATGTAATGTAGAAATGGGAAGCTAATAGAAAATATAGACCTGCCAATTTATTAAAAATACTGTTTAGGATTTTTATATTACTTTAATTCATTTTACTTTGAATGTGTTTCGATTAAACGTATGATTTCACATTTGTTTATCTTGAGATGAAGCCCTGAAGCCTTAGAAAACTCATCGAATCAACTGTATGGATGGTTCAATTTCAAGTTTATCTTTTAAATTAAAAAAAATCCTGATTTCTTTTTTTTTTTTAGATGGATAAACCCCTTAAATTGGGGCTGTTTAGTACATTTTGTCACTGAACTGAACAGCAATGAGATATAAGATAGTGAAAAATTGTACTGATCTGTTTACAGGGAATCTATTTGTGCTCCTTGATGACTTACTGAATTGCTATTTTCATCTTTGTATATAAATTTAACTATAGAACTAAACTTGTCCAAATCCAGATAATTTTAAAGCTTCAAATATAAATGGTATTCTACTGTATTGAAAGCTTTAGAAAAATCATGAAATACAATGATTACTGGTGATTCCACGTACTGAGTAGTCAAGAAAATCTATAATTGATCTTAAATTGTTATTATGTCGGCTGGACATGAAATCCTGATTGTGTTTTTTTAATCTAGCAAATACAAGTGCAAACAGTTTGTCTCCGGTCTCTGGTTTCTCTCAGTCTCCAGAGAGAAACTCAGTTTGGTTTAGGTATCACATTAATCAATCCTTTTTTTATTTTAATTGATAAATTGAAAAAACATTTTTCAGGGCTTCTGAAATAGGTTTATCATATTTAGATTTGAATTATTTTAAAATGGTGGGAATAAACCCCTTAATGTTGTCTAAGAATTCTTCAGTTATTTTTATAGTTCTTTATAAAATGCTCCTACAGTACATATTCAGCTATTTTTTTATGGCTAGTAATAATATTGTTTATTTTTAAGGCTGAGGGGCTGACACATCATTTAGAGTCAGAGTTTAATTGCTCATCCACTGACAGACATTCTTTGTGTAATAGATAATTTACACTTTCCTGAATATCTATGCAAAGTTGGATTTGATGACGTCAAAATATATTGCATATCCGTCACAGTAGTAGTTACTGAATGGTAATCAAGTTTGGGGATAGTTTCCAATAGCTCTTGATGGATGTATTTTAGGCCAGTGGCAAATGAATGGTTGAATGAAAAGTGGGAGTGCAGGCCAAAAACGTTATTCTGCAAAATTAGCTTAAAGCTGTAATGCTTAACTTTGAAATATAAATTGTCAAATGAGTTCACACAAGGCTGATTAAACCTGTTGGCTCCATGCACTTCTCTCTCTGACTCACTCTGTGATGCATTTTAGAGAGGGGCAACAGATGCACTGCACTGGAGCTTTAAGAGAATAAGAAACACATTTTTTAAGTCTAAGTCTAACCCTAAGTATTAAGAAAATAGGTGCAAACATGGGACACGCCTGAATAATACAAATATCTGATTGTGCATTGCTGTCACAACATCTAAAATTGGAGATCTTCGTCATTCTGTTCTGCGAATTTAACGGAGAATACAGAGATTGTGAATGAGAAAACCCTGAACTCTAAAGCAATGTCTTAGCGTGACAAAAGACTGCTTACGTTTTAACAAACTTGATAGCAGCTAGTGGACACCCTGATAAAAAGGGTTAGATTAGGTCACGTTGGATGAAACCTTTTGTCAGTGATTTGGAAAATTGTGCCTGGCTTCACATAAAATCACGACAACACCAATTGCAGAAACATGAAAAGAGGCAATACAAACTGGTTCGGTTATAGACTATCACATTAAGTTTACTATTGCATTATATATCATAAGAGTGACATTTAATTTGGACAATTTCTTCAATATTTCTCACACTGGCTGTTGCTTTGTGATGTAATTCCTCTATGACACAGTGGGTGGTGCTATCACACCGACTATTGCTCTTCACGTCGATGACCTCTGTGGTTGAATAATGAATTTCTAATTAATCAGTGTTATTTAATTACAAGTTTATTAAGGGTTGCTGATACATATCTCTGTCCTAGTTAATTCTGCCCTTTTCCACCCATGCATATTTTTTTTTTTCTGCCTGCACATTTCAGCATTCATTTTTTAATCATCTTTACAATGCCATGGATGAATCAGGGTCATTCACGGACATGCTGTCATTGTGTGAAGTGATTTTTATGTTTTGTTTTGTTTTTTATTTATTTAAATTTTCTGAGAACAACGTTTAAAACCAATGGAGCTGGGTCTGCTTTGAGTGCTGCACTTGTTTGAGTTCAGCCCGTTTATGAACAGTGGCGTGCGGCTGTTTTACGGGACATTATGCTGGAGCTTCACACAAGTGAGGCTTTATCTTGCGTTTGGTCGCTTTTGGCAGTTGTAGTTGTGGACACTGGCAAGTGAAGGAGCAGGGCGTTGGTGGTGGTGGTGGTGGTGACATAGTAAAAGTAACGGAGGGGGGAGAGAGAGAAAGAGGGGACGGTAGCGAGGGAGGGAGGGAGAGAAGCAGCAGATACTTGGTAACGCATCACAGCAGGACAAGCAATCGAATCTAAAGGCGCTCAGCCGGCGACGGACACGGACGAGGAAGGTAGGAAAATATGATAATGATATGACCATGCTGTAAGTTTAATACACACGGCGCAGTGTTGGAGGGATGGCTGCGGCACAGCTGATTGTTTTGACATAAAATACTGTTTTTCGTTATGTACTCTACCTCACATATAGTTTCTAATTCATTACTTTTTTTTCTTCTTTTTTATGCTCACTGCTGCTTCACTTTTGCGCGCAACGTGAGTTATTACCCAACGGATTTGCGCAACAATAATGAGTTTTAGTAGCAGTTGATTGATGATGGATGGAAATTATGATGAGCTAATTGGCAAGTGGGAGGACCGATTATGGGGGAATCATGAGTTCCCATCTGAGATCACACTTCATCCAAGTGATGTTTGACTCGCCTTAATGGTCCACTTCAACTGTTGCTGGTGCTCCATCACAGGTTATTTCATCGGAGTGATGAAGCGGTCAGTAAACGTGAGGTAGTGTGCATGCTTACGCTGAGGTGTCAGGTGTACTGTGTTATCTCAGGTGGCCCGGGCGGCTCACTCCAGAGGTGCCTGCTGGGAAGCGCCTTGGTGCCCACTGATTTATTCATGTGTCACTTGAACGCAGTAGCGACGCAGCAAGAGGTTAAAGTGGAACACCACTCCATTTGAACGTCTTGTTGATCATTGTAAAATCTATAATTCCTGTATTTGTACTCTACATGTGGTAGTAGTAGTAGTAGTAGTAGTAGTAGTAGTAAGAAATTGATTATTATTACTATAGTGTATTTGTTTCTGAGTTGTTTTTAACCTAGTGGCCTCAAACTTTTTTCAGCCATCATCACAGCTTATTGTTCAAATCATGTGTGTAGTGAGTATAGAGGTACCTGTGCCACATTTGAGTGATCAAATAAGTGAACATCACCATCGCTTTGTTTTTATCAGTATGGAAATATGTCAGCCCCTTTTTTTTCCACCCTCTTGAGTAAGGCTATATTGTACTATCAGATTATTGATAGAGTTGTCAAACTTGTTTAGTCTGTGAGTAGATGTTGTCACTACTCCACTTCAAGTGTATGCGGCATGGATATTTTGGCCTCAGTAATCCCATGTTCCAGCTTCACTGCCATCCTCACTGAGGTCCCCCTGCGAATAATCACTGATATGCTTCTTCTCGAAATAACCTATATGAAAAGGAAAAAAATGCATATGGTGCACAGGGTGTGAGTCTTGTAAAATGATGTTGAGGATATATTTGAAGTTAAGAGATTCCCATTTATTTTGTATGTGTGAGACTGCTGCTGGTTTCATGCATTATGTGGGGAAAGCATGCCTCTGACAGTTGCCCTTACTGAGTGTCAATCTCTCTGAATTCATTCAGAATACAAGGAGGAAGGAGAGAAAAAAATATACTGAAATGGAGAGTCCATATCTGACAGACTCCTTGACTGACAGGCTCAAATGAAACCCAATATGAAGGATAGAGGAATAAATTGCAGATACAGTGGCTACTGGACAATCCTGTAAGAACTGGCAGCAGACCAAGGTAGGAGGACAAGAAAGGGTGGAAGTGTGAAGATGGTAAAGAATGAAGAATGGCAAACTAGTGAAAGCAGAAAGCATGAGTAAAAGTAGTAATATGGAAATGGGAGCATCCGATTTAATTCTTGTAGCTCAGCCAAACTGGGAAATGTTTTGGCATTGATTACCCAAAGTAAAAGCATTTGAACAGTCGAGTTGGTGTCTATTTTTTTTAAAATTTATTATTAATCAAGTTATTTATTTACTTGTTTGTTCATGTGAATCCTTACATATACCCCGCCTTTTGTTGTCTAAGGTCATAGACTTGAACTTGACAGGAATATTGTTTTTGTGCAGCCATACTTTTGCTGCCAGAATAATGCACTGTTGTTTGAGCCCATGCGGTCTCTGTATGACAGCTTTTTACACTGAACTCACAGACCATGAACGACCATTTTCTGCCTTTTGTGGGTTGCTTTTTCATGTCGGCACAACATTCCTGGTACTTGTGATTATTGTTATTGTACGCAATCCCCTTTTCCCATTTCCACACCCGCCTCTCTCCTGGTCCTACTGTGAGGTCATTAAATCAGCCGAGGCAGTTGGGCAGAACTGCAGAAAACAGGCTGGATGGGAGGGGAGCGTTTGTGAAGATGATTTGGCTCAGACTGTTGTTGCGGTACAGGTGAACTGTCGGTTTGTACATGCTATCTTTTGGGATGTGAAGCTATGCCATTTAAAATTCCAAATTAGGGGTAAAGGTGCTCCATAGTACATCTGACCGTTCACAATTCACTTTTTTGTCTTAAATAGATGGTGATTAACTCAGCCGTCCATGATAATCCTGTTTTAGTCCATTGCTACTAATTCCCGTATCCATGTCATTGTTAAAGTGTGAAACCATTCATTATGAAGATATTCTGGAAATTGAAATTTCCTGAAGGAGTGGATGGAGGGTTTTCATTTCTCAGAGCTACCGTGTGAAATCCTATTCTCTCCTGAAAATAAACCATGTCACGTAAAACAAACGGAAATGCAATTTAATGGCAGCTTTGTTGTGTGACAAATCCTTGTTGTTACTATTTACACATGGAAGGATGCGCTGAAATGGGGCTGTAGCCGTGTGAGAGATGGGAGAGAGAGATGGAGGGTAAATTAAGTTGGGAGGTAGGACTGAATGAAGAGGGAGGTGAAATGTTGAGATGCAAAGGTCATCTGTGCTGAAGAGGAGCTGCTAAATGGTGTCCTTTGATCTTTCAATTGAGATCGAATCTGTCAGTTTTCAGTGGGTCGGAATGACGGTGTCCTAACAAAGAAATACACAAAAAAAAAAGATGAATGAATCTCTAAAGCATATTGGTTCCCCTCTTGACACAACTGTCTGTGTTTATGTTGTCTGATACACTGCTGGGACAGCTTTGCCAAACACAGTGAAAAGAAAGTCTGGCAAAGGAACGGACATTTACGGCTGACATCAACATTTGGAGACAAGGCATTCAATTCGCACTATGGAGACTTTAAATTTGTTTACTGGTATTATGTGTGAGTGAGCAAGAAGGGAAAATAACAGGTTAGTGGAGAGTGGAGGCCAGTGTACACAGAGACAAATGACATGCTAATGGTGTGATCACAGCTTAAAAGAGGGAAACTCATTAACGGCACAGCTCATTGTCTCATAAAAGACCGTTACAGGCTGTCTGCATGGTGAAATAGAGGTGAAGCTGAAGACATTAAGATTCAGGTGAATAAAAATAGAGCAAAGGGACATGACAGCATATTGATCTGTGCTGTTTTTAGATGAGAGTAAAAAGTCACAGAGTGTATCATTATGTTCTCACTACAATTTGTCCACAATACCACTAAAAGCCTAAAATCAGAGAGCTAAGATTGTGTTGTCAGTCACTCTGCACTCAAAGGCAAAAAGGAGGTTTGCAGCCGCAGCAGACATGGTAACCTGTTTTCTGCTCACCTTTTGTATAGTGTGTTTCTGTGGCCTTTACTTTTTTTCTTCTTTTTTTTTTTAATAGAATCCATGTCTGAGTATTATTTCTGAGATTTATTTTATTTAATAGACGTGGTAAACTTTTGTCTCCGATATTTCAGCCACATAGCATTAGACCCTACTTTTATGTAACATTGCACCACAATTTTACTGGGACAAATCTGTAAGCAGTGCTTTTACCTGCTCGGTTGTAATCTTGCAGTGAACAGGGTGAAAAGCCAAATTGATGTAGTGTTGTCTGTACGTGTGTGACAACAAACAATAATTGGTGAAACCTCTATACAGTACATACAAATGGTCTCTGGCCCGGAGTTTGCAGTTGTAATATCAGACGAAGGCAGAAAGGGATGAGCAGTCATTGTCTTTATTTAATTCTCAAATTGTAAAATGGAGAATCCCCACCCCACAACTCTCACAAGTTAAGGAACACCATCTTTTGTTGTGTAATATTCCAAAATTAGTTTTTTGGTAATATGAAGCCATTTATATTTTTCATATTGCAGGGTGTGTGCTTCACGACCAGGGGTTGGCATGACGTTTGCATGTACTCTCTGCATGCTTTCTTCCACAGTCCAAAGAAATGCAGATTGGAATTAGGTTAATTCTCTAAATTGACAGATTTAACATGGTCTTGAATGGCTTTTTTGTCTCTGTATGTCGGTGATCTGTCCAAGGTGTATACTAACTAGCTCTAGATTGACTCCAATTCCCTCTGTGACTCTCAAGGAATCAGTGCTTTATATCCTGGATGTACAGTATACTTCTGTTTGGGGTGTATAACATGTCTAACATCTGCTGATCTACAAATCACCATTTAATCCAATCATTTTTGCACATCGTTGTTGTTGAAATAGAAATTCATGAATACAATACAACATGACATGGCATGTCGTACAAACACTAGACATTGTACAGGAACTGACCTTTCGACATGGCGTCAGACACCCGTTACCTCACTACCCTATTCATCTTTAATGGGTTTAAGTTTAGTTTCTTGTTGCAGATGCATTATCCAAGTCTTTCCTCCCTTACCCTTCTGTATTTCAGTGTGTTGCACATCAGGAGGTTTATTGTTTACCTTTTATCCTCCCAGTGAACACTAATCAGCCCCCCCCGTCCCAGTCCCCCCTAGGCAACCTGTCACCAGAATGCTCATCATCACGGTGTTGGTCATCGCGGGGCAGTGTGTAAGTTGTGCCTGCTCAAGTGTTTTGTGACAGGGTGCAGTTAATCGGCACCTTACAGCGCTCCCATCCTGTTCCTGATAATTACAATCTCTCCAGGCTCAGTGTAAGCTGCCCCTTCTCTCCCACAGTGTTTTGTGAAGCTTTACTATCAGCTCATGCAGGATCAAAGAAGATGCAGGCTGCAAGAGTTTGGCTTGGCATGTACTCCTCCTATGTTGTGTTTGCAGGGTTAGTCATCTTCCATTGAGCTATATGCTGAGGAAGCGAATCAGCAGTTACCTGTTTTGATTCCCCTGAGATTAAGGCCATGCGAGGCACGTTTTCCATTTCATTAACACATCGTTTTGTGATCTTATTGTTGGTTTCAAAGGACTTGAGACTGTTCAGTTCAAGGACTCATTTATGGCTGTTGAGGTTTGGTGACGACATTTCCACTAGCATCGTACGTGTTACCAGGTACTATTTTTGGTACCTGCCCAGACGAGGTTCCAAAAGCGTGCTGAGTAGGTACTATGCGATGATTGGTCAGATTGCCGGCCACTGACTGGCCAGAGTGCTGTCACAGGAAGCGACATCCCACACGCAAATCAAGCCGAACGGCGCCAAATTGTAGATCACTTAAAACTTCTTAACAATCCTAAAAACGTGGGTTAATCTCCAACAACTACAGAAGTGTGGTGTAAAGTCACCAGTCACTTGTGTGTGTGTTTGTGTCGCTTATAAAACAATGTCACCGCAGTTTCACTCAGCCATGCAGTGATGACTCCGCCCATGTTAAGTAGGTACTTTTTTGTAGTGGAGAAGCAACCTAAAACACACCTGAAAAGGAGTAGGAAGAAACCTTATCTTATTTGATCCTAACCTTTCTCCACATTTTTAATAATTGATCACAAGTTTTTATTTACATTTTGGTTACATAAACAATATAAATATGTGAAGTAAATAAATGTAACGAATCAAAGCCCTTTTTCCTCCGTGTACCTGTCATTTAGCAGACGCTTTTATCCAAAGCCACTTACAATGGAATTGAGTACAATCAGCCTGGGGTGGAGTCGAACTTGTGACCATTGCGACCATGATGTCTTTTGCACACAGGGTACCAGTCTTAACCACTGAGCCACTCCACCCCCGAATATTTTTGCACATCGTTTTGAACTGTCATGCTTGGACATTTCTTTCTTGTCCCAAACCTCTGCACAGTAATTTAAACATGGTGAAACTATTGAACAGTATAGAATGTCAAACCACTCTATTTTTGATACCTTGCTATATCATTGATATAAAGAAGAACATTTTTTGGACCCCTGGGGGACACCAGAAGTAGTGCACCAAAAGTAAACTCTCCCAACCTCCATTAAGTAGCTTTTCGTAAGTCAAAACCACACCCCCTCATCCCCCCACCCCCATCCTATACATTGTAGTTTATTGAATAATCTGTTATGATCAATTGTGTCAAAGGCTTTTTTTAATGATCTATATATATTCCCACTGCATACCTTTTTTTATGATCTATAGCCTTTGCAATTTCCTCGATTGAATCAATTAAAGCCAGTGATGTTGAACTGAATCTGAATCTATATTGACTGTCAGAAAGTAATTTATGTTTATCATTTCTGCTCAGAGAGTAATATATGATCTGCAGTCCAAACGCTACTCCTATGAGCAAGGTTTGCTGAGTAAGGCTTTCCGAGAGTCATGTCATGTTGGAGATTAAGAGATCAGGAGGGCGGGAAAGAAGACATTACTCAGCTCATCAGAGCAGTGCTGTCCCTCACTTCTCCCTGACAAAGCCAAATGTCTGCTAATCTGTCTGTGATCACCGTGCTAATGAATGATGGCTTTTTCATGAGGACCGAGGACAGGCAGAAATTTGCCATTGATTTGCTGTGATAATCCAGATTTGGCTGCCGGCTGAGGCACACCACTCTCTCTGAGAAGAGTGCCTTTGAGGTTAAGGCAAGTCAGACACAATTGCCATGTAATCAATAATATTGAGTGCTGTAAGCTGAGAGATACAGCCGTGTGGGCAGTCCGGCTGCTCTGCAGAGAGCACAGCAGGTCCAGATATGTCTCTTCACTTTACACTGACTTAATCACACGTTACTCTCCGATAAGATATGGAACCACAACTCATTAAATAGACCTTGATCTCAGCCTGCCTAAGCCTTTTTCCTAGTACAACAATACAACTTAATCTGGATCCATGGCAGGATCATTGTGGGATATTACAGGTGTTATCATTGGCTAGAATTATCAGTGTGAGAATTGATATGATAATGACATGTAACTAGTGTCACCAATATAATGTTTATTCTTCCCATTTTGAACAAAAAGTGTTGGGATGTACTGTTCCATCATGTTGACAAAATTTGTCTTGAACCCGCACTTAACAAGGCTGCACAACAAATATATTGCCCGCAGAGGATGTGTTTGTTGTATTGACATTTTACATCAGTACACAAGAGACATAATAATCTGCCAAAGGTCAGCACAAGAATAATTGTTTTGAAAAAGGAAAAGACAAACCAATCCAGATAGGACCAAGAGCAGCAAAGGGAAGAAGAAAATCTCTGACTAATATGAATAATGGTAAAATAAAGAAAAAATGGGGACGTACTTTTACAAGATCGTAAGCACAATACGAGCATCTCAAACCTGATGCTCTTCTCTCTCACTCTGTCACGGAGGGAGCCTGTGATTGTGGTCACACCGAGGTGTAGGGTGTGAATACATATTTCAAGACAAATTCCCTTTTTTGCAGCAGAAATGTGAGTAGGCATTAGACTTAGTAGGTCCATCTCTTGCATAAACTTATGTTTAATGTTATTTTAGATGAATGAAGGGTGTATTTAATCGTCAGTGATGATGTTTGTTGTCTGTATGTTTAGGTCTGACAGGGTGGACAGAACATACATGACCAACAAAATGTATGGTCAGTCAGTCGGCATTGATTTCCACTCATTGCTAATTGTTTTGGGATGGCACTTAATACGTAGGTCCCTCAATGTGAATGTGCAAAAAGTGTGGAAGTGGGTGGGACAGTGCTGCAGGAGTTTGCACTGAGGACCTCCTTCCTGTTTAGCTCTCAGCAGTTGAACATGCATGCATAACTGATTAATTGCAGCATATTCTGTCTCACTGGTTTTAATGTTTTTGCACTAAATTCTTTAATGTAATTTCCCCCATTTCTCCAATTTTCTGTGTTAGTCCTCGGTAGCATTTCTCCTCCATTTCTTATAGTCATAAGACATTAAATCTGTAATCTGAAAGACATATTTGGTACCTACCGTCACTCCAGAAGTACTGTATGTTATATTTGTTTCTAAAGTAATTAAATGGATATTGTAAATCATGATCATTTAAGAAACTAGAAGATGATCATATTCTATATGTGTGTGTGTTCTCAACTAAATGTTAGCTCAGAATTTGCATGGGCAAAAATGAAGTGAATAATCAGAGAAATGTGGCACTGGTTAAGTGTGATTAATGCAAAGACGATTTATAAAGGAGGTTGTGCCCATCGTTTTTGTGGCGTTCAACAGAGTTTAATTGCTACCCTTCACCTTCCCACACTTCGTCTACTACTGTGATACTTAACTGATTGCAGTGGTACAAACTGTATGCCCCATAAACTGCATATTGTATGGTCACAAAATAATGTGAGTCACCCTTGTAAAAGCTGAGGAAAAAGACCAATTACCGTACCATTTTCAATAATGTTATTTTAAGTGGTGCTAAAACATAACAATAGTGGAATTATGAATATAGTCTGAGTAAGAACAACCTGACAGACCAGGCTATTAGAGTTCACTTAAGTCACAAAAACCACATTTTCCATTAAATTCTCAGGGTATGTTGATACTGTTTAATTCATTCGGTTTTGAGGTTATTATCTAAAAAGTACTACGTACAGGTACAGATATAGATGAGGATAGTCCAGCTGTAGTCCCTCTGTAACTTTCTGATGGTGCTGTTTGTGTGTAATGTTGATTATTGAATCCTATGGTGTCCTGGTGAGGGTAGAGGGAGATGCTGCTGCAGCAGAACTGCTTGTATATTCGATTGCAGCCTCAGCTCTCTCACACTCGGCCTGTCTGTCCATTATCCTTCAGTCATAGTCACCGATTTGTCATCTCAGAACTGTCCTTTAGTATTTAGAGGAAGTGTAGTGAAGAGACAGGTGTGTGTGTGTGTGTGTGTACTGAGTAGAGGCCGGACGCAGAGGTGAGAAATGGATTACAAAGTGAAATTGTATTGTTTTTGATTATCCACATTCACACTGGTGATTCACACTCAATTATTTGCTAAAATGTGCATGCCAATATTTGGCTAAATTAGTTGCTGAGTGTGTCAAGTTATTTCAGGTATGAAGTAAATGTTTGCTGAGGAAAAACCAAAATGTGGAAATGTGAAATAGTCTGCGTTCTGAGCATGCCAGTCAGTCAAATCCTTTACCAAAGCACCAGTGTCATTTTTCACAGGACAAGATGGGAGGAGAGGGCGTGAAGGGGAGACGGGGTCTTCAGGTCCCAGGAAGCGATAGAGATTAATGTGTAAAAGCAAAGACGGAGAGGACAGGAAACCAAGGGGATTAAATAAGTCGTCCAGATTGCATTGTTAGAGAAGGAAATGCAATAATCCTGAGGAAACAAGAATACAAATGAAAACAAATATGACTATTCAAACTGACACACGGTAAATAAAAATGTGCTGGAATCCACACACACTCACGCTCACCCACACAATGACAGTCTATTCTTAACTTTGCTTCTTCCCTACTCACCTGAATAGGTTGAATTGAATCCACCACATACTCTATATCTGCAAGATCACAACAGCAACAGGACAGCATGCTGCCGCACACGGCAGCACATTGTAATTGATTGCTTATCACACTGGATTCTGCAGTTTATTAAGCTTTTTTTCTTTTTTTTTTTCTTCTGGCATCATATACTTGAAGGACAAGCAGCAACCCAGTCTCTGCACAAGTTTACCATGAGCTGACGCACAGTGGGCTTTGGGGAGGAAGACGATTTAGAAGGATAACCCTTCAAAATTAAATCGTCAGAGAATGAGTTTGCTGACCAGTGAGACCTCGCTGAGACGTGTGATGACGGTGTAAATGGATGGAACAAATTCAGCATGGGACACACCGAACCTACTGTGAACTGTTGGGCTGTCGATGAGCTTCAGCGCACACTGTTTAGTGTTGGTGGATCTTGTCAGTGTGGCATGTCCTGCACTTAGGTCCTTGTCAGCAGACAGTTGGTGGCTGTTTGGCTGATTCATCATGTTGAATTGGCAAAGAGAGAGGAGAAGAAGGAGGAAGAGAAATCAAACTTGTTGGTTATCCACTGAGCGAAACACAAATGACGACAGCTACGTTTTTGATCTCAAGAAGTTAAAAAATTCTTTAAATGTATTTTCTGGCATTCTCTGGATTATAGCTCCAGCAGTAAGTGGCTAAATGTGACATGTATACAGAATATCCACACCTGCTAATCTGGAGAGGTATTGCATCATGGCAGTTAGCTTTAAGTCTATGCTGTGTGGTCTGCGCAACAATGTTGGCAGATCCAGATGCGACACAAGCGGGTGCAGTGGATGGAAATTAGTCATTTCCCTTTCTCTGAAGTAGTGAATCATGGCCTTTTGAGAAAGGAAGGAAGGAAAGGGACCGATGACGGGAGAGAGAAGGAGGCAAACAAGATAAAAATCTTTATTCGAGTTTGTGAGTTTAAGATCGACGCGATAAAGCTGTGTGGAAATGTACAGTTAGCTACTTTGTCTGTGCTGCATTTTAACAGTAACAGTACTGTGAATGTATATACTCTACAATTCTTCTTCATTGTCTCTACATGTGTCTGTTATTATTTGGCTTTATAAGTTAAGCTTGAAGGAATTTGGGCTTGTAACCAGAGGGTTGCTGGAGTACCCCTGAGCAAGGTATCCAAATCCTATTGCTCACTGTTAATTGGACACTCTAAATTGACCACAGTCACTAGGAGACCACCTACTGTACTCCTTCTGAATAAATGGGGGGGGGGAAGAGCATCTGGTCTTAAAATCTCTGCCAAATCAAAATGCTCTGCAGTGAATATCATTCACTGTGGTGAACCCCAGAGAGGGAGAAGCCCAAAGAAAAAAAGTATCCTTATAATAAGTCTGGTTAAACTGTGCCACATCATCTTGAAAATGCCATTTACACATTTTTCCACAAGATATTTGCACATATTTTAATCAGACAATTAACAGTGCAGTGTCTTGATTATGGTCATTAAAACGCTCGTACCCTAAAATGAGTTGTTGCCATGAATTAGCGTTCACCCCATCATCCCACCACTCAAGCAGACACACACAAGAAAACACCTGCTTGAAGCCTGGTGTTTAGCAAATCTCCTTTCTGTCATCTAATTATACCAATCACTTCTCCTGCTTACTTACACAGTAATTACCTAACATAAAAATGTCATTTTGTGGCTTGAGTGAAAAACAGTAATGCAGATGATTAGCTAACTAAATAACTGTGACAATATTCCCCGTTTGTCTTGTACTTCATCAGGTGCAGGTGATGTCGTGGAGTGTGGGCTTAGGTGGCAGGATGACATTTGCCAAACTCCTCCTTCCATTCCTCATTCTCCACTCTTTCTGTGAAGGTGAGTCTTTAAAAAAAAAAAAAAAAAAGAAATGCTACAGAGACTTTTATTTTGTGAGTGGTGATTAAGGAAATGTTTTTACACACTTACAATTTGTGTAGTTACTATGAATACATAATGCATAATGCTATACTTTTACGATGTAATATACAATATTATATTAAATAACATTAAAAACACTATCTAATTGAAATGCAGCCCATTTTAAGTTCTTGTGACGAACCCTAAACGGCAGTGGATTTACTGCGTGGCAGCGTTTGAAGCAAAATAAATGAAAAGGTTTTATGTTCAACATTTTCTGAATAAAGGATTATCACGGTGTCATCAACAGTTAACCATAAATCTACCTTATTTATTCAAATACAGGATGAAGAATAAAAAGCTGGCTTATCTAGGTTGTCTCTCAGTTACTTGATAAAATATGAATACCTTCCAGGCAACAGTAGGATTTGATTGCACAGCAGAATTTTACAATACTTCTCCCACTTCTTCTCAGTTCTTCATTATTTAATGCCTGAAAGAATACCATCTATACAGTGTGTATTCCCCTTACCTTTTCTTGACTTGTACAGCTTTTCCTTTCAGCCCAGTACCTGGTCTATATATTTTTTATTTTTTTTTGTTATCTCTGCCATTTCTCTACTCTTGCTCTTCTGTTTCAGCTCACTTTTCTCACCTGTTTTGCATAATGACTTAACATTATTGTTCAGCCCAAATAAATAAATAAATAAATAGACGTTCAAAAATATATGCCCGCCTGCTAGGTATTTTTCAGTGAGGGCTTAAAAAGAGAGCGCTTCGATGTAGTGGAAAGCTACAGTTTCTGTCTTACAGTGACAGGCAGAAGACACCTCCAGTCCCACATACACAATTCCAGAGAAGCAGGTAAAGTTATTAAGTGAATGCCACAATCTCTTTCCATCAAAGCACAATAAGTTTACCAGGGATTTATTTATACTGTGTATTCTCTCTCACCTCCTATTCTAACCTCACACCTCGTGTCTTGCCCTCCTGCATCTCAAACTAACCCATTAACACACTGGCTCTTTGCTCCTTTAGCATCACCTCCTTGATCCAGCAAATTGGATTGATGATCATTACTGTGATTATTGTGTAGCCGGTATTTCACCACCCAAGCTAAATGCTGTAATTAAGCCACGGATATAGATCGGAGCTTTGTTCCCATTCACCCCAGAAGATCTATGCCCTGCAAAGCGGCATCATCTTCCACACAGACCGACACATGACTGAATGAAAAGCTCCCACTTCAAGCACTCTCACTTCAGACAGCCTGTCATCCCCTGATCTCGTCTCAGTGTGGTCTGTTGCCCAGCTCAGCTGATCAAAGACCATCAGATTTGTTCCCTGATCTTCCCAACAAAACAGCTTGTATCACACTGCTTGCAGACACCACAGGACATTGTCCAAACATCGAAGACTATTAACCATTAAGAGGTCTTTTTAAAAGTGTGGCGTTGCAATGGAAATGGGTAGGAGGTTGTCTCCTGATTGGAAAACCTCAGTGAAGATGATGAACCCCAAACATTCCCTCATGGGTGTGCCATCTTTTTATATTAGTCCCTAAGGTTTCCAAGAAAACATAAGTTGGTTACAAAGATTGAAAAAAACATTTTACATGTAGAGAAGTGACATTTTCACCAATTTAATCACAGTTTAGCATCATACTTTGCATGAAGGCTACCACATTTTGAATTTATTTATAATGACCCTGGCCCTATGATGAACTGGCAACCTTACAATAAAGTGTACCCTTCCTTTTGCCCTATGTCAGCTGAGATTGGCACCAGCGCCCCGCATGACCCTCATGTGGAGGGTAACGTGGCAGAAGATGGATGGATGGATGGATATAATGACCCGTAATTAGTTTTAATGAATAAATAAAAAAAATTCCCCGCACAGCCGTCGACTTTCCTGCTAATACTGCACAAATGTCAGTTTTCATTACCTTAATAACAATTTTAATAATTACCACTTTATTAACAGCATTATTATTCATAACTTCCCTAATAGGAACTTGCGAGGAAACAGGAGTGATCAGTTTTTTTGTAACTTTATTTTATTTACAATATTACCCATGGAGGAGAAAATGTACTACTTGAAATGGATGATGAGATACACCATGCATTTTCAAATAAGTCATTACTTAACACCACATGTTTAAAATAATATTGAATAAAAAGTGACAGCCTAAATATACACAAACAGAATATACACAAATATTTCTCTTTCTCTTTCTTGGAGACGTTATGCTAACTATGGCATCCGTGCGTCATTTTTTGGAGAGCATCTGTTTTCATCTTTACTCCATAATTCTTTATTCCTCTGCTGTAATTGTAATTGAAAAAACATGTTCAGCAACAACTTTCTAACATATATAATGTATGAAGAGGAGAAACTCTGCATTTGCTTTCCAGGGACTCTAAACACTCATTGCACTCATTGGTTTTGCACCGTTTCTGAAAATCTAAAATGCATTAAAAATAGTCGAAAGTCGTTAAATTGATTATTTTCTCTTTCAGGCTCCAACCAGCCACCACGTTTCCTGAACTACTTCTTTTCGACCTACCTTCTCATCTATGAAGATATGCCCATTGGTAAGTGTTTGTGGACTGCCAGCGTGTTGTATTTGACTTTGTCTGCCTGTCTTTCAGCATGTTCACTGCAGTTCATGAAAAACCGAATTTTGATTCAAACCTATCTTTGGCTTTAAGTGTTAGACTTAACTAGGTTAGAAATGGGGTTAAATTGAGGGTTAAGGTTAGTATTGGTTGGTTGTGGTGATTAATGTTATGTCTATAGGTGTCCTAAGAATGCTGTGAAATGTGTCTGTGGGTTTCTCTAGGGCTTCTTCATCGGAGTTATTCTCCATAATATAGCTATCACAAAAGATACCTGAGATGATTTGGATATAGTTTCACCCTGGTGTTGATGGTTGAAGGAAAGAGTTTGGCCAGATTTGACATCACAACATTATTACCAGCTTACTCATATATGCTATTGGTGTTGGTTAGGGATTATGGTACGAACAGCAGACACAGTGGAGTCAGATTCCTCCTGGATCTATTATTCCCCCTTTTTACTTATTTTCTGTCATTTTTGTTGGTTGGAGTGATTGACAGGGCAATTTGGAGATGTCGGGCTTTTCATCATTTCTGAGGGTGTCGCTGGCTTTGAATTAAAATCCTTAATATTGGATTGATTTTCCAGGAGATTGTTTTTTTTTTTATATATATATATATCACATGACCTTTACACTCTGCCAGTCTGTCAACACTCCTAGTCCAAACTGTGGAGTGTTTGCTTATCCTTGTCTACACCCTTAAAGTTGTTGGTAGCTTTACAAACAGACAACCAAACATTTTTTACTTCTTAATAGTTTCATACGGCGGGTATGAATGAAAACATCACTATCCTAATTGACCAGTCTTGAGCATCATCCAGATCATTATCATCAGAGTTCATATTTTGTACTGCACACAAGAAAGTTTGTAGAATAAGGCTTAAATAAATCATCATCATCATTATGCCAGACACCATTACCTTTATAGTTGCTTGTTTTGGCATCTTTGTCCGGCAGTGCTACAGCAGTTTCTGGCAGAGGTCTTCAATCAGCTGGTGTTCTAACCAATGAAGGGCATGGCTGTGTTGGTGGCTGGTGCTGCTAATTTCCCTAACCACTCTGCCCAGGTTGCCCTCTGCCCATGAATCATCGTGTCCTCTCCTCGGGCAGCTGGGCTGCAGTCCAACAACACCTTCCAGTGGTCCAGAGAGCTGTCAGTCATGTCCCTGTCCCAGCCTGTGATGGCCTCTGCTGTTGTGTGATCATGAGGTTGGGCTGAGTGATTCGACAGTGACAATTTGTCAAGATTATTGTTTATTGGCTCAGCAGATGTCCTCGTCTAGGTGGAGCCCTAATTCATAAACACAATCACACACACACACACACACACACACACACACACACACACACACACACACACACACTCACCAACCACATTCAACTATATTTTATTATAGTTTGCAGTACATAACACAGTGAAGTAAATACCCCCAACACCAGCTAATTTTCTCATACACAAATTTAATATTACTTACAATCCAAAATGTTAATTTGATAGAGTAGCCAATGAGCAATTTCAGTGCTGACATAGTTCTTCCTCTCAAATTGAAGAAAGGGCAGATTAAAAAAAAAAGCATTTTCCACATCTCAGGGCTCAGTGCATTAATTGTCCTTAGAATGAAGGATTAATAAATTGAGCTTTCAGGGCACAGTCAATGTGATTTAATCATATTCAAAACTTAATGCTTTCCTCTATACTTCTTTAGACTATTATATTACCACAACTTTGAACATAAATGAGCAGCACTCTGACTGACTCAAAGCCATATTACATGACTTAAGTACACTGATCAGATTTTCACAGCTGAGCGCTCGCATTCAGTTAACGTGGAGGTTTTTCTAACCTGGGTTTCAATGGTTTTTGCTGGCATGTTTTTATCTAATTTCTTCTTTGGCAGCAATACAAATTCTTGCATTATTTCTGGAGCAAAGCTACGACATGCATTCATTTTCTAGCTTTTGTTAGCCTAGCCACGTATGAATTATGGCAAACATTTTACACCCTGGGACATGGCTTATTTATTCTATCAATCGAATTAATTGAGAGAAGGTGGCAAAATAAAAAGTGTTTTCTTCCTCTCTTGTTTGCCTTCCACAATCTGCAGGTGTGGCTTTTTTTTGCTTTGGTTAAAAATCTCTGGTATACCAATCCTTTTTTTTTTATTTGCTCATTACTTATACCTGCTAATTTTATTTTGAAAGTGTTAGAGATGAGTAAAGCAGACTTCCTTCAGTTACTTGTAGGATAGTAGGCACCACATCAAAGCTCACCTTTTGAGAGGCTCTGCATGCCTCAGCACCGTACAGCAGGCAGGAGCACATGATTATTTATCAGTAAGATGAGGGAACACAGTTTGGATATTTGATCTGAGACTTCACCCACTCATCTCTCCCTCTCACCAGCAACTGACGTAAAGCTGTTTGAATGATGCCGTACAGATGTGCACCGTTAGGGGCACATGTAACACAATGTAAGACTGGCCTCACTCAGCGTGAACTTGCACCTGCGACATGCAATATATTTTACCGCTGAGTCCAGAACATTTCTGTTGTCTCCCAGGCAAAATACAACAGCCTCATTTTTAGATCCAAGAAGAATCTTCAGTCCCAGCTGTTTGACACACAGTTGGACCACATTAGTCTGCTGAATACCACAGAGATCTGATGTTTTATTTCAATATTTAGAAGAAGAATATTTGAGTGCATGCATGATTGTCCATTTAGATGAGAGTAGGCTTCCGTGTGTTTACCTTTCATGTTTTTTTTGGTCACATTCAGGCAGTGGGATCATTTCATTCACTCTTTGGGGGATAGCCAAACAGAGGAGCTGATGTTTAAATGCAGTGGCAGATAACAGTATGTGATGTGTCAGGAAATGGGATATGTAATTACACTGAGAGAACACTTTGATTAAATGCTTTCATTTCCTAATCCACTTTGCCCTGATTTGGCAGATTACGCTCTCTACTGAGTAATTAACTTGTGGAAAGAACACAACATTTGTTAAAAATAAGAAACTTCCACTTTGCTGGCATGATTGTATGTATTGCAGTTTATGTCAATTGAGCTTAAGGCAGTACTGTTTGAGTGAATTAAGAAATTGAAATTATGCTAACTTTAATAATAACACATTGATTTGTACACGAAAGCCAGTATATACAGTGTTCCCCTAGAATTGATTTCTGCAGTGGTGCTGTTGACACTGGCCCATATTCATGCAAAAAATTAAATGGCCTTAGAGTCACTATAGACCATATTTCTCATGTTTAATTTTTTGTTTTGTCAATTTGAAGCTTTTAACGTTTATCTGTGGCAACTGATTAAAAAAACACAGACTTACTTTACAGTCTCAGCTCCTTCATGCACCCTATTTTCCTTTTATGTAACTATCATAATGCATGAATACTGAACTATTGTGGGTTAGAGTGAGATAGTAATATCACTACAGTCAGTTCAGATAGTTGCCTGTCTCGGTCGATTTACTTTTTTGGTCTTGTTGTTGTAGCATTTATTAACTGACAAACTGCAGTTCATATTGTACATTTACTGCCATATTGACAACTTACTGTAACCCTCTTCTCTGCCATTTTCCATTTTGCCACTTCACTGTCTTTTTTTTTTCTTCTTCTGCAATTTGCTAGTTACCCACCATGCTATTCCCCCGATGGAGCTATGCTACTCTAACTTCCCCTTTTTATGTATAATGAGGAGAGGATCCAGGAGGGTTTGATGCACTAGTTGATATAATCATGCTCACACAGTTGATATTAATGACTGTATGGATTTTTAGTACATGAATAATTAAACGTGTGTTTTTAGTCATTCATGTCCATGTGCTCATTCATCCTTTGTCTTTAAACGTAAGAGCATGCCATTGTCGTTAGGAAAAAGCTACTGAAAACAAAGTGGTTTCATTTTCTATTTCCCTTAGATCACATATTGAACAAATCCCACTTGCTAAGCGTACACACCTGTTTCAGTATGAGGAGGCTGTATAGCTCATTTGAGCCCTAATAGACCCTATTATGTAGCACTTGTTCATACGCTCTGTTTTTCTTCTCACGTGATGTAATTTTTCCTCGTAAGATTGCAGGGAAATGTGACAGAGACGGGGCTTTTCTTACTCATCTCAGTCACATTACTTACAGAACTGGGGCTATACCTTTTGAGTCATTTTTAATTTGTTTTAGTCCTTTGCATCCAAGCTGAAGAGTCTCCGCTGCTTGTACAACTACTCGCCTGGGACACAGTCCGTTTGATCTTCTTTATGCTTCTTTTCTTTTTCCTTGTTCCCATTTGTTCCTCCACATTCTTCTACTGCCACGATAAATACCTTGCACTTTTAATTAGCTCTGTGACCATTCCTAATTCAATAATAATTAAGGAGCAGGAAGTAGCCCCAAGGAATGACTTATTAAAGCCTTCCTCGAAACGTGTTGATAATGTCTGTGTACTCTCGCCTCAGCCAATTCCTAGCTGCCAGCTGTCTGGTGCAATCTGCATTAACTGTGAACCATCAGCACTCCCTCCTTGGGACACTTTTTGATTCACTAAATGTTATATGTTAGTTTGCTTTTTCCTAGAAACTTTTGCTAGCTATTTTAGATTGTATGGTCTGCTGGTGTGAATGCATTTCAGTCTTGATTGGACAACCTTTACTGCTCTTTTAACGAAGGACATTCAAGTGTGTAATTCACTACCGTGGTTGCTACAGTAACCCACATACAGATCAAAGGAACTTGAGACGGCTTCTGTCCCCATTCATTTCTCCATGGAAGAACGGGGCCGAAGTGACTCGTTTAAAAATAGGTCCGTCACATGTCTTCAGATTCGTCTTGGCATTTCTCATCCAGACAAACCGATACCCTTAGAAGCCTGTCGACCAAACCGATGGACAGACACACATTATATAGAGAGATGCTAGTTTAATCAATAAGTTCATCTTCTATAAAGTGGGATACAGTTTAAATGCTTAATTTGGGAAATTTCTACCATTTTCATCACAATGGCTATTGTCGACATCTTACAGTTTAATTCATCACACAACAATGTTTAAATAAAGTTGTAAAATAAATTGACAGCTGAGGTGTCATCCTTTACCCTTCATATTAAAAGTTCCATCATTAACCCTTCTGTTACCATCCCATCTCATTGCATAGCTCCGAGACCATGATCTAGAATATTCAAAACCTACCGGAAGATAGATAAGCTTTGCGCTACATACACTTGTTAATCATGGCAGCCCTCAGGACTTCTGCTGAACGACCGTCCAATCACAGACAAGATTCACCAGTGTGTCACACGTTTGTGACGTCAGCTTCTCAGTACTGTCCAATACCTAAACAGTTGAATAACTGCCAGATGTTGAAAGTTGAAGTTGTCTTGGGGAAAAAAAGGGGGCAGAAGCTCCCTCTCATTGAACATTTTTAATAATTCTACAGCCATAAAATCAAAATAAATCCAGACGGCCTCATTATCATGATGGTCATAAGAGGATTAAGCACCAAAGTTGAAAACATTCAGAATGAGTGTGAACCCCCTTTTTGACATTTGAAATAGTTTAAATGCTCCGACTGTTCTTCTGCCTCTTCAGACCAGACGAGTGTTGATCAAATTAAGAGGGCAGAAGGGATGGTCTCTATGAAGGCTGAGTTTTTGGATGTTGACAACCAAGGCTGTTTCATCTTGCAGCAAACATGCTCTACATCTGTCTGTCTTAGTTATACCTGTTGAAGAAAGTGAGTATTCCTCATGTCCGAACCACCGGATCTCAGCAGGAGACGAGTCCTAACAGGAGATATTCTAAATTATTTTAAATGATTCTCTCCTTGTGAAAGGTCCTCGCATGTCTCGTTTTAAAAAGGGGATACACTTCCTTCCTGTGAGAGCTCTCGGCTCTCATTGAGCTGTTGCATTGACTCCCATGGTGGCTCCCAATAATGCCAGCAGACTGCCATCCATGAGGGACCTCTGTTTAGTCAATCATCCCTTATCTCTCCCCCATGGTGCCATGCTCCCCCACTTTCCTCCCCGAGGAAATAATAGGGTCCATGGTTCAGCGGTGTCTGCAAACACACCATCCATCATGACGCTGTGCCGCGCTATATTGTCTGCACTTACCTTACACATAATGTGTTAGTGTTATTAAGGCCAATGCAAACAGTCACCACTCACTGGTCTCTCATTGCAACGATGCTTTTGAGTTTCCACACACATGGCACCTGGATATTTTTTGGGAGGGATTTTGTCAAGAAGAGTAAGGGAATGATATTTTGCATCTTTTGAAAAATGGGTTTTAAATGTCCTGCACTGACTTGCTCTTAATATTACGATATTGATTGCATTTTTCACAGACACAGTGGACAGCATTTACATTCAGATGAGAGTTTGTCAGGGATTTTTTTTTTTCTTTTTTCGAATTTCAGTGTCGGTGCTCCACGGGCAATAACATCACGGCGCTTACTGCGCTCTCTTCTGCGAGTGGTGGTGCTATGTCCCGGGTAATGTGCAGCTAAGAAAATGCTTTATTTAGCTGAGCACCACATTTGTTTCCATAATTCAATTCAGTTGAATTTGTACGCACACCGATTTCTTTTTCTGCTAATTATTTTAGTGCTTTGCTTGATGTGAGCCCTCTGCTGATGACTGTCACAAGTACATGACCCATGTCCCCGTCCCCGTCCCCTTCAGACAGTTGACCTACGGCCATTTTTTTTGTACCCCCATGTCACTTTGCAGAACCCACCGACATACCGCATAAGGAAAAATAGACGTTGTCAGTTAATTCATTCATTCTCATTTGCTTAAATTCTTAATGGCAATGACTCGACGAACGTTTAGTCATTGGCATCCGTCGTCTGCGCTGCAGAAAACCATATCTCGACAAATAGACTTTGCCCGTATTCAGTTGTTATTGTACAGTTGTAACCGCGGCATAGTAAATTTATGCTTTTTCTTTTTTTATCATGAAAAATTAGTTCTCAGCCAACAACAAAATGGTCAGAGTAAGAATTATTGTGACTGACATTTTATTGACCTGATTTGCATTAAATTTATCCCAAGTGATATTCAAACAATAACCCCCTCCTAAAACCAGTTTATTCACACATGACCCGTATTTAACGTCTGATAAAGCCAATGCTGTGTTAAACACTGCAATCCAACCATTAATTAAAGTTCTTTATCAAAATAAAAGTAACTACATTTTTGGCTCAAAAGTTGTACTTGAGGAAACTTCCAGGTGTATTAGGAGCAGAATGTGCCCGAGTATTTTAGGTTTTTTTATTATACAGAAAAGCTCAGTCTTTGGTGGTGTTGTAAGTGTTCAATAATTGGATTTTATTATTGATGCATTAGGTGGTGGGCAGAATTTTAATGCCACAGTGAGATGGAGCGGATTTAAATTATTCATATTACTGGGTAGATGAATCACTCCCTATATATCGCATTGTCATCTGTATATCACATGCTGTCATTTCAGTATGTACAAAGTAAAGCAACTGTAGGTGTCACTGTCATGCAGATGTAGGGGTTGTTAAAATGCAGTAAAAGAGCATTCATTTGAAACACTGAAGTTACAATCACCACAAAAATGTGCTTGGCCTTTGATGTACTCATTTTCTCTTTCACTAAATATGAGTTGTTTTTGATAGTTAAATGTACTTCATATTTATTTACCAAAGTCTGAACATAATTTATTTATTTTTGCTCGAAGAATTCCTTTTCCTGTTATAGTAGCAATTCAAATCTCATATTTCTTAATTAAATATCTCTTTTCCATATGCTTTAAACTTGGAACCATTAGTCAAACACAAAGTTTTCATTTTCATTATGGACATACTGTATACTATAAAATGTCTCCTGGAGGTGAAACTGTGCATCAGCTATCAACATGTCTCGACTTTCAGCTGCATGTGTAAAACAAATTAAGTGTTTTCTCCTATACGCTCTTCAACGTAGTGATCGTCTTACCAACTTCTGTAGTGCGGCCTCCTCCTTTTTTCAAGTTTTCCTGTTATGACCAGATCTAGAGTGAGAAGCCAGAGAGACAGAAACCACGATGGGGCTACATGCTGAAGAGCCCCAGGCTGTGTGTGTGATATTTCCCTCTGTTGTAAAAGTTAATTGAAATTGTCTGTGGGAGTGTGGCGTGACACCAGGTTGAGCAACGCTGCCACGGCACACAGCGCTGCGCTGACAGGCGTCACTGTGATGGTGGCAGTGGTTAGATTACCTGACCAACTGAAGCTGGGCTCTCACACAATGATACAGATACAGCGAACAACACACTTTGTGTCCCCAAAATGAAGCCTGTAATTCAAATCCATCTGTTTGTGAGTGATTGAGTGAGTGAGTGAGTTGTAGAATAATTAGAGAACTTTTTTTTTTTGATGGTGACTCTCGTTTTCATATCGGCATCATCTCATAGTTGATGTTGTTTACTCGTGTGTGCATGTGTGTGTGTGCGTGGGTGAATGAGTGTGAGACTCCTATCTTGAACGCCTTGGGTTTAAACCCTTTAATCCTTACAGCAGTACCTGCAAATGATCAAAGTATCAAGAGGGTGAACCCTACCTGAACAGTGCCTCACACTTCTGTGTGTGTGTGTGTGTGCGCACATGCATGTGTGTGTTTGTTAATGCAGGGCTGTGTATTTCCAACCTAATTTCCCCCCCTAATATTAATGCATTGTTTGGATTTAGCTATGTGTGTGTCTGTGTGCATGAGCATGCACTGCCCCTTTCTCCTGTACTGAAATGTGGCAGATCAGCTTCTTGCAGCTGTTTATCTGGCACAGGTGGGTCACGGCTGATACCTGCCTGAGCCACACAGAGCAGCTAACCTGGAAATTGATGTTTCACATCAGCGACCACCTCTCTCTTTGCTCCATTGCAGGGATGCTGCAGGACGTGTGCGTGTGTGGGTGTGTGTTGCTTGCATATATGGCACACTGTATGTGTTTATCTGTTTTTTCTGCACACCTTTTGAACGCACATATGCATGCGTTCCAGTCTCCCAGCAAGCAAGTTGCCGCTATTTGTTACATTGGTCTTGAATTCTCAGGTTTTTTTTTAAGCCTAGTTAAAAAACGTTTTCCAATTACAGAAATGTGCAAGGAATTAGAAATGAAATGTCATGGAAAACTCCTAATGGTTTTTGAAAATCACAAGGTTGTAGGTCTCAAAGACCTATAATTTCAAAAGTAAAAAAGTCTCTTACTGGGACATGCCTAATGCTCTGAATATTAATTTGAAAATGGAACTTGAGTTTAAAGCACTTTATTCAACATATTTTACACTGTCTCGTTGTTGGAAGCCATTGCTGCTTCACTTTTAAGCCTATTTTGACTTGTATAAAGCCAGTGGTCCGACTGTCTAACTTGTTTGTTTTCTTTGCGTTAGCAAACTGATGGGATGCAACTTGTGACAGTAAAAGCAAGTGTGTTAAATTAGATGGCTGTGGAGAAATATGAGCCCGGGTCACATGAGGCTGGTGTGAATTCTATGGAGAAAGGTTATCTTGTCCTTGTCCTGAAAGCTGACATTTGTTCCAATAAAGGCCAGCATGCTGGTGCCAGATAGGATTAATTGACAAGTGAGGTGACTGCACTCTGTCCCCCATTTACAGGCCAGTCCAAGGCTCAAATCTGCTTGCTTCTGTTTACTGGTGTCTCAATCTCTTCTACTCTGGATGTCACATACTCATTTAGTCCTCACACTTTCTTCTTTGCTTTCAGTCAGTTGCCAATCACCGCCACATGATGGAACTGTGGCCTTTTTTCAATGTAGAGATGTATTGTTAACTTGGTGTTTTGCTTTTACCATATTTTGATGCCTAATTCTATGTCATTTGTCTAAATCAGTACCTTTTAGTACAACGATGGCCTGAGAAATCATGTGTGTATGTGTGTGTTTGTGTCGTTTTGCATCCTACCGGGATGGTGAGCTGAGGGAATGAGGTGTAATTGAACTCTTCTCTCTTATCTCACAGCCAAGAAGGTGTTTGACATTTAACAGGCCTCCTTAGAAGCACAGATCATTTTTTAAGGAATATGGCAGGCTTCTCTGTTGTCTTTCCTCTCTGTCTTGCATGCTCTCCATCTCTTTCTCTGCCTTGCATGTTTGTTCTCTCCCTCTCTCCCTCTCTCTCTCTCTCTCTCTCTCTCTCTCTCTCTCCCTCTCTCTCCTTTCTATTTATTCCTCTGTGCAGTTGTTTGTTTGCAGTAAAAGTCTGTTGCCAGCATATCCTGGGCTTTTCTGTCATCAGCCATTGTGCATTCAGGATACTGTTCATTTGCCACTGACTTTCTACAAATTTAACAAAACCTTGAGTTACTTAAACTCATTTGTTACCCAAATCGATTATGGTTCCTTTTCAGCAATGAGTGTGCAGCGTGTCTTTGTAATGGGCTACTTTTTGGTAAAGGGAGACTGTAGAGGTCTCGGAGAGAATGAGGGGTGTGATGAGTCCATAACTGATCAACCAGAGCAGCTGTCACTGCACAGCTCTCCTATTCACCTCCCTTGTTTTTTTATGTTTCCCTCCATCACTCTGTCCCTTTTTCCAGATTGACCAAGGAGGTCAATTGCCAATTTGCCAGTGCCAATGTCTTTGTCAGGAAACAATATTAATTTTGGCTAATTAGGACCTGAAGCTAATGAGTGCTACAGATAATGAGTTCATTTATAATCCATAAAACAAGTGTGGCGTGGTATGGGATAAAAAAAAAAAGCTATGGTGGCTGCAGCCAGACAACAGATTAAGGCAGGAGTGTAGCAAACAATCTGGACAGATGCATTTTAGACACACATGCCATCATTTTACAGACACACAAACGCACACTCTCTCTGTCTCTCCCCCTCACTGACACGCACACTCTTACTTAAGACTGTGGCATGTCTGCATTGCAGTCCTTTGCTGGTCAGCTGTAGCACATCTTTAGTTTATTTTTTGTGGCAGTTATTATCTTATTCATTTTCTTCATGTAACTGTCCTCTCTAACTATCTCGCCTTACCTCTGAGTCCCCCTTTCTCTCTCCCTGCCATTACACGTCCGCATCGTAAGAAACATGTTCAATTTGGATAACAACAGAAAGAGAGAGTAAAGGAGGGTGGTGGAACTGGGATGAAGGAGAAATACGAGCAAGAGGGGGGAGAAATGGAAAAAAAAATGGATGGAAAGCGTGCAGGCAGGGAATTGTAGGCAGAGGCGAGAAGGAGGAATTGGAACTGGGATGAATGTAAGGAAAAGGGCAGGACAATGGAATGGTGAAATAGCAGAACATGTTGATATGAAAGTAGAACTGATACACATGGGTAAGTGGGAATAGATAATGGCAGAGGGGGACAGGATGTTGAAAAAGGCTTCATAGCAGATGGATATGAGAGCGAGAGGTAGATGAAGAAGATAGAGTTGCACAAGTGACTCTGATAGCCTGGCCAGTCATTTGACTATCCTGAGCCTTGCTACACATGACCGGGATCAGTCTAGTGTGGCCTGTGAGGAACGGTGCAATTCTCAAACTGTTACACCTTATGGGCGACTGAGAAAACACTATTACAGACACCCTTTTTTTGAGTAAATCAGATTACCCAATCAGATATTTCATATATCTCATCTGAGAGATTCTTCAAGTTGAGTTTTTTTTTTTTTCCATCAGTCATTGTGCAGTTCTGGTCCCCAGAAGTATAGCTTCTTCTTCTGAGTTCTCACTTTTAATGCTGCGATCCGTGGTAGAATTACTCACTGCATTGAATAGCACTGTCAGCTTGGTGAAGATATGTGACTGGTACAGTCAGCGGCAGACCAGGAACCAGAAGAAGGTGGGAGTCAGACGAAGGCGGCTGCCTAGTTTCTTCTCTCTCCTACAACTTAATACCAGGCAGCATGTGGAGTTTCATATGTGTCAAAAACGTTGTTGCTGTCACCTTGAACTTCCCACTAAATGTTAAATAAAAAAAAAGTTTGATTATCTATAATGAGAAAATGGGAACAAATCATTATATTGGTATTGGACAGCTAAAAACAATGAGACGCACTACTGAACTTTGATTCGTACCTGGTTAATATGGCAAGTCAATTTAAATGCTGAATCTACAGTATATAACATTGGGAGAAAGCAGTTTGTACCAGTGGTTTGGTGTTTGTGTTGTCCCTTGAGCATCTGCTTCTTGAGAACTGGTTGCTGCACCAACAACAGGAATCATCCTGTCAATTCATATAAATCAAAGCCAGCTGCTGCATTCTCCTGAGTTTATAACAAAGGAAAAAAAAACAACAACAAAAGGGCAAAGTATATTCCATTTACGTTGAATAAATTAAACACAGCCTATACTATAATAACTATACATCTAGTAGTTGTTATTTTTGCATCAGAATTTCAGAACTAGTGAGCAAAAGGTGGAAATGACATTGTTTTGTTAATAAAAGACAAAAGCGCCACAGTATGTCTTATTTCACTCAAGTCTGAATCCAAGCAGCTTCTCATCAAACTAAATGAAACTCTTGCTTTCTGCAAAGAGAAAATAGCATGGAACCTCAAGTGACATGAGAATGCATTAAACCTTGAGTATCCGTTCAGTATTAAATCACTAAAATATCTGAATTCATGTAATTAGATAAACCTGTGGCTTTTAGCCTGTGACAAGTATGAAAGTCTATCACGGGAAACTTTTTGTTTCAGTTGCACCTTTCATTATTCATCACTGGTGGCTGCCTTTGGTTTGTCAGTTAAGAGGAAGATTCAACCACTATAATTTCCATAAGTTTTTTTTTTTTCTTCTCCTGCATTTATATTTAATGGTTCAAATGCAAAATACTAATTAACTCTCTCTTGTGCTACTTCTTTTACTCTATAAACTAGTCCATATACACAGGTTTATAGGTGTATTAATTAATAATATTAAAATAAAGAAACAATAAGTTGGGCCACAGCTACTGATTGGCTAATAAACATATCTGTGTCATTTGTCCAGTATGTAGGTATGAGGAAAAATGATCAAAATGGAAACTTTAAGACTTCATTTCTTGCTTTAAAGCAGACCAGCCAGTAGCCACGGCAAACAATAAAAATGACAAAGGGTAAACCTGATGGAATGGTCACCAACGTTCCTCTCTTTGATCTAATCATTTACAACAGAGAAGCCACTTCTGAATCTTAGAGCTGTCACACATTTATTATTCTCGTATGTTTCATGAAGGAAGAGAAGCCTTTGTTTTCACTCTCCCCGCCAATGGCAACCAGGGCCGGAGGTCAACTCTGAGTTGCCACAGATTTTCTCTGGACCCCAGCACCTGCCATTCCACAGCCGTCCCAATCGCATCCACAGAGCTGACAGAAACAACATCAGCCTTATATTTCAGTAACACAGAGGCCAAATGATAAACATGTATACGGGAGAGAAACTGAAAAAGGCCAAAAGGGAGAGGCTTTTGTTTTATTGTGTGTGTGTGTGTGTGTGTTGCTTCATATAGAGGGTGGCATGTTCCATTACCCAAGCATGATTTAGCACACTCTCAGGTAATAGTCCGCACCAGTGAGGTCAGCAGAGGGCCAGTGTTGGAAACGGGCAATGCAGGGAGGATGAAAGAGAGAGGCAAATAACTGAATTAAAAGCAGTGAGCAGCAAAACCGTATGAAAAGAGCAAAGCAAGAAGGCAGAGATAAGGCGAGAACGGGGCAGGCATTGCAAAGTGACAGTGCTGATGGACATGTTGGCATGTTGGCAGAAGTGGCACGGTTTATGGGTGGATGCATGTGTGTTTGGGGTGGGAGTATGGTTTTGTGACAACGAGGGGCGAGACTGGCTCAGCCGTCACTCGGGGATCCTCAGTAGCACACAGTCACCTGTCCACTCCTATCAGCGCTGTCTTTGTCCCTCTGTCTGGCCTCCACAAGCGGGATGGAGCATGACGAGAGGACGACAAAAACCAAAGGGGAGAGAGCGAGGGAAACGGCAAGACTGTGATGGGATGGAGTAGAAAATAACAAGAGCAAAGAACTTTCCTTTGTGATCGGAGCCGTGTGTGAATATGCAGTGACAGGTTTGCCTCCACACACCAATATGTGGGGGGAGTGTCCAATAATGTCCTTCACTGTCCATCCGACTTTCGCAGTGTGATTGGTTAGTCACAGCCTTGTCACTCAGTGTTTCCATCATTTTGCCATTTGGGTGTATTAGAAAGCCAATCTTGGGCTGGACATCCAATCATACGCCTCATCCTCCTTACTCCACTGTAGACGGAGTTGAATCACTCACTTTGGATTAAGGGCAAGTGAATGATTCATATCTGGACAGCAGTGTCAACTTTAAACTTTAAATACTCTGACAATGAAACACACTGATAAAGATTGTGCAGTTGACAGCCCACATTTATTCAGCAATATACTGTTTGCACAAGTTCCTAATAGTCTTACTCTAAGTGAAATGTTTACTCAAAATATGCCATTAGTTAGGATGTTCTGTTTATAATATCTGATGACAGTGTGCAATTTCTATAGAAATCCCTTAGTGCCTCTTTGCCTCTCTACAAGCTGAAGAGAATGACAAACGAGACAGCGTTCCCTTTTTTCGTGTTGTTTTTTCCTCAAGGTTAAAGCACAGTAAGGCTTTTGATTTTAAGCTACAGGTACATAAACCATTTGTTTTTAATATTTTACTCCTCCAGTATACTAGTCCATGTCAGCCGCAGCTCACAGAGCGAAAGATTAACTTCTAAATCTCCTTTTTTTTTTTAAACTTTTCATTCATACCAGATACCCCTCAGAAAACACATATACGCTTGTTTGATATACCGATGTTGGCGATGTTGTTACACATTATAAGTGTGTGTCCTTTTATGTTAAAGCAGAGACCACAGAACACACACACACACACACACACACACACGATGTGAGGTCTGGGAGGTGTGTATTTCTCTCAGGAATGGCTAAAGGAAAGACAGAGGGTGTTCTCCTCCCATCCGTGACAGATTTAGTCATAAATCTGTTGGATTAATACACAGCCTCCCAAGGACTCTTGCAGTGTGTGTTGTTGAAACACAGGAGTCACTTAGAGCCAGACTCTAGGCACTATTTGTCTTTGGCTCTCTTTCTCATCACAGTTATTGATGTCACGATGTCACACGCACACACACACACACTCACACACATGCGCACAAAGGAGAGAAGTCCAGTGCAAAATAGTGAAGGAAATCAGATTCAGGTTAATGATTTTCAAGGTATCCTTGAAATATAAGGATTTCTGTCAGATAAATGAGTTGGCTAGAAATATAATTTATATAGTCATTTGAAGAATTGTTTGAAGAATATCTGTCATTTGTTTATTCACGGCAGTGGCTCGAAAAAAATAATTGGAGCATAAACATAATATATATATTTTTTCTTCCCATAATTTTGTTTTTATTGTTAGCCATTTAACTGACCTCCCTGGGGGAAAAAAGGCTTTACGGTCACTCCGCGGCTGCCTTTTCCCCCTACAGAGAAATAAACTATCTGCATGCATCCTCTTTTCAGCTATTAAAGATGCCCCCCGTACACATACACCTCTCTTTGTATGGAAATTGAGGTCCAAGCACTCAGTTACTGGCCACTACACTGTTGTCATTCCAGGACAATACGTTGCGTTTATTTCCACATCCACCTGGCTTCCCAGAAGAACCTGATTGTCTAGATATTAACGGCACACACCACCGTGGGCAGGGAAAGCAACCATGAGATGATTTTTCAACTCATTTCCATCTTATTTCTCAAGGAAGAGAATAAAGTTTAATTTATTGTGTGTTTGAGTGGAAGTGAGGATTCAAGTTCATGCATGTGCCCCCGAGAGATGTCTTAAAAGGATGAGTCTGAAATGAGTGACTTAAATCCCTGATGGGGTCTGACTCATAAATTACCTTCAAAGTGTTTCACATAAGCCACACCTGAACAGACAAGACAGTTGGGCTCCTGCACTGGCATCGGTAAGAGTGTGTTGGTCAATATAAATATCCAGCGTGTTTAGGCCAATAATGGGTGTGTAAAGTTCACGACTACCTTGTTTTTTAATCGCCGTAATTTAAAACCGCAGCTTATATTTCACCGTTTTTACTGTAATGACTGGCGCTAACAGCTTTATGGCAGTTTCATATTTTAACAAAAGTAAATGGCATTTCTGCATGAGTGTGCACCATTGTCTACCAGTTTATGGCTGCATCAATCTTTCAGTGCAGCGATTCAAACAGATGCCAACACACACGCTCACTTTCTGTCGCGGCATGCAACAGAACCAGCCTTTTATGGCACACAGTCAATTAGCAGGATGTGGACCTGCATGCTCACTCTTTATCACCGGGCCTGTTATCCCAAACCTAATGGATCCGATGTTGGGAATTCTACAGCATTGTAGCTTGGAGTCACGGTCTCATAATCACAACTCATCTCTGTGACAGATGTGTTTTTCCGTCACTGCGTCTCACCACAGACCCTACTGTTCAGTGTCTCCTCACACGGCAGTTCATAAAGTAAAACATTCTGCACTATTAAGTAGGGACCGAGAACACAGGCACTGTATTTTCATGCCACCAGTGTGCAGCAAACAGTATTTGCCTGTGTGAATTCTTGATGGAAATGATTGATGTGAGGCAGCATGGCTCCAGCGTGCCATTGCTGATGTATTTGAAGGCTCTCTTTGTCAGTGGATAGACAGTGTGGTAACATGAGTGGCATCACACTGACTCATCAGACCAGGCCTAAGCCCAGCTTCAAGACAATTCATCAAGTATTTATACCGAGCAGGTAAAGATCAAGAGTCTCTCTGCCCTGCCCTCCACGCTCAGTCTTTGTCATGAGGTGGCTTCAGTTTTTCTTTCGACTGCCTCTGCTTTGGTAGACAGCACTCTGAATACTGCCCATATAGCCATTAAGCCTCTGTGTACCATTATATTTGAAGCTATAATTCATAACATACCTGAAATTGGAGCCCTGACAATGGCTGTTCCACTGAATCAGTGCTTGGATGAACGAAAGGTGTAGAGATGTCACCAACATAATGAAAAGGGCTTTGGCCTGTAGCCCCTTTTCTTTTGCAAGCTCCAGGCCCCAGGGCAGGACTGAGCGCAGTCCTCTTCTAACACATGCGACTCCTATTGATCCAGCAGGGATTGATGTCCTCCAGCAACTGATTTAGTGCCCCCCCCTCCTTCCTAAAAGGTTGGACTGAGTAAAACATGCAGCTGCTGTATAGTTTAGCAAGTCTTTCTCTCTTTTTTTATATCTTCTCACCACTTCCAGAGCCTTGTCTCCTCTGAATTTGTCATTTCATGTGTTTTATGGCAGTGATGCCACACTGAAGCAACACATTGTCTTAATACAGAAGTCCTACTCAACAACTTCAAGAATGCACTTATGTATAAGGTGTGTATTTATTACTTTCTTAAATAAATCACCCACCTCCACCGCTCGCTCCTCTTTTTCTGGTTTATTCCTCAACGTCAGCCATTCATCTGTCCCAGTCTTGTGAATGAATTATCCCAAGACATTTGACAGAATCCTTACAGATTTCACCACAAGTCTAATAGGATCAAATGAAATTACATTTTATATTTAAAGGTCAAATGTCAGCTTTATTATGCCATCATAATACAACCAAAGGGCAGTCATTTCAGTTTAAAATGTACCCTCATACTGCCCTCTCTACCTCAAACCATATTCGAACAGCTCTGGTTTGGCGAACAGATCCGGTTATGTGCTTATTTTGGTTTGCTCTGCCAGTCTTTGTTCTGACTTCATTATGAGACTTTACGTGTTTGAATTTGAGCGTACGAGGGTCAGGGGGACAATGGGAGAGAAAAAGGTGAAGTGGAGAGAGAGATGATTCCTCTCGCACATCGCTCTTGTCATGAGAGCAGCGGTGCAGAGGAGAAGAGGAGGGGCACTGTTAATGTGCACTGTATCATTCATAACAGTAATACTAGCATCACTTGCTGCTAAGTAGTATCATTTGTCAGGGGAAAGAGCTCGGTGCCACAGGGTTACAGATAAGTATGAGAAGGATGAGTAGAAACACACACACGCACACACATACTCAGAAATTTTTGTGATTACAGAAATGTTCCAACTGAACCTTGAACCAACAATTTGTGCCCTTAAATTAATTCCAATCCAATGGTTACCTTCAAACAAAACTAATTCAAACTTGTAAGGTGTACGGTTTTTACAAGTATATCTTTGCCAGAGGTAAAAAAAAAAGAAAACTAAACTAATACAACATTTCTTTCATCATATTAGGCATTTCCATCTGTAAAGCTAAAGTAAATTATCCTAATTATAGCAATTTTGATCTGTAAATGTGTTATACTTAGGGCAAGCTGAAACACTGATGAATAAATTACATTATATTTGTGAGCTCTCCAAACTGCAATCTTTTAATCTGCACTGAAAATCTACCACATAAGCTTAATAGGTTGGTGTCTCTTTTTTTCATCTTCCACAAGACTGAGGCTCTCATACAAATGTATATCTGCACTTGTGAAACAGACAATTCCTCCACAGTCAAAAGGGCCAGAGGGAGGGGGAAAAAAGTCTGTTATTATTGATGACTATGAGGTAAATGCTTAATTTGCACTGTCCTGAACCAAATTATAACTTATATTGAAAGCAGCTGAATTTGCATAAATCTCATTAGATGCAATGAGAGGGGTTCATAAATCGTTATATTAATTAGTAATTTTTGCCACCCTTTCAGAGGAAAATGGGATATATTAATAAAATGAGAGGGGCGTATGATTGTGGAGCCTAATTGGTTGTTGTGTTTAGGAGTTTGGTGCGCATGTGACAGGCTTGATTTAGTTTGGTTGTGCCTGTCGTTTGGCAAGTACCTGCAGAGAACGAGTGTGTGTGTGTGTGTGTGTGTGTGTGTGTGTGTTTTGAGGCTGAATTGTACTGCTACTGCCTGTCCTATCATGTAGTGTGTTTGGTTAGCATCAGAGCACAAAATTTAACAGTTTTTTTAAATTTACATTCACTGAAATGGTTTCAGATGAATGTCTATGGGTAATTTTCACCAAAAATGACATGTTTGTGGTTGCAGTGACAGAGCTGTAGTGAGTAAGAACAGGCGCACCTATTTATTAAGTGCAAGTCCTTGGTCTGCCTTAATGGACCGTCAGTCTAATTCAGCACCATGGACAGCACCCACATTGGCAAGGTAAACAAAGCCTCTTTTCCACCAAGCGATACAGCTTGGTCCAGTACGGTACAGCACACAATACTTTTCCATTTTCATTGTCCAATGTTGACATGGGTGCCAAAAGTATCAATCCATACACTCCAATATTTGCACTCTTCCACTCAGGAACCAAGCACAGTTGTCCGGCTTCTGAAAGGCGGAGCTAGACACACCACAGTCGGTAGATTCGTTGACAGAGACTTGTCACTTATGTGTGATTGTTGGTAAAAAAAAAAAGTGGTGTTTTTTTGTGCAGCCTGCAGCCACAAACAAAGCCTGTCTACCTCTTGTGATAAACGGCCACACGCCTAGAAGAGAGAACACAGAATGCTGGATGTCCTACATTGTTGGGTTTTGTTTCATGTGTCACCTTCTTCTTCTGTGTGGAATTCACAGGCGTGCTACACTGTGTCTCGCTGGTATGCTATTGATATTGTTGGACATATTATATGAATAGCCACAAAATGTACATATATGGACCACACACCCCGTGATGGAACAACAGGTCAGATCAGGTTGTGTACTGTTCCAAACCACACTGTGGCGATCTGAACTGCACGGTACCGCTTGGTGGTAACTTTCCCTTCAGTCCGTTGTCCAGCAGTTTTCCAGCCAGTAATAAGCCTTGTCACATGGGTTGCAGGGTATTGATGTTGTCCTCTATGCCACTCCTAACCTCACCCTTGCCCTTCTCAATACATCTGTCCAGCATGGTGGATAAGCCTGATAGCACTTTCACCTCTGCCTTTGATCAGCCAGCCTGTCTGAGCTCTAGTGTGTAGTGATGAATGATGCCTGTGAACTGCTGCGGCTCCAATTAAAACCCATTTACTCCTCTGCCCCCTACAATTGCTTGTAAATTAAGGTGCTTTTTTATGCCATCTTTATCCGTAGTTGAATGTCCATACTCTGGCCCTGATAGTCCTTTAAGTCAGTGGTTCTCAAATGACCCAGCCTTGGGACCCATGGTAGTTCTGCATCATACAAAACCCAGTTTTGTGAAACACTTTGTGAATTCTAAGGCTAAATTGCAATATACAGTATATAATGGTATTTCATACAAAATTTGGTGAATGTTTAACTCGGGCTTCATGCCACATGTGTGATGTCAGACACCTTTACTAAAATACTATTAAAAAATGAAACGCAGATGCAGATTATTACAGATAATGTGGATATCTGGGTAAAAATAATTCTAGTTAAAATGATGTTGATGCTTGTGAAAAGGATTGTCATAGTCCTGACTGAGAGTCACTGCTTTTAGTACAGCACATGTTGTGGTTACGATCTCTTTTTCAGTGTTTTGTTGCATCAAAAAGTGTTTTATTGTAGTTTTGTGTGACCCACTAAGGTGACTCAAAATATTGCAGTTGAGTAAATAGCAATAATGTCGCTCCTAAAGTCAATACAAGGTCACATACTCGATCAAAAATCCACTATGACGTTTGACTCTTTGTTTTGGCAGGTTCCTCAGTGGCCCAGCTGAAGGCAACTGATCCTGAGGGGGAACCCTTGGTGTACGGGGTTTCAGGGGAAGAGGCCATGAGGTACTTTTCAGTGAACCAAGACAACGGTATTGTCTGGCTTCGACAGCAGCTGGACCGTGAAGTAAGAACACCAGAAAAACTGCACACACTTTCATATTACCACAGCTAATGCACTATATACAAGAAAAGACTTGCAGGGGGTTGAATGTAAATGATCAAATGACGATAGAGCAGTGAAAAATGCACTATGCTTAAACGGACAATGTGCAGAAGTAAAGGCTTCGAGTTCTGAGTGGCGTTTCTTTGTGTTGTTCTGCTTTTCTGCTCTGCTCTTTTTTGCACTACATGTTCATGCAAAGTTTGCGCTGGTGTGTGTCTTGTCTCCACTAGACCAAGTCAGAGATGCAGGTTGAATTCTACGTGAGTGACATTCAAGAGGTAAGACACAGATTTGCACTGTGATTGCAGTTATGACACCTCACGTCACATGCCGACACCTGGATATAGCCTGACCGCATGTCATACAGAGACCCACTTCCTCAGTCCATCGCTTTTTTCGGTCTCTCGCTTTTATTCTCAGCCTTATTTCTCCATTTCTCACATGTAATCATTCTGACACCTGTCTCACTCCACACAGTTTAGTTGCTGAGACATAGTGACATTCAACCTACTCTCCCCTGTGGGTAATCTGTCAAACACTTGTCCTGTTTTTTTCTCACTATGAATCTTGGCTTGGTGTGGCTAATACACTTTTTTTTTTAGTGTTTACAGTTCTCTGTCAAGTAAGTGCAGGTGGATTTGCAATATTTCTGCCTTTGTGTTTCCTCCCTCAGGTTGTCAAAGACACAGTAAACATCCAGATTGGAGATGTGAACGATAATGCACCAACCTTCCATGGGCAGCCGTACACCGTCAATATCCCAGAGGTAAATTTGACAGTTAAACTCATTTCATTTAAGGTAGTCGCAACATAATGTGTCAACCAGAGGTTGTGATGCACTTTCAACCTCGTCTTGCTGAAAATGTTAATACATTGAAAATGAATTGGGAACGTAAGACAGTTGATGTCCAGAAATAATTTTGCTCCAAATGTTGCCTGCAGTGGGCTTGGGGCAATGAGGTTTCCAAAGGTATGAAAACATGTATGAAATGCATCTCAATCTCGCGACTGTTGTAACAGTGATAACTGCATGTTGACTACATGTGGTGAGCATCAACTTTTCATATTGCTTTTTGGTTTTTGCTGCTCGGGAAATGGCTGTGTTTTCTGCACCTGCAATCTTACCAAGATTTGAGGAGTTGTCTCCCAGCTCATGTTTAGCTAGACTCCCTTAAAGAGATGAAAAACACTCATTGCTGAGGAGTCTTCATTCTCTTTTCTTTTCTCTGTTTTTCTTGCTTCTGTCTTTTACCTCCCCCCTCAGCTCCGTCTTATTTCCATCTTTCTCTCTCCTCTTTGCCCTCTCCGTCATCTAATCCTTGATATGAAGTAATTGCTAGGATGGAATGGAGGACTTCAAACAGCGGCTGAAATCCCTGCACACAAACACACACACATCCACATATTTTGTTGTGTTTATATTGAACACATACCCCTTTTTTTTTGAGTTGTCACCAAATCTTCAAAGCCACTGGCTTTTTCTCTCCTCAATCCATAAAGTCGGGCAAATAAATGGGAGAAAGGAGGACTGTTTGGAATGGATGAGGCCGTTTAGACCACCCACCAGGGAAGGTTCTCTCAGGCCAGTTGCAACCACTGCTCAGTTGTGTGGGAGTCGCGTATAGTCCACATACAGATTTCCCCACCTCTACAAACAATAGGCTTCAGTTTAGCCTCCAGAAAGCCATTAAACTGAGCTGTGTTTGACCCTCAGTCACTCACATATTGTTAGTTCCCTTGCATCACTCAGTGAATTACTGTTTATGTCAGCCCTGCCCTCTTAGTGCTTATAAAATATATGCTTTTTTTATTTGAGGCAGTGGGATGTGGTGATAGATCAGACTTTTTCCAACACCAGACACAGCACTGAGTCTAATTCAACCGTATTTCATTACATTGGAGATAGCTGAAGCTTGTACCAATGAGACATAACTTAGTCATAATAAATAATGCTAACTTTGTGTATGTGTACACAGTGTGAGACTAATGCAGGTGGGAGGTCTTTTATCACAAGTCTCAATTAACTTATCGGTTTGTGCTCCTTGTGTGATGAATGGGATGCTGCAAGTTCATTCATATTTGTATGGCTGTGTGATGTAATAACAATGTAGCACACTGTCCATTCTGTACTAGAAAACTCTAACACGTCTTCTGCTTAAAGCTCTTTGACCTTTGGAAACTTGGTTCATTCATATCCTTCCTCGTTGTACCCCTTTTCTCCACCTTATCTTGTTCACCCACAACTTGCGTTAGCTTGCATTTTTATGGCCTCATTACCTCAGTGACACTAACTGACCTCTAGCAGGCGAAGCAAACACACTGTGACATCACTCCATCATGCTGTCACTCACTGGACATGGCCCAGTAACTGGGGGTTAGAGTGTCGTCAGCACTAGGGCTGTTGAACTTTGGTGCACAGGAAAAACAATGGGAAAGGGTGATGGATGTGAAGCCATCAGGATGGCAAAAGCAAAAGAGGAACGATGTCAGAAAGACAAAGCAATCGCATGATGAGATTTAACACTAGCAGAGTGTCACTGAACACGGAACAGATTGACAGAAGCCGAAACAATAAAAAAACAAAGAGCTTAAGGGTTGTTGAGAGAGAGAGAAGAGGGGCAGAGTTATATTGTGGTGGCTCTGAGGCACCTCAACAGTGAGCAGATGAAGCAATGTGAGTGGCAAGGTGAGCAGTGCAGTGGGGAGCGTGGGGGTGAAGTGTGTGTGTGTGTGTGTGTGTGTAAATGTCGTTTTAATTTGTAGAGCCATAAAGAGGGTGAAGGGGAGCAGGTGGGCTGCTAGCATTCCCTCTGTCAGTGCTAATGAGCTTCCCAGATTTACAGCATCCACACACTCAAGCAGCCAGCAGCAGAGACTGGATACAAAGAGCAATGGCAATCACCAAGAATAATGTTTTGATAGAAGAGCAGATGGGCCACAACCCAAATTCATTATTGGATGAGATGATGGAGTGAGCTCACAACACACTTGACTTTTTTTTTTAAATTCCCTAAGCATGACAGGTAGTTCATTTGCTGTCAGCCCTCTGTTGCTATACCTTAAAATAGTTTGCTAGATGTGTGTGAATCTGTGGAGTATACAACTGCTCCCAGATCAGCTGGGGCACCAACCGTGACTTAAAGAACAACCCTCCATCAAGCATCAGCACTTTCACTTGTCTCCCTGACCCACACACTCCCCCACTGGGTGATGGTCTCTCCATCAGCGCCACTGTGATAATATCAAATGCCAACATTATCAACTTCTCTATCTGTGCCCAGTATGTGCCACCCCCTGCTGTCTCAGAAGCTGCTCTAAATCACAGAGATCTTTGCTTCACCTTGAAGTTTTGTACATTACATGTTTGTGTTGAGTCGTGCCATGTCTTTGCATGGAAGAATTTAAATTCCATATCTTTCCATCCTACATGCATCCCAACCTATAGATCCAGAGTGCACTGCTCTTTTGATAAGACACTAATGATCCACACAGGATTGTAAAGCACAATTCAGACCAACGCTGTAGTGTAACCCACAGATAAATATACTGGCTCAGAAGCAAGAGACTCCAACTGATACAGCATCTGTTTACACTCGATCAGGTATGGCAGGCAAATGAGCAAATTCCTCCTCGGCTCCTATTTTCTATCAGCCATACCTCAGCGTCTACCTCTCACCTACAGAAGGCTCTGCTGGACTAGTTGATGTTAAAGAACAGAGCTGCCCAGGGTGTAAAAAAAAAAAAAAAGTTATTTTAAAGTTGAAAATCTTGAGAAAGAAAGGCCTCTCAGTTTGTTCTGATACAAAAAAATGTTTCTGAATTTTAGTTCTTGAGAGAACCTGAGACAGTTGATAATTATTATCGCAACTGTCAAGTAACTGATGTTCATTAAATCCAAAAACAAAAGTCTGTTCCACTAACCTTAAGCTTGTGATTATTGTATTTATGAAAATGACGACAGACCATCTCAAACCAGTATCATGGTCAACAGATGCACTAATATTATCTATAATATTTAGCAGAGGAGGTTTGAGAGTTCCTATTATGCCTGTGACAGAGTAGTTTAGTGTTTAGTGTTTATGGCATCAAAACAAAGTCATCTACTATTTGATGTTGCCTCTGTTACTGTCAGGTAGAACATGGATGAGTCTTTTATTCTCTGTTTTTGTTCACTTCACAGCTGACATTCAGCCCTCTGACCTGTATCTAAGCACAACACAGCATTTCTAGGTTACAAACTAATATCTTAGCACTAAAGCACCATGTATGTGGATGTAATACATTACAGTATTACCGTCATAAAGTATGTTAATTTCTCCAGTCACCCTAAACACACACAAGCCAACAAACACACAACTTCCTTCTGACACCCCAAACACAGAAATGCACACACTGCCTCCGAGAAGTTGGATTTATCCCATAATGATTCCCATATCATTCCTCCCGGTCTGTAGTGTAATTGAATCAAGTGGTTACTGAGCTGAGTGCAGGCTGGTTGACAGGCACAGGCCTCAAAGAGAATTCTGCCTGACACTAAGACCCTGAGCCTCATAGGGAGGGATGGAGGGATTTAGGAAGAGCAAGAGAAAGGATGGATAAAGTAAGAGGGTTAAATGGGAAGCAGTCAATATTTTACTCACCTCAGGCTCCATTTATAACTCCTACATAGATTTACTGGCTGGGACCCAACTTGAAGCAGAAGTTGTGTTTTTAAAAGATCTTTACTGAAAGAAATGCCTTCACTTTTGATGGCATGCAAAGAAGCTGATGATCCTCTGCATCATAGCCTTTGTGCCAAATAATGAAATCACGAAATACATTAAAGCAGATGCATCAGGATGTGTCAGAAGAGTAAAGAGTTGTTGGTCTGCTGAACACGTTTTTTTTTCCCCTGATTTTTTTTCCATCTGCCCATATGATTGTGCCTGACAGTACTGAACTTGATCTAAATTCTACACCAACTCTTCCATTTTTACACAGCACAAATTGAGTACATATGGGCACTTTATGCACAGGCTCAGGATGTCTTACCAGATGTTTGTTCACATAGTTCACCCAGAAAGCGGTCCTTACATTTTACTTTCTGTATTTCACCAAGTGAGCATTGTCATTCACTTTCATGAGTGGTGATTCATTCGTCAACTTCAGCAAGTCTTGCAGGGCAAATGGCTGCTTAAGTTAGTTGTCAAAGGATGGCGGGCCTGTGGAGCAATTTTTCTACACATCTTTTCCAGTCCAGGGGTTAACACATCAAAAAACTGTCTGGGCATTATGTACGCTGCCACTCATGAAGGTAAATCGCATCCTCTTCCTCTCTTTATGTTTCCGTCATTTACTTTATCCCACTGAGCATGAAGAGCACCTTGATTTGCGTGCAATGCAGGGACGGGTGTAGAATTTGTCTGTCAAAAAAGAAAGGTGTGTGTGTGTGTGCGTGTGTGTGTGCGTGCGTGTGTGCGGTGCGTGTGTGTGCGTGTGTGTGTGTGTGTGTGTGTGTGTGTGTGTGTGTGTGTGTAAGACAGTGAGAGCGAGAGGCTGTGAGAGAAACCAAGAGTAAGGACAGTGAGGTGGGAGCACACATTGAAAGAGTGAGACTGAGAAAGACTGAGTGGAAGGGGAGAGAGAACGGCTTGCACTCCCCAAAGCCATTAAAGTTTGATTCACCCACTCCTCACTCTTTGAATAAACCAACCTGTCATTCCCTTTCACCCTTTCTTTCAAGTGTGTGGGTCCCACCTCTCCATCAGCACCCCCACCCTGCCTTTGGCATTCTCCTTCCTTCCCTTGGCAGAGTTGTGAATTCTGACAAGGTTTTGCGAACATGGAAGACAGTTGTGCATCTTGTCAGTCCTTCCATATTCTGCAGCTCCTCGTGTTTGTTTGTTTGTTTGTGTCTGTGGGAGAGAGAAAGAAAGACGGACCACAAACTCTCCGGGCATTTTGCACCTTGTGTGATGCTTTGGCGATAGGGAGTTGGTAAAGTTGTGCTTTACACCACACCAGGGCTGCATTTGCATTTGCTCTCCTTGATAATACGTTTCCTCTGTCTTTTGTGTCTCCCTCCTCGTTTGTCAGTTTTTTGTTTTTTTTTCCTTCACTGTTCCTCAGACCTTGACTCAATTTCCCCTAATAGAGCTTTATAGCCTTTGCACATTTTGCTCAAATCTATTCTGGCTGTCACTTCCATAATCGAGATGGTAGAGAGAGTGATATTAAAGAAAAAGTATGTAGTCTATAGAAAAAATTATCTCCTACTCTGTCTTCTTGTTGATGTTTTTCTCTGTCTACTATACCAATAAAATACCATTAGGCTAAAGTTTTTTGTTTTTAGCCTAACAGTATTACAGTGTTACAAGTGACATGTCAAATATGACTAAATAACGATCAAGTTATATCACTGAATTAGACTCGTCATGTTTTTGCCACCCTTACTCTTCAATTTACACCTCAGAGCTTAGGTGTCAGCAGAGCAACGTTACAGCAGACGTATACTGTGTGACAACCCTAACAAATGACTGCCACTAATTATGGTGACAAACATATGTTTGCTCCAACTTACAGCCCATCACTGTCAAAGCTCTACTTCATTTTCCCATTGTCAGTGTAGTCGGACTGCACTGTAGGAAAAATGCATGACATTTGACATTTCCCAAACCTTCACATAGAAGACTATGATCGTTTAAGAAGCTGCAATAAAGAGTTACTGTTCTTTGAACATTTTTGAACATTTGTCTCATCTTAAGGATTTTATAAAGGAATCTTTGAAAACACTACAAGGACTCGCCTTCTTGGAAGAAGCAGTATTCAAAGTATCATGAATTGAAGTTTTGAAGTTAAAATCAAAGGAAAAGCCAAAGTCTGTTTGTGTGGTTAAAACATTTTGTAAAACAATGAATTGACAATATAAGAAACCCAAGCAGGAATTGACTTGTCTTAAGCGTAAAGCCAGGAAAAGCCCATGGACCCCTGGATGAGGTTTTGGTGCAATGAGGCTGTATTAATTCATTTTATTGGACAGGTTTCATTTTTCAGTTTGAAAGGTCAGTTCTCCCTGATGAAGCTGCACCCCCCAACAAGGAACCTTCTCATTGAAATCTCTTTCCAACCAACAATCTTAAGTTCCACTTCCTTCTTGGCTCTCTTCTTCAGTAGTGTCCCCAACACAAGTGCTTTGATGTATAATTGAGTTGTGCACTCGACCACTCCTCCTCTCCTCCTTTCTTTCACTCCTTCGTCTATGCCCCTTAGGATGCGGCTTATGGAAAAGGTAGGTTAAAAGGGAAGAGAAGAAAGGAAAATGAGTAAAGAAGACAGGGGAGGGGAATTGAGGCAAGAGATATTGGCAGGAGAGAGGCTATTGTACGGCTAAGAGAGGCAGCTAAGAACTACTGCTAATCCAATCCTTAGGCAGAATTTCTGGAGTCCCCACAAATGAATCAATACAATTCTATTGCAAGAGCAAATGAGAAAAGCAAAAACAAAGACAATCCCCGACACTACTCATGTTGAACACCCGTGTCATGTCTCGTCAACAAGACGTAAGCTAATTTGACAGTGTCACATTCCACTAATCGAGATAAAGAGAGATGAAAGTGGAATAAAAATGTAGGTTGGAGTGTTTGCTGTAAGAAGTACCAATTGCCACATAATAATCACTTCATGCAGGGGATAATTACACACATCACCATTCTTTGTTGGTGTAATTTGTGCAGCCGGTGCTTTTGAATCTATTACTGTCACGCGATATCATATCAATTGTTTCCCTGTTTGCTCAAACATCTGTCTCGACTCTTTTCTGCGGCAACGCATTCACAGAGTGATCGTAAATAGATGTTTGATTCAGTCTGATTGCATGTGGATTTCACATTCTGTTCAGTTTGTTTTGGACCAGTCAGTTTTGTTTCAAATTACAGTTTGCCTTCGCGAGACAGTGCTTGTGTTTGTGTGTGTAGATATTGTGTTCTATGGTGATCATTGATAGGAATAGACGCATAAATAAGAGTTGTTTCCATTAATATTGTGTCCATTAATTTCATCTGTAAGCAACAACCAATGAGTTATAACTCATTGGTCAATTATAATCACATTTTTAAAGGATATCGGCTAAATATCGTTATCGCCCACCCCTACCTCTCAACCTTATTATAATCCATTTGCAGAGACATAGTCTGTCTTGGCATTTTGTCTGCCTTGCATTATTTTGCCCGCTCCCCAATAACCTTTGCCCTGTCTGTGTACACATGCATTTCTCTGCCTTCTATGTAATATAGTTATAGTAATATCATACATTGTTTGCCTAGCACCTTTCAAAGCAGCGTCACAGGGTGCTTGTTGTAATACTTTGCTTTGGTCATTGCTGAAAATCAGAGATATGTGAGGATGAATTAAAGCTCACCCTGTCACATACTGTACTTTGGGGAGTATCCATTGGTATTTTCCAGGCACTGGAATAATTCATGGAAAATAAAGGCACCTGGGGTCAAAGTGCAGGAGGAAGCGGCATATACATGTGTACTCAGACATGGCTGCAGTTGCCTGAAGCCTGTGAAATATGCATTGGATGGGAAGCAACTGTATTTCTATGTGTGTGTGTGTGTGTGTGTGTGTGTCATATCCCAGGCCCAAGGCTACATATAGAGGTGATAAACAGGGCAGTGCACACCCAATAGGACTAGACTAAAGAAAGTCAGGGGTAGAGAGTTGTGACTGGAGTCAGGACAGAAAAACAAGGGTGCACACACGGATACAAGGAGAGAGGAGGCAGTGAAATAAAGATAGGAGGGCATTTATTCAAAACCGGAGAGAATTAAATCCCATGTGATGTTGCTTTGATGTAATGCCCTGTTTGAGCTGTGAAGTGCAGCTTCTCTTGGTCATCAGCCTCAAATACTTTGTGCTGTTACAAAGGGTGCCAGAGTAGACACAATAAAGCTACATAATGTTATATTTGTTTAGACTTTGCATCAAAACCAAAACGCTTTAAAAAAAATAAAAATAAATAAAATGTGGCTTTTTGGCCATTTCTCTTTTCTCTTTTCTCTGGCACAACAACCAAAGACTGACTATTTATTGTGAAGTGAACAAACATCATGCCCAGCCAATCAATCACCTGCTGAGCTGAATCCTGCATATTTTATCTTGCTTTCAGTGTAGTTACTAGCTAGAAGTTTAAATGGTCACCTCATTCATTATTATGTGTCTGACCTTTTCTTTGTGATATAGCATCACTATGTGGTTTCCCAGAAGCCTTATAAGGCAAATGTGTTTTAATTAAGATGAATCATTTCAAGTTAGGTGCCTTCACTTAAAAAAAAAAGAAAAGGAAATTCTGCAAGAAGTCCCACCACGGTGAAGTACAGGGGAAAGACACAAAGCATATTAATCAATTTTCTCAAGGTGATGTGAACCTGTCACAGCACACACTGAATGGGAGGCAGGGTTCACTCTGAAGAGATGAGCAGTCTATCACTGGGCACACCGGGGCAGAACACTGACCTTGTTCTATAGACCTCATGATCGTTTCCTATGTCTTCTTGACAATGTTTTCAGAGATTCAGATTGATTTGACACTGCATGAACCCGAGCTACATAAGGGTCTATCTGTCATCTCATCTTTCTGAGCCAAAGACAGCAAGTAGAAAAGTGTAAGCAAAGTAACTGTGGGTGGGGTAAATACTGTATATATAGGCTTTTGCAATTCAAAGTCAAAGCAGAGCACTGTGATCTGGATGGCGTTGTATTAGGGCTGGGCAATATTGCACAAAACACAATCATGACACAACCAAGTGTTAAATTAGTCAATTTCAACAACTTCCACAATAAAATGTTAGAGAATTAAAGCTTGTGTTTTGCTCCAGCGTAAAAGTAGAAGCAGCACAGTTCATTCTGGTTTTAGAAATCTGTAGGATATAAAAAATACAAAACACTCATTCATAGCAATTATTATGCCTGTTTTTGTTATATTGATTATTTGAAAAATGATGTCATATTGTGATATTTATAGTTATTGAGTTGTTAGCGCCCAGCCCTACATTTTTAGCTGGACGATATAGGGACGAGACAGAAAAAAAATGTGTGTTTTCTTTTTTGTGTTGCGAGCAGACTTTTCTGGCTGTGTGGCTTTTAAGGTGTTATAAAAGACGACAACAACAGTGACTGAACGTGTCAAAAAAAATGTCCCTGAAAAGCCTTGATGTCAGAAGCTGTTCATCTGATGAAATCTTTGTCAAACCTCAAAGTACTGTCAGAAGTCACATTTGGAGCAGACTGTCGCATACATTTGTTCCTTTTGTCCCTGCGGCGTGTTTCAAGTTGAAATGTCAATCTCTCGCAGGTTAATTAAAACATAATCAACTCTTAACTCATGTCTCGGAACCAAACAGAGACGGGTCTTTTGGAAGTCTTTTCGTGTGTGGTGTTGTGACTCTGCATTCTGTAATATGTTTTTTGTTTTTTTTTCTTCCCTAATCTCATCTTGCTGCTAAGCTCCATCTCTTCCCCTCCATGTTATTTCTGGGCAATTGACCAACAAATGTTTCCCTCACTCCCTGTGAATTCAAATCAGACCAGTCAGTGAGTGACCGCAAACATAATATAGCTGCTATAAAGAAGCCTCTCCGCTGCCACACAAAGTTAAGTATTGGATTATGCAGGTGTGCAGTGTCCTGATGCGCACCTTTGAGTGTGACTGCTTGCTCAGCTAATTGAACGCCATACAGCTCAAGTTTACATGCTGCAGATGAAAATGTACAGATCAGTGGACGCTGTAGGTTGATCTATCGGTCCCTTTCTTTGGTTCATGTTTGCCTCAAATGTACACACAAACAAACACAAGCTTCCCTCTCACACCCACAAAACTCAAAAACATGCATCACTTCAGCTGGTCCCTCAATCCCCTATGTCTTTAAAATAAATGTGGGCTGATTAAAGTCAGAGTTTTATGGGGAAGCGTTAAAAAAAATACTAAATAAATAAATAAAACCAGTGTTGCTCCCCTAGGCAACAGCACTTTATATGATCATCAGCTCCCCTCCAATTTGCATTTAATTTTATTTATTTTTAAAAAATGACTTCTTAAGAAAAAAAAAAAAAAAGAGTTGTGCACAAGAGCATGAGAAATAATATTTGAGGAAAGGCTGATATTCACCATTTGCAAATCCCGATGGTCAGCTGCATCTCATCAGTATTGTCCACCGTTTGCCTCTTCAAATTATTTGTTCGACAAATTTGTGTTGAATTGACGTTGCTTAATGGCACATAATCCCTGGTTTAACACAGCAAGAGCAGAGGTTCAAAACAGAGGTTTGCACTCATAATTTCCCTAATCTTAGCTCAGAGGGTTAAGTGTCATTACATGTAAGGTGTTGGCCTGTCTTTGAAACCTTCCCCTGGGAATCGACCCATCTGCCTCTGCGGATCCCCGTGTCCTGCTTAGACCTGACTACACTGAAACAAACTGCCCAGGCTGTGTGGAGGCACTCAGCCATGAGCTCTGACAGGAAGGCTGAGGCTTAGGCAGTTGGCGTAGAAGACTGGTCAAGAGATAAAGACATAATTTGTTCTGTTTCTCCACAGATAAAAAAAGAAAAAAAGTCCTACGCATAGAAAGCATTTGTTTCGAACCCTTCCACTAGCTATCTTACATCCATACCTCCTTATCCCATATATTAACCCTTCTACTACAGCCTTAAATGTTACCCTAAACTAAATGCACTTACAAAAGGATGAACCCAAACTCTAACAACCAGGCGTCTCGCTTTCCATTTATGCACACAGGTTAATGGATGAGTGCAGCAGTGTGTCTCAGGTGTTTCTCACCTGAGTGAGCCGCTCACCTCTTCTTGGAAATAGACGTCTCACTTGTTTTTTTGTTGTTGTTTTTTTTTTGCCATGAGTCATGCACGTTTCACAATAAATAAGCACAGTTTCAACATCTATATGTGTCATATGTCACAAACACGTCCTCTTCCTCAGTTCCCTGGATCCTGAGAGACTTTTGTTGTGATATATTTGCAGGACCAACCGATCTGCGTCTTCATAGTGAATAGTGCTGGCATTTAATTTAGTACAGAGAAGTATTTGGTCAACATAAAAGTGGATTTTATGAATTTTTGAAGGGGAAAAAAAATAAACAGTGGGCATGCACCCTGTATGCACAACAGAGCTGTGGCAGACACACAGAACCGCACTGCTGCCGTCACACACTGCACCCACATCCAGTGTGGACCAAGCCCAAGCCTTAAATGACTACTCAAAAAAATTCTAAATCTAACACGGGTAAAACTGAAAGTACATCAGATAATGGATACACGCAGTCATGCACAGAAACACACATTTAAAGGCTGTCCTTGCCTTTCAAAAGTGCCTTCACTTGCTGTCTGTTGGTATGTGATCATTTTGTTTCGGCCGAGCGCTTCGCCAGAAAATCACCCATCGCTCAGCCGGGCCACATGGTGGACGGAGAGGAAAACACTGCGCGAACAAGATGGAATGAAGCGAGCGTTTAATGCGAGACATTTCTGCCACCAATTTCTGTTTGGCACACAAAAGACCTTCCTCGTATTGTATTGTGTCCATTGTGACCAGTTTAACGGGAATTCATTGGGGACGGGAGGTCAAATGAATTGCCAGGAAAAGGCTAACTACCGATGAAAGAGTATTCAAGAGGAGTATTCAACCAATGTTGTCAATCCAGTTATTTTCTGGCAGGACCAATTCAATATCAAGATAAAACACGCTGACATCAATTTGGAAACACAGATGGTCCCAACCCACTTATTTAATGTCATTTGTTGTCTCTTTAAAGAGGGGACATGACCATTTCAATTTATTTACAGTCGGATCATGTCACATTTCCCCGTTTTGTTGCCATCAGCACAGGAATCCTCAGGAGTTTGTGGGATGAATAGAAAAGAAGAAAGAAAAATATTGTTTGGAGAACTTTTTAAAAATTATTTATTGATGTTGGGCCAGGCTGTCTGGAACAGAAATCCCACATTGCAGTAAAAAAAAAAACTTTTTCAACTATTAAGTCCCGGAAGAGTCTTATCAAACACAGGATTGTTCTAGTTATGCTAATTAGAGTGTGACCATGGCAATGTAGTTGACGGTGACAAATGTAATTTTTCTGGACAACTCACCTTTGGATGCACAGGAAGAATTTGCTAATCACTGGACCTTGACTTAGTAAGCACATTTATTTGCTTACCCACCGGCCACCTCTGCGTTTCAGAGCAAATCTCCTGAACTGCAATCTCGCTTTCAAGAATGCATCATTCCTGCAATTGGAGTTAAACTGCTGATAAGGAGACCTATCAACAGATTGTGTGTTGTCACTCACAGGCAGCCTGTCTCTCTGCTCAAACTGAGCTCAAGATTCCACTCGACAATCAGGTTTGCAATGATGGCATCAGCTACCTAGGCTTTACCACAGGGGATGTAAAGATTGAGGGCCTTTATGAGGTGGGTTTCATGCCTCTTTCTCAGCCCCGGCGTGTCGACAGCAATATCACTAGTTCAGAGAAGATGAATGTGGCTCTCTGCCACCCATGTTTCTGTTGCCATAAGTGGAATTGAAATGACAGGCACATCATTTTATCAGTAGTAGTTATAACATCTCGTAATATCCAGCCTGTCCTGAAGCCTTTGTCCTCACATATTGCAAACTTCCCACAAAGCTAAAGAAATCCCACGCACACTATACTCATGTTCATTTAGGCCAAACTACACTTTGACTTTTTTTCAAACAATATAAATCACCTTTTCTAATAATTCCCCTTTACTGTTGGAGCCTTGCAGACGAAGGACACTTAGTCTTGTTTCAATACTAGTGAATTATTGATAAGCTAATTTCAAATGTGAAAAATGGCTTTGTGTGTCACCTCTATGATTAATTTAACTGTTCCCATGATTCACCTGCTTCAGCATCTCTCCCAAAGCTGCACGCTGAAATCATCACTCATCTATGCCTAGATATACTGCGTACAGGTGTATATGGTTGTGTAGCCATTCATTTACAAAAAGTAATTAATGTTCTGTTACAACATACATTATTAGAGCATAAAATGAACGTAAGTGCATTCGGACAAACAAACCTAACAATGAAACTAAATCATCATCGTCCATATTTGCAAATTAATATCTGCTTAAATGTAACCAAACAAAGTCCCAGTAAAAAATGGCAATTAAAAACAAAGTGAAACTCGTCTTTTAAAATATTCATACAACACACTGAAGAAATCATGCAGTTTCACCTGAAAGTACAACGTATTAATCAATTCAGATCACCACAGTTTAGTGATTCAAATCTTTCTCATATTTGTGATGGATGTTTTTTCCTTTTTAAAAAGTCACCATTGGAATGGTTAGCTGGGTGGAATTTGACTCAAATTTAAGCAGTAAATGGTAAATGAGCTGTGTTTTTATAGCACTTTTCTAGCCTTGATGACCACTCAAAGTTGCTTCACGCCACAGTTTTGCCATTCACACCTATTCACTCACACTTTCATGCAGCACGCGTCTTTCATACCCATCCACACGCTGCCGATACAGCCGTCAGGAGCAACATGTTGCCCCCAAGGATGACTCACTCATTTTTCCAATGTTCCTGTTGGAACCATGTTCACTTTAATAATACTAATTGTAAGGTCTTAACCCTATCAAGTGCCTTGCGATGTATGCTATACATTGGCTAGTTTACAATTAAAATTGAATTGAAATGGATGTTAAGAATCATGGCAAAGTTTAGAATGCCCTATGTGCAAAACATGCTATATAGTTACTCACTAATTAGAAACATTTTCCTCTTTTCCGTTTTCCTCAAGTATTTCTTTCACTTTTTCTTCATTTGTATTGCGTTCCCTTTGTTAAGGTCAGAACAATGCCCAGTGGCAGTTATGATAAGGTGCTCTGCTGTATGTAGGCTGTGAGAGGCAGGAAGTGAAAGGGTGAGTGAAGCTGGTACAATCACATACCTGCTGGGCTGGAAGCGGAGACCAGACAGCCTGGGAGGGACAGAGAACCTTGCAAGCAGTGTAGGTGTAATCATGGCTGTATTGTAGTGAACAGCTGGACCTCTGGAGCTGCGAGCGGCAGGGTTTCAAAGCCCCTATGCTGCCCCTCGCAAATCACCACTTCTTTAACATTTCTGACCAAGTAAGAGCGGAGCATTTACTCCAAAGACTTTGGGTTTGGTATGCCCTTTGCCAGGTGGGACACAGACCTCGTACATACTTGGCATCAACAACTGCCCATGCGAGATTTGACCACAGGTGGACATCTTTCGGTGTATCTGTACACACCTGGACTTAAAATGCATCCTGGACAACTTGTGATCGGACCTCACTTCTCAGCACTGTGTGTCTGTTGTTGGTGTGTCGTGTGAGTGACGGAGAAGAGATGCTGAGTGAACCGATACATACCCAAGTGTAACATGATATAAGATTTGAACTATTGGAAAATAACTGATGAGACCGTTGCTGTTTGTGTTTTGGCACCGACATCTGAGTAGACCTCATCAGACCTGAGGCCTCATTTATCCCAGACCACCTCCAATTGTTGCTTGGCAGTTGCAAATTAATTATCTTTTTGGGTTTTTTTTTGGGAAGTTTTCAATTATCTGGGGATATGTTAGGAGTTCTGATCAGACTGAAACAATGTGTGAGATGGGGTGAGGTGAGGGGGACATTTTCCAGACTCACTTCCTTCCTTTAGGGTCTTTGTCCACATTTGTAGATGAAATTTGATACAGTTTGCCCTAAGAAGCGTCATCTTTTATGCGTGCACTTTTTCATATGCCCAACCAGCGTCACAGGATTTAGCAGAGCAACATCGTAAAATCTCATAAAATCACCTGTGTTGTTTCATATATCATAGACGGATGGATGTACTGTAGCTAGGCATGCTGTGGACATAGAATCAGAACAGTGCAGCTGCTTAATGTCGTAATGCCTTTTAAGAGATGAATTCCCTTTGTCATAGATGATCAGAAACGTGCATCTACCCATTATCAGGACTCCGATGAATAGAAGACAACGAACCAGCTGTAATGGAGCAATGTTTATTCTCCACGCTGTTCAAATAATACGAGCATTAGCACATAAATGCCGTAGTTGATGGAGGCTAATCTACATTTCCTTGGAGAGTCGGGAAAGTGCAGGCATTACTTTTGTCGTCTAGTTTTAACGCGACACACTGCCGATACAAGAGGTTTGTAATACGCTTGTAACTCCTTAATCAGAACACTTCAAAAAAATCACATGGAATACAACTAGGTTCTTTTTCTTGCTGTTTTATTGCACAATGCTTTTACTCACACTATACTTACTTACCCCATTGTAAAAGTTGTATTTCAGTGATTTGCATTTTTTATTTTATTTTTTTTAACAAATCATATTCATACACTCATTTGGGGCTTTTAGCTTGTGCATCGGGAAATTATAATATGGCTTCACAGTGTAGTCTGAATGAATTAGGCCTCAAAAGGCTTCATCGTGTACAAATGTGGCTGTATGCCAGCTTGTTGGATTTAGTATAAACGAGCAAAAGCAGCATCATCAAAGGCCTATTCACTGGCGATATTGTGGAATCTCTTAAGAGATTCTTCAGAGGACACAGCTGATGTTTTACCACTGGAATTTATTACACTTTGAACCTGAAATTTGGCCCCCAGGGGAAAAGAACTCAAATGTTGCCTTCAACCCAGGCAGCAGAGACAGTAAACTTCACAATGCACAGGAGGCACAGTTAAAAGCTTGGGAGTCCCTTCTTTATTAGGGGGTTGTGTCATGGCTGTTAGTAACGGGATTTCACATTCATCTGTTCATAACTGAGCTCTTGCTGCCTTCTGTCTTTCTCTCAGTCTCTGTTTTTTCTCATTTTTATTGCAACCTGTTTTTATGTCATTTGTCCTTTTTATTCACACCATTCCTTTGTGCCTGCGCGGCTTTTTCAGTGTAGTCTTTCATTCTATATTCAGATGTCAGCTGTACCTGGGTAATGTGTGTTTCCCAGGTTTCAGCTCTGTCTCTTTATCGCTCTCTCATAAATGAGCAGTGCAGGATTTGTTTTTGTGTTGTCGTTTTTTGAAAAGTTTACTTGAACTGTGGGCAAGTACATTGTTGTTAGAACTCAACAATTGGCTATATAAACATTATGTCTATGAGTGACAGCACTTCACGTTCACACTTTTCAGCAGTTTTACATTATTGTGACTCTGAAACAGAAACATCCTGCAGTTTGTCCGTGAGGCAATCATTTGTTAATTATTATAATAACTAATAACTACACACATAATGACAGATTTAAAATGTATGTCTTTATATATAACTGTGTTGGACTAGCTGAGTAGTTTGCTGGTCTGCTTTGGCACCTCTTACAGCTAATCCATCCAGCTGTGTCATGTAGGACGGAAATCATTATTGTCTTAATTTGTCTCCAGCTGTTTTCATCGCTGCAGAGATACATGTCCCTCTGACGACCTCTGCCATCTCTGCAGAGAAACTCAGATTGTCTGCTGCAGTGGCTGCTGGGTTATTGGTCACTTGCCTGACTGATGCCCTTCTTGACCATTTCACTGAGCATGGCTGAAGGGCCAGCTCTTTGAAGGATCATGGTTCTTCTAGACTTTGTTCTTTTTACAGTGGCCCACTGTGCTCCTGGGAAATTTAACAATTAATTTATGGCACCTTGGCACATAGCTATATTAGAGATCTACTGAGGATTTCTTTTCTTTTCTTCTTTCATTTTTTGACTCACCAGGTCAGCTTCACACTTACTCCATATTTTTTTGGAATCACATCCATATAAACCTTAGTGGAATCTTAAAACCACTTAAAATGCTGATTTTCATTCATATTTGATCATATTCTGATCATGCAGACAAAACTAATTTGTTTGCAGACCAGACACCTATGCAAAGGCAGGTTTTACAGTATCTGTTCCATCAACCTAACACACATGCACACACACACACACACACACACACATACACACACTGAGGGTAGACAGGACAACTGTTGGGAAAATGATACCTGGTTCTTATTTCTGTTGTTATGAAGATAATGAAATAATTCCCTATTGGTACTATGCCTTTGTATTCATGTATGAATGCCCCAGACAACAATAAAAGCAGCGCATCATGATGGGCACAATCCTGTATTTATAGTGGATGTGTTCACAATGTTTTGTTTGCAACCTCTAGGATGAGATATTCCCTGTGATCACATGCCAGCACTTCAGAGTGTATTATTGGTACACATCATCAGAAGCACCTGGCTACCAAAATACCAAGAATCGGCTTAGCATGGCATTATGGCACCGGGCAGTGCTGACTTGGAGCCCTTGGACTGCAGAGCTTTCAGGTGTTTCTTGCTCTGTTTCTGTAAACCTTTGCACATTGTGTACACCATGGTGTGCCTGCAATTTTTTGTTCAGTCTACTGATTTCTCACACCTGATTTGTAATCATTTACTGGAACTGGACACATTATTATACATATATAATAATAAGCAAATAAAAACTACCGTATTTTCCGCACTATAAGGCGCACCGGATTATAAGGCGCACCGGATTATAAGGCGCACCTTCAATGAATGGCCTATTTTAAAACTTTGTCCATATATAAGGCGCACTGCATTATAAGGCGCATAGAATAGACGCTACAGTAGAGGCTGGGGTTACGTTATGCATTAATTAGATGGAGCTGCGCTAAAGGGAATGTCAACAAAACAGTCAGATAGGTCAGTCAAACTTTATTTATAGATTACAAACCAGCGTTCTGACAACTCCGTTTACTCCCAACATGAATAAACAGCTGTTTTATGTGATGTGGTATTTCGTTTATCTTTTAACAACAGCAGGGTATAACATTTATATCACATAGTGGAGGGGAACTTTTCCTGGATTCAATAAACACGTAAAAAACAGTCTGATACTGTTACGGTAAATCAAACGTTAGTGCTATCACAATATAGTAACACTCGAAATAGTGCAAAGCAATAACAATATATAAATAACTCAACGTTGCTCAAACGTTAATGTCACACAACACAACACACAAAATAAACATGTAAAGCTCACTTTATCAAGTTATTCCTTATCCGCGAATCCCTCGAATTCTTCTTCTTCAGTGTCCGAATTAAACAGTTGGGCGAATACGGGATCCAACATGCCCGGCTCCGTCTCGTCCGGCGCACTGTCAGCTTTTGAGAACATTTGAGGTTTTTAGGTGCGCCTTATAGTGCGGAAAATATGGTACTAAAATGTAATAGCTAAGCGTCTGAATAGTTAAATTATTAATAATTAAGTTTCATATGAATGTATTTCTATACAGATATTGCAACAATATAATACACTAGATATTACACATGGCAGTTATTAATTGAACTGCAACTAGTTCTTATGCATATAGTGTGAATTGTTTTCCGAAACACAGTGTGCACTTTCATCTTCCTCTCTTTCGCTCTCTCTCGCTCTCTCGCTCTCTGTCTCACTCTCTGTCTCTGTACAGTACAGTATGACAATCCTCATCTCCTTCAATAAGAAGATCCTTCTCCCTCTCAGAGGGAGAAGAGGGCAATTCCTGCTTCTACTTCAGATAAGACACAGCGGGAAACTCCTTTCATTCCTCTCCATCCATCTCACCACTTAACATTCCACTTGCCAATGGAAATAGCCTCCATTTATCCAAAAGCTAAAAAGCACTATGAGGCCAAACGTGCAGGAATATGACTCACAAAACTGGCTGTTGAATTTGGGGAGGAATCCGTAGTGACGCGTACAGCGAATCTCAACCTGCATCCTGTGGAATTAAGCAGCCACTGGCCTGGTCCGTCCGAGCTGGGCGTTGTTTATTATGTTGCTCGTTTATGGAGAAGTGATTGGACAGTCTTATAGTTATAGGCTATTAAAACAGAGAGAGACTCACTGCCTAGCATTTTACGCCTGGCCACACACACTGACATTGATGTAATGGGCATCACATGTGTTCAATCAATTCAATTATCAATGGCTTGATAGTGAGACTGTTGAGAAAGGTAAAAAAAAAAACAGCCAAGCAGAAGACTACTTTGTCTGATGGCTCTTGATTAGGGGCAGCAGTGAGCAGATTATCAGACAGGCTGTGTGACTCCCTGTGGGGGAAGTTTGCAGTAATGCAGAGAAATTCATCAAGAGGACCCAATGATCGTTGGCAGCTGTTTTAATAGTTTGCTTTATTGTTTTCTCTTTGTATTACAATAGACACTTTCTGCAAACAGAACAGTCTGACATTCAGGGCCTTCAAGGGGGGATAAGGGGAAAATAAGAAAATCAGAATGAATACGGTGAATGGGTAATGGTTGTGCTGTGATTCCTGAAGTGCCCCGAGAGAGTAATAGCAGCTCAAACATCCAAGTCTCTAACCTCTGAAGAACCTCTGGCTCACTAACACATGGCCATCTTTGCCTCTCAGCAAAAGCTTTGAACTGTCGATGCCTGAATGTGCTTTGAACATTGTGGCGCTGTTGTATGCTATGCATATGGACAAGAGTGTGTGACATTACTGAACCCCGTGGCGTTGGATTTTGGGTCATGTCAATGAGTCGTTGTCTCTACAGGCTACTGTGCATGCAGATGCTGTAGGAGAGAGGAGACATCACTTGAGGGGTGAAGGGCTTTGGAGGTTGAAGGTTTACCCTGACCTAATTGGATTTTCGTTTCGTTTTCATTATTTAAAACATTTCTTTATGGAAACTGAGCCTCAGACTCTGACCATGTCTGCGTGGATGACACAGTGGATGCTCCAACGGCATGGTCCAGAAATGGAACCCTGTGATATCTGTTGCCCTCTGTGTCTGCTCCTGCAGCTAAACCACTTACATTTCTCTCCTAATGTCTCTCACCTCCCATGTGGCAGTCTGGTTTAATCTGGTTAGACGGACCAGTTTCCAGCACCACTCATGCATGTATAGAGACCAATCAGCGACAGTTAGCAGAGATGGAGTTTCAAGGGAGTGGGTGTCAGAAACAGGGAGAAAGAGGGGGGTGTAGTGTACAGTGTGTGGCACTTATCTGTATGTAATATGAACAAATGCAGTTAGTGTCAGTGTGATGCTCTTTGCATTGTGTTTGTTTGACGCATGTCGCTAAAATAACCCATGCGAGACACACGTGTGCATTTTGTTTGCTTACACACACACACACACACACTGTCTCTTCCCACTTGTTTATACTGTCAAACTATTCACACAAGGCCAGACAGTCTTCTAGAGTCACACTGTGACATAACCAGACAAGACAAATCACAAGAACCAGCATGTTTACACACACACACACACACACACACGCACAGACTGTTGGGGGTCAACTGCTCTCTTATACCGTGTCACTTTATTTTTGGCTCAGGACCCAACTCCGTTCAAACACGTGACCCCACCACGTAAATAGGGAAAGAAAAAACAATGAGCACAAGTCAGTGCATGAGTGAGTGAGGGACAGAATAGAGACTCTGTGCAGTAATCTAACTGGACATTTCCAATCTTTTATCAGTCAACACTGATCATGACCAAGACAATGCAGTACTTGCTTTTGGACTAGCCAAAAAGTGTGGCAATATTTTTCTCGAAAAATTCTAGGGCCCTTACATTTTTTTGCAAAACATCCCAGCCACTCTCAGTTTTTTTTACACTAGTGAGACTGAAGCTTAACAATATGGCAGCCTGTGGCCAAGTGGAAAGGGAACTTGGCTTGTTGTCGGTTCAACTCCCCACCAGCCCACTGCTCCTAATTCTAGGATGGGTCGAATGCAGAGAATAATTTCCCCTAAGGGGGATTAATAAAGATAAATTATTTTATTTTTTTAATTATTAAATTTATTATTATTATTTTAATTAATTAATTATTATTGACCAAAATAACAGTGCAGTCAACCAGTTAGTAATGATCAAAAATAGATTATCCAAAGTCATGTGAATTGTCGGGGGTGAATATGTACACTCTATACTAGAGAACTATTTTTCAGAAATGATTATGTCATATAAAATTACAAATTGCTCTTGTTAGGCTTCTATGTTAACTACATAAAGTCACATTATGTTCAGTCTGTACTTGTAGTAAGCGTTATTAGTCATTAGTTTTCATCCGGAACACTTTTGACTGGAATTATGAAAGAAGAAGCTCGTAACACAGTATTAATCAATCATGTACTTGGATGATGTCTTCCTTACTCTTGCCTTCCCAATGTCAACACTGTCTCTGTGTGTTTTCTTGAATGTGCATTTCAGAACACATCTGTTGGCAAATCGGTGTTTACGGTGAACGCCACAGACCCAGACCAGGGCACAGGAGGCAGTGTTCTCTTCTCCTTCCAGCCGCCTTCTCCCTTCTTCTCCATCGATGGGGCCCGAGGCACCGTCACTGTCTCCCGACCTCTGGACTATGAAACGACCTCGGCCTATCAGCTCACGGTCAATGCCACGGTCAGAGCATAGAAATCTCAAATTATCATTAGTGCAGGTCTGTCCCCCATATTGTGTTGTTCCCTATTAATAACCAAGACGTTTGCAACAAACCGCAGTCTCATTTGCCCACAATCCAAAATGATTGTTCTATTGTTATTGTTACTGCTGTGTACATGTTTGCTGAGCATTCACAATAACCAGTCCACATTGACCTTTCTATGTTTCTATCAGGATCAAGACAAACTGAGACCTCTGTCCCGGCTTGCCAACTTGGCCATCACAATTACTGATGTCCAGGACATGGACCCCATTTTCACCAATCTTCCCTACAGTACCAACATAGAAGAGGGTGTTCCCTTGGTCAGTATCACACAACCCACACTATTAAAGCTTGTGTGATTTCACTGTTCTTTGGGTAACACTTTAGTAAATATTCAGCATTCAGCGTATTAAAACCTTATTTGGGAAAAATCTTAATTCATGTCGTAATAAAGGTAGAATAAGGTGTTAATATGTGCTTAATAATTACTAATACAGGGCTAGTATGCTACTTATGTATGTTAGTAAGCACCTGGTTAATGGTGAATATGTGTTCCCTAATATAAAGTGTTACCCAGCTTTTATATGAATATATGTAATCTGTACATTCCTCTCTAACCCATCCTTTTCTGCTTCCTCTAATCTTTGAGCTCATTGTTCCAATCCAGTTCCTCTTGTCCGATGTTCCTATACTTCGTTTGAATATTCAGGAGATGTTTGAAGCAGTTGCTTGAGAAATATGGTTCCAAGAGTGAAGATGAGGGCTGGGTGTCTCGCCTTTTATTTTCCCTTTCCCACCTCGAAGGAGCCTACACACCTCCAGTCTTAGCCTCAGGGCCCCTCCATACAGTACTGCAGGTGTTTGAGACTGTAATTACTGTGGGAGATTTATACTTCACTTCAGGGATGTGAGGCCTCTGGCAAAGGTCACTGGGCCTACAGGATTGATCTCACCGTGCACCGTCTTGCAGTGGTGAAAGTGTGTGAAGTATGAACTCTGTGTATGGCATGATGTTTTAAGCAGTGAGTTCTCAACATGAACTTACATTTTTCTTTGTTGAAAGACAGTTTGTAAAGTCGTTTATCTCACTGTTTTCCTGCTCACCGGGATGTTCAATCCCCTCACCCAGGAACTCAGTTCCTAGGAGGTTAATGGTCCAGCTATTGATGTTTCCCCTCATGGCGAGGGAATTACACACAGGTGCATACAACTGTCTGCCCTTTTTTTTTCTTCTCTCTCTCTCTCCCTCGCTCTGTTCCCCACGCAACCCCCCCCCCCAACCCTCCTCAAAGACCCTGCACATCCCTCGTCCCCGGCTTGCACGCGCCATAGTAGAAATGTCAAGTGCTACATTTGCATGCATATTAACGGGGCGTGACGGAGTCAACGCCTGGTGTCTCCCTGACTCTCTGATTCATCAACTGTCACCAGGAAGGTCACAACAGGGGGGAGGGGGGTATTGGTGGTAAAGGATGTAGGGGTGAAATGAGAGGAGTCAACATGAGAGAGGAAGTGTAAAGTTAGAAGAAGAAACAATAGGCAAGGCATGGGGGAACAAAAAGTGTCATTTTGTTGGATCACAGAGTTGATGTTGGTTTCTTGCAGAGGCTAAGCAGTGCTAAGCCTCAGCAATTCTGCTTTGGAGTGTTGCAGCCCCTGCTTCTAATCTGGGGGGGGGCAGTGTATAATCTGATCATGTAAGAAGAGGTCATGGCAGGCAAAATCTGTCGCTAAGCCCCTTTGACCCTACAACAGATACAGAGCTTAAAGTGAGGTGCAGGAATACAAGCGAGCAGTGCCACACACACACACACACACACACACACACACACTTACAATACCCTCATGTGGGATTCTAATGTGCATATGTCAACTCCATTAGGCAGTGTTTGGTGGTGATAAGGTGAGGGTGTACCGTGACAGAGTGAGTGTCAACAGTTCTGAAGGCCCATGACATTTATATGTACAGGGATATGAAACTTGGATGCCTGTCATAGGTCATTTTTCAAAGGTACTATATGTGTGTAAAACACACTCACTCCCATACAGTGTATATACCAATATATATGTATATATGTGTGTATATATGTGTACATATGTATATGTATATATATATATACATATATGTATATGTGTATATATATATGTGTGTGTATATATATATTTCAACTAAGAACCTAAGAGAGACAGAAGAAGATAAGGGGGGTGTATATACCCCCCTTATCTTCTTCTGTCTCTCTTAGGTTCTGTTTGTTTCTTTGGCTCTGTCTTTCCTTTTTTCTCCAGCTGATCAACCCGTCATCCACAGAAAAAAAGTTGACAAAGCAAAGGAGTAGAAGAAAATATTTTTAGTTGAAATCACAGGGCAGCTGTTATAGCTGTGAATCCATGCTGCTCGGACTGACGTTTAAGCTCCTTCTTGGGCAAACACAATTTGGCTGTCAAATCAATGAGGGGAAAGAGTGAAAGGGAGAATGGGCTGTGGAGCAATGCACTGTACAGCGAGAAATAAAGGATGAACAGGCGTCACTGGCTGCGCCGGCCATGTGTGTGTTTCTGTGTGTATTTGCAGGATGAGGATTGTATCAGTGAAGGTTGATTGAACATATTCCTCTTGTGTGGACAGCTTGAAAGTATTGCTCACATTACTTCAGCATCACTTCACCTCATTCACTTTCTCCGTCCCTCATTTCTCTCTTAGTCTGTCCCTAAATCTTTTGTGTGTGTGTGTGTGTGTGTGTTCCCGCTCAGCTTGTGATTGGTGTGAATCAGTCTCACTAAAAGGCTTGTAATTGATTCTCCTGTAATTGGTCAATGACAAGAGATGCTTTGGCAGAAATGGAGCATAAAGATGCCTCAGACACAATTTGCAGGATCAATGGGAGGTTCCTTGCTTGGGTGTGAGAGAGTGAGAGAGCTAAAGAGGGGGAGTGATCAGAAGAAGTGGTCTCTCCATCCCTCACTGCAGCACAGGGATTTTTAAGTATCACCACTGTGTCTGATTGAGGCACGGAGGCTGAAAAAGCTCAGTGGATCAAAGAGTTTTCTAATAGCTTTCCTTTGCTTCAAATGTTTTTTTGTTTTTTTTTTCCTTCAACTGTCATATTGTGGTTGTGTCATGTGGGAGACTCATTGGCACAGTGGGAGAGTTTTCAGACAATGAAAGGAGAAATAAAGCCCTAATGAAATTATAATACACTCTATAATGAAAATAGAGCCCTTGATTTGCCTGCTGTGATGTGGTTTTCATTTTGTTTTTCATTGTGGAAATGCAGTCGTATGTTTAAAAATGTGATTAGCTTTCCATCGTGGGAGAAAAAGGACTTCACTGGATAATGGCTATCTGATTAGGAAAATATGGACAGCTTGACATAAACAATGTTTTTTGTTTTTTTTAATATGATCAAAGCCATGTACGTAATCTAACAAAAAATAGATAGAGGTTTAACAGTGGGTTGCTTGTCACGGGTAACATGTCAGATTAAACAGAAAAGCTAAAACATGTCCCCGTGAAGACGACATTCAGCTAATGTGGTATGTCTGTGTGTGTCTGCAGGGATATGAAGTGCGGAAGATAACAGCCATTGACCAGGATCTTGGCCGACCACGAGGCATCGGCTACACCATCATCTCAGGTCTGAGTCACATAATCAGTCCAACATCCACAGCACAGAGGGGGGGATCGATCGCTTCTTATCATAATCCCACAGCAATAATAGACAAGTCTCATCAAGCTCAACAATCAATAACAGCAGAGGGCAGCGCCTCAGAATTGGAGAATAGGCCCACCTGTAAGCACTTATTAATCACCGTTTGGAGCGCTTGTGTGGAAGGCAGCCTTCGGTTTGCGTTATCATACACAAATTGGCTCGCAACATCAAAAAGAGGATTATAATTTGTCAGAATGACAAATTTAATCCTTGGCAGAAGAGGATGATCGCACGATTTTCTCACAATTCATTGCCCACGTGTGTTGTTTCGATTGTTTTTGTCGTGTGTCACATCGGGTGGAGTGGGCTGCGATTTAATATTGGTGATAATGACCACCACACTGGACCAAACCGAGTTAGTGTGATTATACTTAAAAGTTGAACTTGAAAGAAAGCTACAGTTTGCATGATGCTGATAAGGCTGTGGCAGTGATCCTGCTTAAATACTCCTAAACTGAGTTTTCTTACCTCTGCCAAGGATGAGAGACGTTTGTGCCCGCCAGTTACTTTGTCTGTCTGTCTGCCAGGACCATATCTTAAAAACTCTGCAACAGATTTCCATGAAACTTGGTGGACAAACAAGAAGCTCTAAGTTAGATTTTGTCTCCGCCTTGTCGCAGCCATATCTCTGTAATAGTGTGCAAATACAGAAATGGTTCCAGAGTTTGGTAAGTTTGCAAGCTGAAGAATTTAGTAACCGCAATTACGTTTAGGGAGAAAAAAAAGCAGCGTGTCGTTGTACTCGTGACCTTTGAATAACGTTACTAGTTACAAACTGATTTTGTATTTTGCAATTGAGTTACTCTTTTCTCAAGCTTCCCTTGGTCTGAGAATCTGAACTGAATTTCCTTTCCACGTCACTGCACGTACAACAAATAATAATCAAATCTGAAAATCTGAGACATACACATTTTGGTAAAGCTTTACATTACATACAGTACAGAACAGTAACAACATGGTTATAGTGTGGCAATACGTTCGTCAGAGTAAGTTTGTAATGGAGTGAACATATCTCAATGAACACTGTTCAATAACATAAGCTTCATTACTGTAGTTGGTGTTAATCATTTTTAATTTTCAGTTAAATATTATTCAAAGGTCAGAGCATGAAATTGATGCAATGGATCATCATTTTATTTTCCTTCTTTTATATTCCGGAACTAATATTTTCCAGCCACACGTTTTTTTCCACATTTACATGACAAACAAATGACCCCAATGATTATTATGTCACTGTCGCCTCCACCTGATTAAATTCAAATCACCCCGGGTAAATGCAGAAAAATAGGCAGTTTATGTGTCTTTGTATATTATAAATTAAAAACATACCTCATGTTTACCTAATATTTACTATTTAATGAGAATGTCTTGTTTGTCTTTGGTCCACAAACTCAATGAAATGAGTCTTTTAAACATGTTTCTCCAGTTCCCTCTAATGTAGCTTTGGCTTATCACTCCTGGTGAAGTCCATAGTCCTATTACACATAACATGTACAGTCAAACACATTTAGCTCCATAGTCCAAACATCGTAGGTGTTTAAACCACAATCAACGGTTCAATCCCTAAAAGATCCATCAGGACTGAAACATTTGATCGATGTAGTCAAATCCCCCCCCATGGCTACAGGATTATACTGTAGCCATGTGCAGACTGCATCCTTTAAACTCTGCATGCCCTCTGTCGAACCCTGAACGGCCAGGATGGAAGAACATTGGTGCCTCCAGTGTTGCCAGCTGGCTGATACGGGCTGGCACTGTTTGATAAGTCTGGTGCACCATGGGAATTTTGGGTGATAAAGATATTCATTGTTATGCCATCTGCTGAGTCACTGACTGACCTCACCGCCGAAGTAAGGAATTTGACCCAGTGTGTGTGTGTGTGTGTGTGTGTGTGTGTGTGTGTGTGTGTGTGGAGTCATATATTATTTGTGAGTGCTGCATGCTTTTATGCATGTGTGCACTTCATTGTTGCCCAGTCAGGACAGTCACGCCGTAGCCAATCCTGTTTTTTTTCATGGTGCTAACCATAAACACTCTGCTCCCATTCAGTGCACACACCTACTCAGTCTTACTTATGTGTGCTGCCACATGTTATGTTGTGTGTGTTGTGTTTGTAGCAAAGTTGAAGGGCTGAGTTAAGCTCCAGAGGAGAAGAGCATTAAAAAGACATTAATTAGGTGGTGCGATGTATTCCCATTCGATGCAAAATCAAGAGTTATAGCGCCGCACTAAGCCCTTATGGAGATGAAGCCTGTAGGCTTGATAAAATCATTATAAGTTTTATAGATAATTGAAGTTGAAGGGTGACGCAGTGCCAGGAGATAAAGGTGGGAGGGTAAGGTTGTCAGATGATGCATTTGGGCGTGTGTGTGTGTGTGTGTGTGTGTGTGTGTGTGTGTGTGTGTGTGTATGTGTACTGTCACATATGTACAGTGTCTCCCTATCTGCGCACACGTGTTCTTGCTGCTGCAGTCAGATTAGTGCGAGGGCATTCTTGTTGGCACACTTAGGTGCGACTCTGCACAGTGCCTCTCATGCCTTCCTGCTCTTCGCCCCAAGTGTCCTCGGAGATCACGGCTCACTCCTGCGGGACTCGTCTCATTAGTTCAGTAATTAAGATAAACGAGGTTTTAATTGCGGCTGTGATTTATGCTAATGATTGTGGGATTCGAGATGAGGATTCCTTCTCCCTCCTCCAATGAGAGGGCAGATCTGGGATTTGATGTGTACTGGAGATAACATCACAGCAGAGCTCTGCCTCAATTGTTGCTGTTGTTGTTGATATTTGTTATGATGATGGAGAATCCAGGGTGTCTCTGATGTTGTATTCCTTGTCCACGGGGATTGACGTTGTTTCTTTTATTCTACCTCTGACCTATTCTAGTCTCATTATAAACCCACTACAGCTCGGTGCTTCCTCTAATTCCACTACTCTTACCTGATTGTGGAGAAAAAAGGATTTGATTTCCATATGTTTAGTAGCTGTTGAGCTAAACAGACAAACATCTGTGAGGTGAAATTCATTTAATGACTTTAAAGTCATTGTAGATGCTGCTATATTTCCCCTTTTTTTGTAAAACAATGACATCCGCCATCCGCATTAGCTTAATGCTCAGTGATGTAGGCAACTGCACATTTCAATTGGGATTTACATTTTAATTATCAAAGCCTAAAGTTTAAAAGCAACATTAACCATGTTGTGTGTGTGTGTTTGTGTGTGTTCGTAAAAACATTTAAGAAAATGAGATAGAGAATAATAGTCTCTACATCTTGAATCCACCAGTATTCATGTCGGTATGCATTGAACTGCTGAGAAGCCTGCTGGACTAAAATGAAATCATGGGTCTGAGAAGTTCTTTTTATTAATGCATTAATAATGTATGCAAGCCTTTTATTTGGGAAAGCTGCAAAAAGTCAGGGACCAATTACAGCTGATCAGATAAGTTATGTAGAAGCTCTGGAAGTAACTGCTGTTACCTAGCTCTCTCTCCAATCACACTTTCCCTGAACTCGGCTAATAAAGACCATGTTTTTGTCTCCAGTCATGTGTGAGTCAGTCTGGTTTAGTTATTGGCAGTCTTATATCAGGAGATGCCTCGTTCAAATTGTGCATTTAATTCCTATTTGAAAAAAAAAAGAAAATACTCGTGCTGGTAATTGACAGGCAGGGAAGACAGCAGAAGAATTTGCCAGGTGTTCAGGTATCTCTTTTGAGCAGCAACCATATGGTGGGCATATCAAATATCTGTGTACTTACTACTGTTTCAGTGGTTGCTATGATGCCAGTTGAAAATATTAAATGTCTTTTCCCCGTCAACGTTGTTGTCTTACACCAGCCTGATCTCTATCTTGACCCCGGTTCTTATATCCAGTCCAATCCAATTTAATTATAAAGCTCATTTACATAACATATGTGCATAGCACGGTAAACATTTAAAACACAAACAAAGCACAACACACACACAACAGGTGAGAGGCATAAACATGTATGTACATACATACACGGCACAAGCGCACACTGAGTGGAAGCCCGGCAAACCCCAACATGACGACAGTTACCGTAATCTAGTCGAGTAGTAATGAAGGCATCTATGAGTTTTTCAAGGTCGCTCCTCGGCAGAATCGATTTGAAAGAAGCTGTTAATCTGCGTATCAAACCTAAAATCCATTACTAAGCCCAGGTTTCTAATCATGGGTTTGTTGTAAAAGGACCAAAGGACCAAGATCAACGGGGGGTGGTAGAGGTGCTGCCTGTGCCAAACAGTGTAACCTCAGTTTTTGATACTTAAAAACTAAGGAAATTTAGAGTCATCCATGCCGCGATGTCATTGAGGCATTGGCGAGTACATACTGTAGTCCCGCTTCAGGGGAACACACATTCCGACGGTCGTCTGCATGAAAATGGAACGGTCTGCCATATTTCTGAAAGATAATTATATATTTGAGGGCAATTCACAGCTCACCTGAGATTAAGGACACATTCTTACAATAGGAACAAATATTTTGACAGAAGTTATTTCCAAAACCAATGGATATGATGAGTGTATGCACACATAATGTACTATATGGATAGAGCACCTCAAATTATCAGAAAACTAGATAGTATAGTTCTTAAAAATGTGAAAATACCTTTTTATTTGGTCACCTTTATCTTGTAGAAGCAGCTTGGTTATCTGTTGGACTATCTGGATTTGTGTTACAGAGTTACAGGCCAACAATTCTCATCCAAGAGCGTTGCAAGTATTGTTGTCTATGAGGATAAGCGCTAAGCCCTTGTTTAAAGTTTGGGGCCTCTTCACTGTGCTGTCGTAATAGTGTGAGGGCAAGCAGAAAACTCGCTAAATAAAAGGACCTCTCCAAAGCCTTTCATGTCAGCCTCGTGGTTATCTGTGTGCTTGTTTCTATCTCTTTTTTTTTTCACGCAAGCACAACTAATCCCATTGTGAGCCCTTTTTCATCTTTATTTTTTTCCTTTCCTTTTTAAATGATTCTTTACTCATTGCATCTCCTCCTCACTGTACGGAAACCGCCTCAAAGAATCGACCCACATTGGATTCTCATTTGTAGCAACTCGAGCAGAATAATTGTCTAAATTGATAAAAGATGATCCGTTAATTTTCCTACTGTATTTAATGCGCACTCCTGCTGTGTTTTGAAGAGGCTGCAGATTGAGACCACATACGGCAATGACAAAGACCCAGTGTATCCACGGGCATTCACTGACTTTATTGGCCTTTGCGGAAGCATAGGAAAACCTCATCTATCACCACCACAGAAGTGAGACAGACAACCCTGCCCACTGCAGTGGGTCAGAGGGGCAGACAGGGACAATTGGCCCCAGCTTCCAGCCTCCCTCCAGCATACTGGTCAGACAAATAAACTGGATTAAACTGATAAGTACTAAGGAGATTATTTTCTCTTGTCAAACATATCTTTAACCTTCAGTGCTGCTACACCCTGATGCTTTGATTCCACACTTCTACTACCTTGTTTTAGCAGGCATGCTGTAATATGGACAAGGCTAACACCTGTTATTCCATGGGGAACTCTTATTGTGACTGCCACGTCGCTGTGATTTCTCTGGGTTTTCAATTAGACGGTCTGAGGCCCTCGGCAATCCGTTGCTATGTAATCTCTCAGAGAAGGCAGATTCATTCTGCGGGACACTGATCACAACACGGACCAAACACTAGTTGAGTCTAGTATTTGTGTTCACTCGTCCCGACCTCATGCACTGTGGTGTACTGCAGCTCTCAGTCATATTCCTTCTTTTGATCTTATTTAGTTTTATATGAACATTGATTTTGTTTAGCCAGCAAATGCCCCACAGTCACGTGCATTTATCATACAGTATACTGTAAGACTGGATATTTTAAATCCACACAGTGGGAACAGCACTAAAGAAAAGATCATGTGGTACAAACCAAGGTTCACTTACAATCCTCTATTGCACTTGGTTGATGTCCTCACTTTTATCTGTTGGTGAGATGAGGTTCTCCTTTATTTCCGTTTATTTGTGGGATATGTGGGGATGCTGCTGGCTTAGAGAAATGTTATCCTTAACTATCTGCTTCTGAACAAGCACATTTCCAGATGTCAAAAGCAATTTCCTCAGCTGCTGTCTCCCAGGCAGCTGCTGTTGTGTACACAATGTACAGTGTCTTACAGAGACCGAGACAGAAAATCTCACACAATGAGTCAACATAGTAGCTCTCAGGAATCTGTAGGTCAGTTACCTTCAAACAAGAACTGTAAAATATGGATCATAACTCAGAGAAAGATAAGGGATTATTTATGAAGACGCATTGTGGCCAAAAGTACGTATATATATATATATATATATATTTCTGTTTGATGCTGTTTTAGAGAGAATTTGCGATGTTGGCTTTTCTGACCCAATGTGTGAAAAACACTCAGTGGTTCTTATGGCTTAGAGGGTGGGAACCTGGGGGAGAATCACAGATGAGGGGAATTATTCACTGTCTTGATATAATCAAGTTACGTTATTTAAGTCTGAATTAAAGTGTATTTCTCCACTATTCTTAGAATAAAATGAAGTGTATTATACCCACATTCTCTCCAGACACTAGGCTGTATTAGCGGTGGGTCTGCATTGCAGAACTTCTTGCTTTTCATTTAGTGAAAATGATCTTCTATATCTGGCAAATATCTCACAAACACAACAACACTAATTGAGAAATGTTTGATTGGCTAGAGTCCTGGCATTTACAGCGGCATAATGATAAATTATATTTTTCATGGCAGTTGAAAGAGGCAAACTCACAGGTGTGCACAGGACACTGCAGATCCTCAGACCAGTATGGCCCCAGCCTTATGCTGTTGAGGTCAGAGTTGAATATACAGTAGTTAGCACTGGCTACACTGCCTGTTGTAAAACCAGGGCAGTGTTATTTATTATGACTTCAATGGGGGAAAAAAAATTGAATTTCTCGGCAAAATATTGCACTGATCTTGAAGGTGATGCTTCTTGCTTTTGAAAACATAAAACATCCTTTGTCACAAGACAGAGTCGGGCAACTCGCAGAAATATGGTTGAGCTGAGTAAATGAAACTCCTCGAGATGCAGCTGAAGCAGCTGGTCGTCAAAGCTGAGACAAGAGGCCTTCCCCTTAACAGTGGAAATGCATCTAACTAGTGAAATCAAGCTAGTTTGCTACCTGGGCAAAAAGAAAGTGGCTTTCATCTGCCGTGTATTATCTTAAAATATTTGTCCTCAAACCTTTTTATAAGAAAAAAAAAAAAGATTCAGAGGAAACTAGTTCATTGGGTATTCATGAAATGCAGTGTGTCTGCCAATAGCAAGACTCCCCCAGGGCCATTATCACTCCACATCACACACAAACACATACACATGCACTGGTAGCTGTCATACACACCAAAGGGTGTGTGTCAGTTCACTGATGAGTATGTGCACCCATCAGTCAGTGTATGTGTGTGAAGCTTTTCATTTGGGTTTAGGAGAAAGTGCGCCAACAATAACTTAACCACCACCACCACCACCACCATCAGCAGCACGGTTTGCCTGTAGGCGTAATCCTTGAAAGTGACACTAATTTTTGTACATTTATCAAAGTACAAGAAATCTTAGCCCTAAGACTGTGAGCACTGGCTGGATGCCATATCACATTACTGGAATGTTCCAGCACCCCCATGGTGTTGTCACAAACTGGAGAAAACAGTTGTCACTAGCTTAGACATGCTGATTACACTTGGAGAACTCCTGCTTCAGTTGTTCTTCAGTTGTAGTCATTGTTTATCTACTTGTTGCACATGTGATTGTGCTCAGCTGCTCATGTTCTGTGTTTGCTCCTGTTCTGTTGGGCAGTCCTCACTTTTGCGACTCGGCATCCTCTCCCATCTCTGAATGTACTTTTGCTTGTTTTGCTCTGTGTAAGACGAGGGAATCTCAGCGTGGAAACAGCTACTGTGAATGTGCCTTCACTTCAACACTTCAGAATTTGTCAATAGACAATTTAAAATCTGTTGTTGTGTTTCCCCTCTTGCTATGGTAATGGTGAGATTTCTTTAAGTGGCAAATAGTTTGGATTCATTTGATAATTCTGTTTTGAGGGTTTTCAGGTGTGTTCTTCCTTATGGACTTCCGTGTGTGTGTGTGTGTGTGTGTGTGTGTGTGTGTGTGTGTGTGTGTGTGTGTGTGTGTGTGTGTGTGTGTGTGTGTGTGTGTGTGTGTGTGTGTGTGTGTGTGTGTGTGTGTGTGTGTGTGTGTGTGTGTGTGTGCGTGTGTGTGTGTGTGTATATATATATTTCAGTGTGTAGACAAAATCAGGACATGGTTTCTCATTTTCCAGTTCAGCACTATTGGTAATGTGAGAACATGACTAATCCCCCTGGAGGCTTTTACATCATAGAATCAAACTCTGCTAGTTAGCACCACATGCCACATGCACTCTGACACATTACCACACACACACACACACACACACACAGACAATCGTAGTGTATGTGTAGCAGTTCCTACCCCTGGGGGTCTAATTGCAGTGTTCTGGTAGCCAACTGGAGAATACTCTCTATCAGCAATTAGAATATGATTATGTTTCCCCTCTCGGTGGAACCTGCGAGTCGTTGTGTCTCTGGTGAAGCTCGACATATGGCAGAGCAGAGGTGGAAGACTGGTCACTGGAAAGTCAAAGTTTCTTTACCGTATGCAAAGATTATAACCACCAGCACCTGCTGGTGTGTGTGTGTGTGTGTGTGTGTGTGTGTGTGGGTGTGTGTGTGTGTGGGTGGGTGGGTGTTCATACACACCACTCATTGCTTGGCAAGTTGACTATCAAGTCGCCCGGTTAAAGAGCGGCTGTTACACTAGATTGGGATTCTCGTCGGGGCACTGAAGCTCACAAACCAATTTTGAGGCATGGTGCCCACATTGAGTGGGTCAGGGTCCCCCGATGCCCGTTACTCCCCACCCAAAAAAATGATTATCAACATCAAGTTTGCCCCTCTACTGAGAATAAGAGGAATGCTGTGATCAGGATCATTGCCATGATTTCATACGGAACATGTGACTTTGTTTGTGGGAGTGTTCATTTTCTTTGTCAACATGTCTGCATTTCAACTTCAAATTCCCAGTGTGTGACATCTAATTGTGAGAGTGCAATCCAAGTGCGTGCTCATTGTGTTCCTGTTGGGTCTCTCTAATATAATAATTGTAAGGTCTTGACCTGGAGATAATATACGTTGTGAATTGGCACTACAAAAAAACATAGAAATTGAACTGTAACTCCAGCACTCACTACAAAAAAATGTTTCTTTGGCCGCCCAGTGAGCATTTTCTTTAAACAGGAATTGCACTGTACACATAAAAGGCTGATTCTAAGTCTATGAAAACCAAACAAGCTTTATTGTAAAGTGATAAATCTTGATTAGACGGTAATCTTGCTGCGTTTCCAGACTTGCATTTCATCAGGCCCACAATCAAAATATTATGTAAAATTGATACCATCAGCAGTAGCATTACAGTATCCACCTCCCTCCCCTCTTCCCACCTTTTGCCCTCAATCCAGGCTAATTACCCCAGAGCTGTGCCCTCTCTGCTGGCCGGCCACTTCTTCTCTACTCCCCGTCGGTGCTCTTTGTTCTGTAGCTTGTCTCCTCTCTATTCCAGGCTCAGTACCGGGCAATAATAGAGCAGTGAGTGGGGAACAGGGAACACAAGCATGGGTTAAGCTGTTGACCCTAGCTATTGTGCTCTGTGAACCGTTCATCTGACCATGTTTCTCTGAAGTCTCAACCTCAACCTATCGAGAAGAGAGAGATTCATAATCGCTCCAAAGTGCAGCTTGAGTTCATAGTTGGGCCTACTAATGCAAAGTAGTTTTGTTTTCCCCCTTTAGATATTGTTACATGTATAAATGACGACATCCAAGAAACATACATTTACTTCACATTCACATCTCACATTATCTCACATTCATAATCTTTTTAAGGCTGAAAAAAAAATGGCTACTTTATTAATCCTGAAGGAAATTGTATCCAGTCTGCTGCTCACACACATACATCATTCATTCATAAAAGACACAAGAGAAAAGGCATAAAAACACCAAAGAAATTCAATCTCATACTTTCATAACCTATAACAGACGTGTGTGTAATCATATCATGTTGTCTGAGTATAATTAATGTATAATATAAATGTATAAATTACAAGGCTGAAACAAAGTTTATGGGGGGTGTCATTTGTTTATTGCCATATCTTAAATTATTAATGTAATTCACATTTATATAATTTCCTTTTAAATCCACCGTGTATGTTGTTAATATTGTGACATTAGTTGTGTATAGATAAAGACACTTAGAACATATTTCAAGATCTTCAAGGTTGCTTTTATCAGTATTGGTTTGTAATAATTTAATAATTTAAGCAGGAACTTAATCTATTTTCACAGTATACAGTATAGACAGGGAATGAGTTTACATTCATGATTTCTCCTCCTCTTTCTGAGATTATCAAACGGTTTCAATGACGTCAGCTGGTCAAAACAGTGACATTAACAAAGCAAAAAAAATCTCTCATTCAGTCCTGCCCGCTCCGTTGTTTGTCTTTCCCTGAGCAGATTGCTCTGATAACATCAACATGAATGAAGTGGAACACTATCTAAAGATTGCACAGGGGCTGCTCGGGGTCTCGTGCAACACATGTGACAGATGCAAAGAATAGAATGAGAGTGGCAGTTGGATGCCTTTTCGTTTGTTGTCTCCATCTGCTGGGTGTAATTAGCACGCAGCAGCCGCATGATGCCCAAAAGAGAGACAGACAGCGTGTCAAAGCAGAGTGGAGTTGAGAAAGTTAATAATTAGGACAGTAATTTGAAAAGGAAAAGAGGGATTAAGGAATGTATACGAGGGGGCGACTCAAGTGGGTCTCAGTCTAATATTTTAACCTCCATGATTGAATTGAATATGGAACACTAGACACACTTGAACTTGTTAATGAGAACAGTGCAGCGTTCATAATTTGAAATGCTCATCTCTGAAAAAAGGACATAGACTACAGCAAAGTTAATGCACTTCACCAGTGCATTAAAATGTGTGGTTTGCTCACATAATCAGTCTTTGAATCGTATTGTCTTATATAGACAATTTATTCTCTTATTGTGGCTGGGGTTTTGTTTTTGTTTTTTTCAACCTAAATTCAAAGAAATCAAATCATTCTTCCTATTTTAAGTTAATAAGAAATCCATGATTTTAAATTGATGTGATTGAATGTCTTGAAATTGTCATATTGAAAAATGAACTATTACATTATTTTCAGTCAGCCAAGTAGCACGAGACGACCTCCAAGAATGTGTTTTTCACGTTACTCATCCGTTCACAAAACATAGCCTGTACTTTTTAAGATACAGTATGAACCCATTTGAATGGACCTGAGAATATTAACAACAGCTGAATTCTCTTCAACTTGAACATGTGAACAGTCAGTGACGTTAACATACGTCCAGTGAAGAAGTAAAGGCTCAGAAGCAGTGGCAGGAGAGTGTGTACTGGCTGAAGTTGTTGGGTCAGCCTTTGGCAGGTAGCAAGAGACAAAACACAGCACAGCACAGCAAAAGTTGTATCCATATTGCATGAAATGGAGAGATACACTATGCTTATCCATCTCTCTCCTTTCCAGTAGAACCATGCTGCATGCTGGGGGTTATGCTGAATTATCCACAACACCAGTTTTCTTTGTCCCCCTGACTTTCTTATCTCTTGTCTTTTTTTCTTTCCATCTATCCATCCAGGGAACACCAACAGCGTTTTTGCCCTGGACTACATCAGCGGGTCTCTGACAGTGAATGGCCAGGTGGACAGAGAAAACCCACTCTACTCAGCAGGATTCACTATCACTGTCAAGGTGAGCTGCTGAACGGGAAGCGGTTAAGGAGCGGGGGAGACTGTCGCAACCCAGACAAGCGATCGAAAATCTTTTTCATCAGTGGATCAAGAGAGAGCTTTGATGTGATAGAGTATTAAATCAATGCACTGTCTGCTTTTTGATCGCCTCAAAAGACCTGCTAAACGCAGTACATCACCTTTGCTTGTACTATACATATTTTGACGTGATGTCGTCACACTGTTCCAATTAGGTGAGATTTTAAGGTCAGTGCAACACTGACTTAGTACAAGACACAGGATTTGCGTGTCTGTAGACTCGGTCAATATGTCTATGCACAAATGTGGTTATTCTGTGGTGATGTTTCCTCGCGACGCTCGAGTTCAGTCAGCAGTCAGCAGTGAGGGAGGACAGAAGGGGCAGAGGAGGACAAGATAAAGGAATAGGATTTACAGTGCTCCTCATTGCTTAGTGTCCCTTTGTTCTCTCCTCTCTTCTTCCTTTTTTTCTGTTTAGATCAGGTGAAGTGTCTGAATCCCCCTGTCCCTCCACTGAGCCCACAGTCTATCTCACTTGGCTCTTTAGCATGTCAGCCATGCCCTCTCACCCTCAATCCCTCCCCACCCACAGCTTTCTCGCTTTGTCCACTCTCCTTTTGATGACATTTTTTTCTTGTTCACCAAGTGGTTCCTCCCCCCCGGTGTGAGAGATTGTGTGAAATGATTTTGCGAGGGCTAATGAGAGTGGAAGGTTTTCAAATCAAATCCGTGTTTTTTGTTTTGTTTTGTTTTTTTTCCAGTACACCTGCAGTCTTATATTGTGGATTTTGAATGAGAAATGGTTTGCACCTGTTCGGGACAATAAATGGCCTTTAAGGACAGTTAATGGCCTCACAACCACATCCTCCCTCATTTAGCTGCAATTATTGTTAATAAAAAGCAGGTCGCATGACATTTTTTATGAAAGGACTGCTGCGATACAGCTGAGCTGACTCTTAATGTTAATACAAGAGAGATTCTGGCTAACAATCCCAGACTCACTCTATCTTCCTAATTGAAATCAATAATTACAAAGAAGAAAAGTAGAATAAGGGAAAGTGCTGAAAACGAGAAAATGTCGCCCAAAAATGTATTTATAAGATATGGATTTTTCTCCCTCTATATTTTCTCTGCCTCTCTTTACTTGTGCTTTCGTAGGTAGTGCTACTATTGATTGTGGTGTGCCATAGTAATACAACTAATTTCTCAACTTCAGGCAGCTTAGATAGTGCTGAGCGTATGAGGTCGCGGTCAAATGATTCAGGGGCATTGAGACAGGAGAGACTAAACTACCTTGATTACCCAGGCGGAGGCAAGTAGTACCTGCCCCCTCTCTTATTGTTTTTGACACCACTCTATCAATAAACGGGACCCCACCTGCCCATTCCTACCTTCCCCTTCCATTTTTTTTTCTTTTCTTTCAGAATCCTCACATCTTTGACTCACCAGAAACAGAGTGTGTGTGTAATTGCATCTTCTCAATTGGACTTTCTCCTAAATCTCATTGTGTGTGTGTGTGTGTGTGTGTGTGTGGATGTACATTTGCTGGCCCTCTCTTGACGCCACTTTGAGCCTATTTCTATGATTGCCTTGAGTCCACCTGTCCACCTATTGATGACTGACTGACTGAGATTGCTTGCTGACCGCCTCCATCCAAAATGACATTTTCAGCGCAATGAAATGAATCTCATGTATCTCTCCCCCTTTTCTCTTTCTCCCTCGATGTCTTCCGCGTCCATTTGTTTCCACAATAAGGCCACAGAGTTAAAAGATGATCGCAGTCCGTCAGAGGCCACGGTGATGACCACCTTCACCATTCTGCTAATTGACAAGAATGACAACGCTCCAAAGTTCAACAGCACCGAGTATCGGGTGCGGATCACTGAGCTCGCCCAGGTGGGCTTTGCTCTGCCACTCTTCATCCAGGCGGAAGACAAAGATGAGGTGAGTCAATCATGTGTTGTCTATGCAGCCTTGGCATCTTGTGATTGGTAATAAAGCTGTGCCAAGCTTCAGGTGCTGATGTGTGATTTGGTCAAACCGACAGTTAAGATAAACAGTAGTTGTGGGGAATTTAATTGTTTTTCTCACTTACCCCCGAGTTAGACTCTACCAAATGCATCAGGACCTTACAGAAAACAACTGTATTTATTCAGTTGTTAAGTGGAATTAAATGGCATAGTCATGATCCAATTGAACCAAACCAAAAAAAATCTTCGTCACGGAACACTGATTTTGTTTCCGAACAAAAAAAACAAGGTATTCTGTAGCTGTTATTTCAAAGTTACACATTCACTCAACCATTGGACAATCGGAACTATTGTTATTTATTTTTGCTGATGATGAATGAGGAGGGTCCCTGCGGTGGACTGGCGATTTATCCAGGATGTACCCAGTGTTTTGCCCTGTATCAGCTGGGATTGGCTCCAGCTCCCCCCACAATGCCCCAGTGAAGGATAAAGTGGTAGAAAATGGATGGATGGATGAATAAGGAGGTTCAGACATAATGGCTGGGTGTCACACAACACCTACATCACTCACAATTTGATCTTGCAACAAAGTCACGTCAGACAGCTACATGAAAATGGTGTTAGCGATATGTTTTTATCTGTCGATTTACAAATGCAGCAGCCACAAAGAACCTCAGTCACTGCGTGCGTGCAACTGTGTGTGTGTGTCTCTCAATCCAGGGACTGAACAACAGATAAAATGCGTTGTGTGAAATGAGACGGTCTAGCCCACACAACTCACGACTTTCCCTCTTTCTTCTTCTTCTTCTTCTTCTTCTTCTTCTTCTTCTTCTTCTTCTTCTTCTCCTAATAAATCCTGGCAGGCTGTACACTGAGAGGTTAAGTGCTGCCCTCCACAGTTCAAAGTCCTGAATCACAGTTCTTCTGCCCCTTGACTGCTGATTTAAGCCCAAATCAGCAAAAACATCCGCGATATATTTAAATCTGATGTAAACTATATTTAATTTTTCAACATAGTTGTTTGGATAGACTCTCCAGTTATAATCTTTTAAATATTTCATGCAATAATGTAGAAAATAGAGATGCATCAACCCAGACGCTGGTGTGTGATGTACTGTATCTCAAGCAAGTCACATGATTTGCCTTAAATTTTACTAACTAAATGTACTCCTCACAGATAAAATGTGTAGAAAAATAAAACAGTATTTCTACAGCAGTGGTAATAGAAGTAAATCAACTATTCAACTAAGGCAGTCAACTCTATAACTGTTAGTTATTCACAGCAGATCATCAATAATCCCAGGTCAAGTAAACCTGGTTAAGATTCTTAATTCTTCTCTTTGATCCACAAGTAAACCCTGTTTACATAACATGAAGAGTGAGTTCACATTTCTTAGAAATGATATCACATTTATATCTTATCTTTGTATTATTATAATTATTTTATTTTATTTATTTTTTACAAAAAAAAAAACTCAAGCCACAAAACTTCGGCCGCGTTCAAAGGAGCCGACGATTGATGTGTGGGAGAGCCCACGTCGCAGTGTGGTGATGCATTTTGACAACATCTGGATGAAGAATACACACATCCAGCCCCTGGATTGAGACAGAGCTTGTGTGTGTTAGTGAGTGTGTTAGTGTGGACAGTCAAACCATCAACAATATGCTTTAGTATGTCTGCCACTTCCCATTAGCTGGATCTGTCAACCTAATGTGGTGACACATGTCACACACACAGAACTCAAAGACTTTTTCACTTTACGCTTACTCTGCCACCCTCCCTCTCTCTCTCTCTCTCTGTGATTCTCTCTCCCCCTTTCTCGCTCCCGCTCTCGTATTTGCACATGCCTGCTCACAGCAGCATATTGGAGTCAACTACAATTTAATTTGCTCTGGAAGAGATGGGATAGAGCATCAAATTATACCTAACGAGGAAAATCAATCACCACTGGTGCAGATAAGACGAAAGCTAGTCAACTCTGATTGATTTAGCCACAGTGGCTGTCAGGGTGGAATTTGACAGATAACTGCAAGTCAGGTGGATAGAGAAAAAGGTGGAGAGAGAAAGAGACAGAGACAGAGGAGAGACTCAAAACATTCTGAACAGCAGAACCAGAGGCCTGAATAATTGGTAGAGCAGGAAGAAGCCGAAAGAAGAAAAAGAAAGCACTTCAAGAAGTGATAGCAAGAGTATTTACCAGCTGGGCCTGTTTATTAATTCTAGGGGTGGCAGAGAAGGAAGAACTGTGCAAGTGGGTGACAACTCAGACACCTTTGCACATGATAAGAGGTCCCTCTGTATATGTTAGGACCTGACTCCTTTAGAACCTTTAGGGACCACAGTTTATTTACCTTTATCCAACAGAAGAAAATTGATTTTCATAATCCAGAATAATGTTATGTTCTTAAGTTGTGTGTCACAGGCTTGCATTGTAAGACTGCTATACATCTTTACAAAGAATAAAATCCACAAGGCATTTTTGTGCCAGCACTCGCACTCATTTACACTCTGCCACACCTGTGCTGTAATCTCCCTTTTTTTCTACTATGAAGGATTACAGGCAGACAGACATTTCATTTTTTTTAGACTATGACAGAAGTGGTAGTTAACTCTCTCTCTCTCTCTCTCTCTCTCTCTGTCACCGCCTTCATATTCTCTTCTGCTCGGCTAGCATCTTTAAAACTTTTGCTGCTGGAACTTGTCACTAAACTTTGTGGCAGTTGCATCTGACAGGCTGCTTTTATTGGGGGCTTCTAAAGGCAGGAGCAAATGGACAGGCAATTACGTTTATGGGCAGTTTGAGGTGACATCCCTGCATATTGGATGGTCTTTTAAATAGGAGTCATCAGCCACAATGGTTCTCCCAGAAATGAAAACAAAAACAAGGGGGCTATTTCAACCACCGGCCTAATGCCAATCAACGCGCCACCCGTCTTCCTCTGTCTGCTACAATAGCTACATGATTGGCTGCCCCACAGCTTTATATATGAAAGCAGGAGGGATCTAGAGCTGTTTTCTCGGCTCAAGACAGCCACAGGCTTTTCAAAGCTGTAATGTCATTTTGACCCTCTCTTGACTTATATTTGCTCATCATGCAATTGATATTTGGGATTTATCTGAGGAAGAGGAATGACTGTAAGACTTTATTTTATTCCAAATTTGATATAAACACCAACATGTCAGAATTAAGGAAGATAGTCGTGGCTGTCATTAGGAATTCCATCTTTTACTCCCTTTACTTTAATCATCACACGATATGATGATTAAACTAGCATATGGTTGAAACCCTCCTCACTGGCTAGAGTAAGTAACACTTCCAGCTGGACATGTGGCACCACAGGCAGCGCATGGGTATTTATTTCATGTTGTACACAGATGCCAATTTTCATATTGTGACAGTGCAGTGTAGGGTTTCGGTGTTGGCGATAAAGGATTCAAATGAGATGAGATGAGGCTGTAATTTAGTACTCATGCCCGTGTCGCTGTCTAACCCTGTCATAACCATTTTAGTTCACATTTTGACAGTTGTGCTTACCGCCTTGTTTCTCCTCGCTTTTCCTGCAAAGTGCAGCTGTCCAGGTCAAATGTGTGGTGAAGCCCACAATTTGGTTGAGGTCTCGCATCCTCGCTACAATTAAGACCCTTTCACAGACAGAGTATGAAAATAGAGGATAACTACATATATGATGGCATGATTTTATGGCATGCATCTTTGCATATCACTCAGAACGATTTAGTGGCCCTTTGCGATGTTACTGTAATGCCTTGTAATGTTATCGGCGGACCGAGTTGAGTGGAAGGGCTTGAGGGTTGCTGGTTCAAATCTTGGTCAAGGCCTGGGGTGCCCCTGAGCAAGGTACCGGACCCCCATCAATCTCCAGGTGCTGCCCACTGGGGTTTGTTCACTAATGTTGTGTGGATTAAATGCAGAGGTCAAATTCACTAATCACTAATTGGCGTGTGTAAATAAAATGAGTTCTAATTCAAAATACTCTGGCCTTGGAAGTATTCTGAACGACAGATTGAAAAGGGAAAGAGGACAGAGCAAGTGCGATTGAAGGATGGAAGAAATCTTGCAAAAAGATGCAGTGATACAAATAAAACGTCTTACTCATAACTGATAAGAGTAAATGGAGTCCCAGGTGCAAATCGGGACAGGTGTCTCTGCACCTTAGTATTATCATGAATTATAAGTTTTGTCTTAAAATGAACCCTCAAGAATCAATGGATATTCTTTACCAGGGACTTTTATCAACCACATTTTTTCCACCACCGTTAGTTTATATATCTGCCTGTTCTCTCTCACTAACGCCTGTTTTTCGTATCCCTCTTGCGGCAGGGGGTGAACAGCATGTTCCAGGTGTTCCTGACAGGAAACAATTCAGAATACTTCACCATCTCCCCCACAGCAGTGCAGGGGCGTGCCGACATCAGGATGAGGGTGGCCATGCCGCTGGACTTCGAACATATTCGCAGCTACAGCTTCTCTGTGAGACTTGTTATATTTGTTATTAGTTGTCTTACGCCACGAATGTGAACATTTACGTGACAATGAATGCTAGCATGCACTCAAGAAATCATAGTAGACACGGGTGAGGAAGGACACAGCGGCCAGCATCTCCCCTCCACAGCCCACAGCTTATTGGTTAATAATGTATGAGGCAGTAGGATAAAGCATGCTTTTTTATTAACTGTGAATGTCTAACAAATAATGTTTGTAAAGACACAGTATGAGCGAACACTTGCTGCCCTATACTGTGAGACTGCCCTTGAATCAACTGTGTATCCAGTCTGATGTTTAAGCACCAAGCCTAAATGTATCTTCATTATGCCCCGAGTTATTTACGGAACTGAAGGATGCCATGATCAGTCCAAGATTTTCAAAACATACATTAACTGTTTTGAATAAATAAACTAATATTTAATGCATGCTGTTTCTTGAGCTGAACTGTAACACATGCAATGAAATGTCAAGTGCTCTATATATCTTACTTGTTGTCTCCCCTCAGCTTTTTGCCAATGAGTCCATGTCCGACCATGTGGGATTTGCCCGTGTCTTTATTGAGCTGATCAATGAGAATGACAACCGGCCCATCTTCAGCAAACCGCTGTACAACATCAGCCTTCCTGAAAACACACCCCCTGGCACCTCGCTGTTACGCATCCTAGTGAGTATCCCTGAAAATCACCGTGCCTTGTTTACAGAGCAGAGAATGTGATAAATGACTCAAAGGGTAGTTTCTTGTGATTTATCCCTGAAGAGGAGTTCAACTAGAATCCAGAGAGATTACAATAAAACCTGACTAGCACTTGTAACCTTTATGGGAGTTGTTAGGGATAGGGAATGAAATCTTGGTGTGTGTGTGTGTGTGTGTGTGTGTGTGTGTGTGTGTGTGTGTGTGTGTGTGTGTGTGTGTGTGTGTGTGTGTGTGTGTGTGTGTGTGTGTGTGTGTGTGTGTGTGTGTGTGTGTGTGTGTGTGTGTGTGTGTGTGTGTGTGTGTGTGTGTGTGTGTGTGTGTGTGTGTGTTGTGTGTGTTCGTGTGTGTGTTCGTGTGTGTGTTCGTGTGTGTTCGTGTGTGTGTTCTCTCCTGAGACTTTACCATAAATGAGTTGTGATTTATTGCGACTCAAGCGAAGCTGCTTCAGATTAAAGCGCAAACACAGTGTAATCTGGTTCACCATTATTGGGTTTACGTTTCATGCACTCTCATGCCAATTTGCGAGCTCTAATGCTCCACCATTCAGCAGTGTTTTTGGTCACTTAGCTGACCAGCAGCCACGGCTGTGGCTGGATCGGAAAACTCCTCTAAACAGTTCCCCACCAAACTGAATTATTATTCATTACAATTTTTGTGACAGAACGCTCACAATCTACTAGATTCAAGTGCAGAAAAGCCCAATGTGAAAATCAATAGTGTTTATTGTATACTGGGTGTTCATGAAATCGAGATTGCGGGGCAGTCTAATACCCGATAAGACCTGGCTGATGTTGGCCTCATGCCAGAGCATGCGGCCTGCCATGGAGTCCTGATTGCTCGCTCGCTCTCGAGTGTGGATGGGTTGTAAATAGGATGAGAAGTGACGACCTCTCAATGAGAGCTCCTCCGGCATGGATGGCAGCACATGTTAATGATACACTGTTAGATCAGAGCACTGCAATGTTGTCACACATTTACACAAGCCCTCTTCGATCCCGCTAAACACAATACACACGTAAGACTAACCAGATCAGATGTCGCCATTACTCAGCCAGACAAGTGTCCCTTACTACCTGCAAGTTAAACATGAGGCTGAAAGACAATGTCGGCTTTTTATCCATTTGTTGTCCCACGTGATTAGGACTATATCGCGTATGAGTGTTTGGTGTTTGTGTTGTTAATGTGTTTGCACAGTCATGTTTTCCTTTGTGGTTCTGTCATAATTTAGTTCATTAGTAATTTAGACAGTAGGTTACATCATTTGTAAGCCGACGACAAAATCCGATATTGTTTATTTATGTGCCTCGGTCTGATCAAACAAGCCACGGCGGCTTCACTCTTGTTTGTGTGCGTAATGAGCAATTTAATTTTAAAACAGGGGGAGTGTCTGTGCATTGTTTGAAATGTTAGACGGTAAAAAAAAACCTGTTCTCTGCTTCACATTATCCATGCAGAGGTGGAGAGAATGATGGAGTGGATGATGCCCCTCATAAATGTACAGTACTATGTCACATTTCTTCAAATGAATATCACATTCTGGCTTTGCAGAGTTGTACCTACATAACTACATCTGATTGTGTTCAGCGAGCTTTTAAAACTTTCCAACGCACTCCTGTGAGTCTGCACCACGTAACCTGTCAATTATGTCATTGTTAGGGAAAAAGAATGTCGAGTTAAAGTCAATGAGGCCCCAAACAATTAGTGCTGCTATTACAAGAATTTCTACTTCCCTCAAGCACATTTTATTCTGCCCTTTTATAATACAGCTCCCTGGGTTTTAAGTGTGTGGCACATTTAAATTTTTCTATACTCCATGTGCCGGTCTCACTCTCTAACTATTGCAAGTTCACACTGTCTGCTTGTCTTAAATGCAGTGAAGTCAGAGCAGCACAATATAAGGAGATTGTTAGGCTGAGTCAAGCCTCTCGTTGCTCTCTGTCAAGTGGCTGCGAGGTGAAACAGTCGGTGGCCAGATTATACTGAAGCGCGAAAGAGGGAGGGCAAGTCTTTCCCAGCAAAAATATACCTCCACCTCTAAAGCTCAAGTTTGTGATGCAATTCCATTAACCAGCTTCACAAAAAAACATTTTTCAGAAAACAGGTTTCACAATAACTATATAATAATCTTTTTTCTTTGTCCATCACTGTTCGTTGAAGATCAGTAACATGGCGGACAAGGTTGGAATCAGGATGATGCTTCATACTCGTCATGTTTGTTCCTGGTCCTTTTATAAAAAGGTGCCAAACAAACAGTCTGATAATGCGATTGAAATTCTTTGTTTGGGTTAATATTCACCGCTGATCTGATCAGAGCTTATGTACAATGTTAGTCAATGCATTGCTCAGTGCCCACTCCTGTGTCCCTTTAGACATTGCTTAACATATAAGTACACACACACACACAGACACACACAGGCAGTGGCTGTTTAATATTTATGGTCCACAGCATTACTTATCATTATAAATATTTATTGTGATTTACTCTTTTGTCTGGGTCCTTTTCTCTCCAACTCTCTCTTTCTGTCTCTTCTGTACCCCGGAGACTTTAGACACCAGCAGCTGCACGTATCAGTGGAATCACTCTTATTTTCTCTCTTTGCCTTTCAGAAAATTTGTCTTCTTTCATTTCTTATTTATTGCATGCCCTTGGTTATTGTTGTTTTTTCCCCTTTCTCTGTTTTACCATTAGATTTCTAATGGTTTTCAGGTGTTGCATTGATTCACTCTTTGGTTTCCTGTCTGTTTCTGCTAGGAATAAACTCTCTTGGCTCTTAGTTCCATCAGCCTCTACATTGGGGGATATGCATGTTTAGGATGCCTGCACAAGTAGAAAAACTATTTACTCGCACATACTTTTCCGCTTACATAAATGGTATGATTTAATATTGGTCCTGGCTTAGGGTCTGGGTGCCCTGCTTGTGCCATGTTGTGTGTTTTATGGGCTCAGTGCAGATGCTGTATGTTTGAGGGCTGAGGCACAATGATGAATGCTTACAGTAGGAAGCTATAAATTACAGAGGAGGTGATGTTTTACTTCCACCACTGTTAAGATGGGTGTGATAGTCACAAAAGCTATTATAATTCATTATTGTTATAAAAGCGGTGAGGCCCAGCTCGCTCCTGATATTTGTAGCTCACACACAATCACTGCTAATAATACGGCACTTATCAGGAGTGTTTTGACGTTGTGATATGGAATAATAGTTAATAGTTGTACCGGGCAGTGGACAAACAGGCGGCAGCTGAGACTTACTCTACGTCTGAACTGTTGGCTTTATCGAGACGTGCAACTTGTCTGGTTTATTGGTCGGTTCATGGATTATAAAGTATGTTATACTGCAACACTAGTATATCCAAATGCAGGGGTTAAGTGGCAAAAAACTTAACATAAGAGGCAAAAAGAAAACAAAATCCTACGAAGGAGTATTAGAGCCATACTGAAAAAAAAAAGGATTTAATCTTTCGAGAATAAACGTGTAATATTCAGAGAATTAACACGTTATATTAGAAAAAGTTGTAATATAACTTTTTTAAAGTCATAATATTGTGAGAATAAAGTCGTAACTTTATGAGAATAAAGTCGTAACTTTACGAGAATAAAGTCGAAACTTTACGAGAATAAAGTCGTAACAGTACGTGAATAAAGTCGTAACAGTACGAGAATAAAGTCGTAACGTTACGAGAATAAAGTCGTAACGTTACGAGAATAAAGTCTTAACTTTACAAGAATAAAGTCGTAACATTACGAGAATAAAGTCGTAACTTTACAAGAATAAAGTCGTAACTTTACAAGAATAAAGTCATAACAGTACGAGAAAAAAGTCGTAACAGTACGAGAATAAAGTCATAACATCACAAGAATAAAGTCGTAACTTTACGAGAATAAAGTCGTAACATTACAAGCATAAAGTCGTAACATTACAAGCATAAAGTCGTAACAGTCCGAGAATAAAGTCATAACAGTACGAGAATAAAGCCGTAACATTATGAGAATAAAGTCGTAAGAGTACGAGAAAAAAGTCGTAACAGTACGAGAATAAAGTCATAACAGTACGAGAATAAAGCCGTAACATTATGAGAATAAAGTCGTAACGTTACGAGAAAAAAGTCGTAACATTACGAGAATAAAGTCGTTACATTATGAGAAAAGTCGTAACATTATGAAAAAAAAAAATTAACATTATGAGAAAAAAGTCGTAATATTATGAAAATAAAGTTGTAATATTACGAGGATAAAATTATTATTAATCAAGCAAAGACGAGATGGGAAACACGGAGCACTTTGTGAAGTTACATTTTGGTTTGGGCTTCACAAATAAGGAAGTACCTCTGGCACATCAGCACCACATTATCATTCGCACCAGGACTTCGAAAAGATTGTGCAAGAAACTGAGTTTGTTTCAATGAAAGAATCACACAGACTTGGTGGAAATCATCTCTTTTGTGGAGAGGTTAAATGGCTGGTAGTGGTGGACTGCAAGGCTACCGCCGGTTACCGCCTGTTCAAAGAGGTTTTGCCTTGTAATTAAATTTTAAAATTAAATTCAAAAATGATAAATAATAATATTACGACTCGAAAGATAAGATTTTTTTCTTTCTTTGTTGTTTGGCCCTGATACTCCGTCGTACAGTCCAACACGCACTGTAAAATAATTTTTACACTTAGATGTTACCTTATTACATAGATCATAGATCATAGATCAGATCAGGTTATTTACATTCACACACTGTTGCTTTATCTGCTGGCAAAATGAAGCTGTCAGCCTTAGAACTGTACATTAGGTCTTCTCACTGGTAGCTCACACTTTTTAAAGCTTATGCCCACCCCGCTGTCCTCTTCACTCCCCTCTTTCTCTCGCTCTCTCACACACTTCTTCATATTCCTGAGGTAACAGCTGTTTCACATGCAGTTGGAATAATTATACTGCGGCTGTCTACAAACAGTAGGCTTTATCTTGCAAGCTGTCAGAGCTCTGTTGTGAAAACATCCTCTCCACTTTATTTAGCTCCTTTTTCACAAAAGTATACATTGTTAAAAAGTTGTGTCAGTCTCACTCTTTCTCCAGCTTACTGTTCTGGGTAGTCGGGAGATAATCGAAACAGGTTGTTCAATCCTGTCGGCGGGCAGCAGTCGCTGTGAGCACCCCCACCTGCTCGTTAATGGTTTCGAGAAATAAAGCAGTCGTAAAAGTACATTCGCCATCGCCATTACGCTAAAGTGTCCGCAGTAAAAACACACACAGCTCCCATCAACCCCCGCAGGTGCTCTAGGTCACAGCTGGGGGAACTGGCAAGAGATGTGATTAGTCCTCCACTGGTCAAAGTTAGTGAAGGGATGTTGTATCTCTGCTGAAGTGGTTGGACGTTTTGCATCATTACGTGCACGGAAAATGAAGGAGAATCGCTACATTCACTTGCTTTAGGTTAGCGCACACTCGTCGAGGAGCCGTTCAGGATGCGAGATCAGTAATTGGACATATCTCAGAGAAGCCGCAACATTCGTGGCAGAGTGTGTGCTCTTTTTCCAGGCTGTTGCTCTGCTCTGAGTCTTGTTCTGTTGTATTGATCAGAGATACAAACTGGCTCTGTACAAGTCCCATGGCAATATGTGTATGTAAAACTGAAACTGAGGTGACTGACGGAGAGGAGAGGGAAGACCGTGACTATAAGAAGAAAAAAGCTACTTTTAAAAGAGTATGCAGTTTCTACTGTGTTAGGTGTATAAACCGCTCTTGTCCATCTAAACATATTTTGTCGTTATTTGTAAAAAAAAAAAACACAAACGCTTGAGCGGACAACACAAGAGCAACGTCATAATATGTTACGTATTGAAATAGTGTTAGTAAGGCACTAGAGTTAACTGGCTACTGTGGATGAGATGAGTAACAACCAGTAACTGTGCCTGTGTGTGTGTGTGTGTACAGTTGCAGTACAGTATCATTACAGATGTACCAATATAGCTACATTGTGAACCTTTACATACATTTTTTTTGTTATACTTTGCAGTTTTTTCCCGTTTAGCGTGTCATATGTTTTTTCCGTAAAAGTACAATTAAATGTCAGCCAAGTTAAAAAGGTCACAGCTTCCACAAAATACTGCTGGAATTAGTGTTTCAAATACCTCATTTGCATTTTTCTGTGTTGCATCTCACTGTATGTTACCAAGTAACGTAACACGTCCACCTGCTCGCCGGGTGTGAAGCGGCACCATACAGTGGTGTTTTCCAACCGTGAAACCTCTCGGTAACAAGCCTGACATTTCCAACACATGTTCGGACCTGCCGACCAATTACAAAAGACTGGGCCAGCTGACTAGTCAGAGCAGATTGGCCTTTTATGAAAAGCGAGCATCCGGTAAGACGGTGTATTCAGATGTGGGGTGAAAAGAGCCACTGCAGTGGTAAACAATGGGACAGTGAGTAATGGATATTTTACACAGCAAGCTAATTCCAACATATGGCCAAAGCAAAATTATGAACGTGCAAGTGGGGAAATGATGTGTTTTTCATGTCGTGCCTTCTGTGGTTGATTATGGAACATGTATGTTATGAAGAAGTGTATTTACTCGAGTGCCTGAACTGTTATCCACACTCTCTTAGGAAATGTGCATCTCCCATGGTGGCTGAGAGTGCTGCAGACGTCCACACTGCTGATCTAAAGACACTTTTTTTTTTACCGAGATGATGACCTGCTTAAATATTCCGCAAATAATGTGTCACATAATCAGTGTTTTACTTTTAGCGTGCATTTTTCACACATACTGCAGAATATGCAAGGTGTTTACAGGTGTGCATGCTTAAATAGAACCGTTTATACTGTATCCTGCTTGAATAGCGTCAGATTGATCAACGTAAGGAAGGGAGGCAAAGCCTTTAAAAGAGCCACACGAGTGGAGCTGGTGAAGATAACCTGACAGCCATGTCTTCATCATTGTCTCCCCAACCGTCATGATCATAAAGTGGGCATCTGTGTGTGTGTGTGTGTGCGCGCGCTCCCGCCTGTGTAGGCATGTGTGTGTTATCTATTGTTCATCGTTGTGTTTAGGTGTGAGACACTGAGACGAAGGAGGTTGTCTGTGTTTGGACTGGGGGTCATCTCTATTTTGACAGCAGGCTTTGACAGCCAGTAATTGGTTTCCTTTTCCATGACTCTTAAAGCTCCTACAGAAAAAGCAATTTTAAGAGCCAATCAATTCAAATTCCAGCTCACTCAGGATAGAAAGGCCGGTACAGCTTTAACCTCCGTCGCTGGCCACAAGATAGCTGGGCTGATAATCTGCTCCTGTACCTTCTACAACCCATGTCTTCCTCTCAACCATGAGGGAAAGAGCTCATTTCAGCTTTCTCTTGAGAGCAATTGAGTGTGATAATAGCGGTTTATGCTGTAAGTGGTTGGAGTGTGTCTCTAATCATGTGTACACGCGAACATATAAATCTACATACACACACACGCGCTATTTCATTCAAGAACACTCAATACATGCGTCCAATCATCACCCACGTTCTCCCTTACATTAACAGGCATGCAGACACAAGTGACTGCACTGGTGCACAGTTGCACCGCCATACGAAGTGCACACACACTGGCACAGAGTTGTGTTTGCCTGCCGGCCTCACCGTTCTGATGGGAAGAAACACATCATTTAACCAAACTGGTCAACTGAGAACTAATTTCTCTTTTGTAGTTACTGCCTGAGGTCCCCAAGGTTTGCAGAGTTTATATTGGCAATCAGCAGCTCACTGACTCTTTGTGCAGAAACTTCGTAACAACTTAGTTTGGATTTTGATCACAACACTACCTCTGATACCTCAGTGTGATGCTGTTCAGCACAGGGGAGATTCTCACCACTGCAGCCTGGAACCTAGATGTATCTATGAGTCACACACTATCTTTACTAGGGATGCAAGATATTGGACGTGTTGCCGATAGTTGATTTACCGATATATTGGGAGTTCTTGGGACGATAACTGATCTACAGAGGTCATTTTGTCTCTCCTGTTGTGAAATTAACATAATAATTGTTCATACTCATACATATGTAGATGGAGATTTTCTTCACTAAGCAAAAATACTGAGCCTCTTTAGCCTAGTGTTGAAAAATGAGTCATATCGGCAGATGTTGGTGTGTTTGCCGATATATGATAATACATTTAAAAGCAAACGATATCGTCTTAACAGTCAGAAGTCATGTAATCAACCAACAGGGATTTGTATAATCTTGGTTAGCAGCAAACATGCACAACAATGTACATCTACCCCATTACTTTTGCTTCAAATGACTCTTGTCAGTTACTTTGGACGGCCCTTAAATAACTGAGCATTGCTTACTTGGCATGAAATCTATAAACCCCCGTGAATAATGTGGTGAGTCATTGCTGTTGTTGAAGTACTTGTTGTAATTGTCAGTGAAGTTATTAGGCACATCCAGTTTTATTTCCATGTCACTTCTTCCCTCATTAAATTGTACTCGCACATTTTTCCATCACCTCCAACTGTTCAACCAAGAGAGATTTAAGCTGCCATGGTGACAAGGGGCAAATATACTCATACCCTGGTGTCAAGGATCCAGCCGCATGGCGTGAAGTTACAGCAAATGCCTGACCAATTTCTATCATCCATCTGCTGTGTGCCTTCTGTGTATGAAGTTGAAAGTCTTTGGCAAGCATTTGGAAAAGTGGCTGGGCCGCACAGTCATGGTGATTGTTTGAGCGGGTGGGTGAATGATGTCTGTCTTTCTCTCCGACCGTCTGTCTATCGTTGCGGTGAGAGGGGCTTGGCCGTAGAGCAGAGGCAGTATTAGCTCCCAGACTGAGCGTGGCTCCTGTCACTGCTTCGATAGCTGTCACGCTAACACCCCCACCACTATCACTGGAGCACTTATGGGCCTGTCACTCACCTGGGAGCAAGAGAGGGAGGGAAGCGAAGGGGTAAGAGTGTGCCATGAAGATACGTAGAGGAGAGTGGAGGGAAACAGTGGAGGTGTAGTTCAGGATGCACAGAGGAAATTGAGGTAATGACAGGGGGGGGAAAGATAAATGAGAAAGAGGAAGGAGAGGAGGAAGGAGGTTGAATTGTGTGCCTGTGTGCAAAAAAAAAAAAAAATGAGAGGAAAAAGCAGTTAAGTGGCATTAAATGATGAGATAATACAGACACGGGACATGAAAACTCAAAGGTTAATATAAGAACCTAAGGTCCAAAACACCTCACAAGTATTTAGAGTCCCACTCTCGGCTCATTGAGCAGGGTGTGCTTCGGTGCGCTTAACAACAAAGTGAAGGCCATTTGGACATTAAAAAGAAACACTCATTCACTATCCAGAATGTTGTGGTGGAAGCTCTCAGGGAAATTACGAGATTGAGCTAAACAGCATGGTGTAATTTTTAGAAGGGTGGGGAAAAAAACCCATTGATAGCTGCAGCCGTCATTCCATCTGGTGAGAGGCATCATGGACGAGCACCAACACTCACAGTTGCACACACACACACACACATACACACACACATCCATCAATGCATTTAATTTAGAAGACTTGTACATTTTATTCCACAACACACTCGTACATCCACATTTACACATATCCTGACTCACCTTGCATATTAATACAAATGCAAAAACACATATTTTTTCACACATATTAATAAAGTTATACTCGGACACATTTTTAAATGAATTTCGGGTGCATACAAGAAAAAAAACAGGCCCTGCACTTGCACACACACATAACCCCCACATAATAAGGTCGGTGTGCAAGTATCACTGAATCACAGTGACCGGCATTGTGGTTGACACAACAGGCTGCAGACCCGCTGAAGTTTGGCCCTTCAACTGACTGCAGAGCCACTGAAGTGAAACTTTATTACAATAGCTTCTCTGGGTACGATCCATCAGCTCTGACACAACACCCTGTATGTCCGCACCACTGCCTGAGTGCACATACGCATACATGACTATATAAAGACCAATTGTGTTAATGTGCCATATCGTAAAGATTCTTGAACGTGTCGTTCTTTACGTGACATTTCTCTGACACCCCTTTTTTTTTTTGCCTGTTAAACATATGTCAGTGGTTGTTGCTTTTTTAAGGCAGTGGTGGGTCATGTGGGTGAGGAAAGTGTTTACCCGTCATATTTAATCCTGTCAACACCTCTGTCGAGTGAAGCATGGCTAGCACATTTTATTATAAATCCATACACTCTCAGGCAGCTGTTGGAGTGAGACATTCACGAAACTGAGCAAAAATCAGTCGGGACAGATTGTTTGATGCAGCCATTTGGGTGCTTCATGTCAGTAAAGTGTTAACCGCACAGATGCACAAAATACACATACACAAATAACAATAAGTGCTTTAACATAAAATAGCATATCTGCAATGTGTTAGTCATGAATTTCTGTTTGTGAAAATCATAATTTAATTAGGAACCGTGTCACAAAGCCTAGCACATGGCACGGTGTGCTTGCGATAACTAACAGGAGGGCATGAGCCTCCACCCCTTCACTTTTCACAAGACGGCAACACGTAATCACACTCTTATTAAGACAACCACTGGATTAAGCGTTAGAATTTATTTTTCCACTCATCAAAGTACATTTGCAAATTAATCCCGGAAGAGCATCAAAAATGGAACTGGTTAAACAAAGAAATCGATGACAAAAACAAGATGAAAAGCAAAATTAATGAGCAACGAAAGCTGAATTTACTGAAAACCTTGACAAGAAGGTTAACGTCATTTAGAAAGTGAATTTGTTTTTTTTCTTGTTTTTTCTGTTCAGGCTACAGACGGAGATGCAGGCGCATTTGGGATTGTGCGTTACTACTTCAGTGATGAGCCAGATCAGTAAGATAAAGTTACACACGTACTCACTCACACAGTCCACACAAACATACAACCTCATTCATTTTTCATTAATATGGCCTCTTGTGAACAATTGAACTGCGGTCTTTGTGCCACGTGCACTCGCCAGAGACAGCTGAGCTACAACGATATCTGGCACATCTCCTTACATCTGCTGTCTTCAGGCCACAAATACACAGAATGGCATACAAAGAGAAACTCGCATACACATAATCTGTCCTAATCTTCATTCATTGTCTTCAGTCCGTCAGAAGAATACAACAGTTGTTGCTCTGTCACCATCACTGAGCATCAGTCATGTTTTTATTTGACGTATCTGTCATATGTTGAATTTTGAGGTTTTTTTATACATACTTTGCATGTTACTTTTTCATTTTCATTGCAACATACACAACTTCTTACTAATGATAACAACAGATATGAAATGAATTGGTTATTTCTTATTACCAGATACAATAAATACGAAAAACAGTAGTAGTAATAAAACAAACTTAGATTAATAAGCATATGCCAGTTGCACACACTTTTTATGTGATGTCTTTCAGAAGTTACTTTGCTTTCTCTTCCAGGTTTTCACTGGATGATGAGACTGGCTGGGTCACTTTACGGGCCAGTCTGGACTATGAGTTGATGCGGCGTTTCACACTGACCGTGCTGGCACGGGACGGCGGCGGTGAGGAGACAACAGGGCGGATCCGTGTGAATGTCCTGGACGTCAATGACAATGCACCACTCTTCCAGAAGGAGGCATATGTGGGCTCACTTAGAGAGAATGAGCAGACTGTCCAGCCGGTGGCACGGATCAGGGTGAGACGTGATTTAAAAACGGGCTCATATTAAGGTTGCATTTTCACTATTACACTTTTTTTATAATACAGTATGTGATATACAGTTTATTGAAAAGCAATTCATCGTCACTCTGAAATGGTTTTGCTGCCTTCCTTAACTCCTGTATTTCCTATGTGTTACTATAATCTTGTGATTATGTGTTTATGTGTTTGTTTGCACTGTATCCAAGAAGAACAGGTCGCCCTGGTGTGTTGGCCATCGCTCACTGCCACACAAAGCCACCAGTAGACGGGCACAGTCATAACTAATGGCTCAACGTTTCTTTTGATTGTGCCCTGGAGAGAAAGACGTTTGTGTCCCTCGTGGCAGTGGGTACAGCTGTGATTTTACGTGCCCCAGTGCACCGTGATGGGCTTGCGTTTATGTCGTGGGAGTGGAGCTGATGCCTGGGCTCCATGCTTGGCTCACTGTGTTTGATTAGTCTGCGCTAACCTTAAACGTTGCTGATATTAATATGTTGCCCAAGAGGAGCGGGGAAGGCAGTCGCCCAATTTCGTGAGTCAGCGATATGCCCTGAAAACACACACACACACACACACACACACACAATAGTCAGGAAAACGGCCATAGAAGAAGTAAAGAGAAAAACGACAAAAATATGTACGTGGAGGGTGAGGATGTTCTGAGAGACAGAGCAAATAGTTATTTTTCTGCTGTTTGCTTTCTTTTTTCAAACAGGGCCTGGGAGGTTTGTGCCTCCTACTACAGTTCTTATGTTCAGCAAAAAAAAAAGAAAATCATCTCTTCTTAGTCCTTTGCTTCCACTTCCACTCATCTGTTTGCTTTGTTGCCCCAAACTCCTCTCACGTTTGAGTGGTAAAAGACAGTCTTATATGAAACTGTTGGAATGTGATATTCCGGTTTCACACAAGACATTCTGGAAGAGGATACCAAGCTGTGGTTGTGGGAAAGAAAAGTATTGCCTACTCAAAATGTTGGCATTAAATCAAAGAGCAGACATGTGCATGTAATGGAGAGATATAAGTAAGTGTTTTTGACAACCTGTCCAGCCTTTGTTGTTGCCAGTGAAGCCCGGTAGACTCGTCTCACAGCCCGAGGACTTAAGTTCCTGCCAACTCAAGAATAATGAGGGGGCATCGTCATTGTTGTTGATGTTGCTGTGGATTAGCCCTGCAGAGTATGGTTTCATCTGTCCTCTGCCTGCTCGGCTTGTCTTGGCTCTGTTGGTGTTCTTCCAATATTGACACTTGCGTCACTAATAGCCAGAATCAGCTTTAATCTGTGCGATAATATGCCATCACTGACTGCCAGGTTCCCTCCTGCATTGACACATGCGCACACATGCTCTGGAAACTCACACACGTATAAATATAAAGACTTCTCTGCAGCGACTGTCCTGTCACACGCGCTGTTGTCTCGTCTCACTCAGAATTTCTCTCTGCCGACTGTCGCAGGGGCATTTTGTTAAAGGCACTTCCGTCCTTCACTCTCCCATCCCTTTCTGTCCATCTACAGGCTACAGATGAGGATTCTCCTCCCAACAACTTCCTGACTTACACCATTACTTCAGCCTCCGTTTTCCTGGATTTCTTCAGCATCACTATGGTGGAGGGATACGCAGGTACACTCAAGTTAAGGAGTGTGAAGCCACAATCTTTGATATGGTTGGGTATTTTAGTATAGTAGCTATCTTGTGGACAGGGATGTTGTATATGTTTATACATTATGCAACATCCCTGGCTGCTACATTTGTTTACAATTGTATTCATGGCTGTTTGACATGCAACATAACTATAAGGTGTGACGTTAGGTGTGTGCGTCGCAAAAGAAACACTACGCACAACCACAGCTTTCTCCACCCGTTTCCCTCCACCAGTGATCAGTGCAACCAAGCCACTGGACTATGAGCAGGTTCCAAGAGGGATGATCTACTTGACCGTAATGGCCAAAGATAGTGGAAAACCAGCCCTCAACAACACTGTACCCGTTACAGTGGAGGTGATTGTAAGTACAAGCCTGCAGCAGAAGCATGCACACACACACACACCGGTTCACAGAGCTATCTTTGTAAGGCATAAAAAAAGCACTATTCTTAACCTGAACTATAACAAATGAATGTCTTATCCTAACCTTAACCTAACCACAATTCAGTTCTTGGTCCTAAACTTTACCACTTCCTCAGAAATTAGGTTCTGCTTCATTAGGACCAGGTTTTTATCTCCATGAGGTCTACTGGTCCTGACTAGGTCAGTGTTTATACCAGAAAAGGTCCTATAACACACACACATTAATACATTTATAGATAGAAACATCTAAACCAATCTGTCTTGACCTTGCAAAGTGCAATTGTCTGTTTTTGTCGTGAAAGACTTCTTCTTTTGTTCAAACACTTTAGTAAACTGTCCTTACTCTTATATCTTGACATATATCTTGATTTGTACATATAAAAACAATTCAGAAGTTCTGGTTTAACTGTTAAAAAAAAAAGCCTTTAATATTGATTACAGTCGCAGAGAACACATGAGACACTTATTTTCCCTCAAAGGGAAACCATTACAGTGTTGTCCTTGATAACATTGATATAAATCCACCAGCAGATATTAGCTTGTGTTAAATGTCATTGACATGAGTTTTGCCGGAAACAGTTCCAGAGTCAGACCCGGTGTCACGACAATGTCAACACTGTAATTAAGATTAACAAATGTGTGTTGTGTGGAGAGTTTTACAAAAGATTCCCTTCTGCTTTCCCACTGTTGCTTTTTTTGGCAAAAAAAACAGCAAAAACCTTGAAACCTCCTGATTATGTGACAATGTTTGTTTTTGTGGTTCCAGGAAGTTGGTTAAATAATCGGAGACTTGTTTGTTGATAACACTTTTCCTCCTCGCTGAAAATCGTTGGTTTACCAGTATTTAATGACTCTCGTTGCTACGACATTCACACCCTATGACAAAATCTCCAAATCTTTGCATGGATCTATCCCTCAAAACAAAACTTTGAACTGTGGAGGGCAGCATTACACCTCTCAATTAGAAGTTTCCTTCAGATGTGTGACAAAAGTTTGAGACTGGGGAGATGAAGTTATGGCTCTATCTGTAAATAAAGACTCTTTATTTGTGAAGTGTTACTTCTCATCAAAGTCTGAATTATTTTGAGGCCCATTTGATTTATGTCAGCATTGTTTACATTTTCGTCACAGACCATGCAGCTATCTTTGGCACTTTTACTTAAATTTCTTATTTTAAGACAGTGGGAATGACTTGAAAATAGAAGATACAATGCACAGGGTTGTGGGTCCTAATTCTACCTGATGTCACTGATGTTTCTGTAAGTCATTTTCCTCCAACCTGATTATGTTAATACTTTACTTTTCTTTCTTTTAAATGCTATGTGCTATACTCTCTATACTATAAAGTGGTATAAGATGGATGAACAGATGTTGGTTTTTCTTTGTCATGTGGTGGTTACGTGGCTAGCATTGTTGCCTCACAGCAAGGTTTGGATCCTGGTTTGTCCAAGGACCTGTGCATGTTCTCCCCGCAGCCCCCTCAACACTCTGAATTGACTATAGGTGTTAGTGTGAGGGTGAACTGGCGACTTCTCCAGGGTGTACCGAGCCCTTATGAACACATCAGTTTGAGTATACGTATGATGAGCAGCTACAGCTCATGGACAGCATCTCAACTTGAGCTCATTTCCCCTTATATACATTCATTGTGTATGGCTTTCTTGTCATAAAAGACAGAATGAAAGTGTAGATTAGCTGAATCCATCGAGTACAGTAAGCACACATGTCCTACATGAGAGAGAAACACTGTAAAACAGTGTGGAGATCTATGCGTGAATGCAAAAGCCACCTGGGAGAGATGTTGGCAATTGTGTATTTCTTCTCTGCACGTCTGCTTCCCTCTCTCTGTCCTCCACAGTGTCATGACTCACACCACAGGGGTTTATCAGTTGCTGGCAGCATCACACACACAATGCTTCACTCCAGTGTAACACAGGGCTCAGAATCCCAGACAGATAATGGTACCAGTGACTGTTGTTCAACTGTTAACATTTCTCAGCAGCTCCCGCAGTGAGGAGATTCTCGGGGAAGCCACACAACTAGTTGTGATGGTGTAAAGTGAAGACTTATTCAAAGAGTGGGAGGCTGTGAAAAATGTAAATGCTCCGACAAAGGCTGTGTGACAATGGCTGCTGTTCCATGCTGTAGACATTCATTTCTGTCAAATTACAAGTGTCGCGGGGAAATGTGTTGTTTAGTCGCCTGATTTGCTATGACCTGAAAGATACAGCTACAACTGTTTTATTTTTTCAAACTCATCGGCGTCTTAAGTGACTTAAGTGTTGTGTTTTTCATGCACAATTTGCATTTTCCTATTATCTTATTGATGAGTGCTGTTTTCTGTGTCAATACGTCCTCCAGGATGAGAACGACAACCCGCCAGAGTTCAGCAAGCAGTCCTACATCGTCAAAATCCCTGAGAACATTAACGCTGGTGAGTCTCTGCATATGTCTGGGGTCACATTCTCTGATCCGGACAAACCAACACAGCATTTAAACCGCTCCAAACCGCTTAAAGGTCGTGAAGCACGTATGTTCTCCTTTTATTTAAATTGCCTTACTTTTAGCACATTCAATTAATTGCTCCGCTTTCTCTGGGGACAATGTGTTTTTTTTTCATCTCATTTGCCTCCTCTGCGCTCCAGTGTCTTATTTGTTATGATTTTTGCATAAATGCTCAGCAAGAATGCAAAATGTGGACTGTTCGCGGGCAAAATCACAAGCCGCCATATTCATTCTTATGCATGCATTCAGAGTGCTCGTTTTATTCCAGACAATAGATTAGTGTCCAGTCGCTAGAGGAAATTGAGATGTTTGACTGCCCTCTCCTCTCTCTCCCTGAGCACCAGCAGACAGACGTTCGGCACCTTTTTCTGTCTCGGGCCTGATTTGAAGGAGGAGGCTTTGGTCAAGCTTGTCTAATCTGGGGGCCTAAGACTAAGGGGCCAAGACCGAACATAGTTCTAGCCCTGCAGCTCTGGCTAGCCTTTCATCCCCCTCCATGCCTGTGTATTGATCAGGCCTGTGCCAACTATGGGCTGTGCCAAACAAACTGATAATCCACTAATCCATAAACCCACTCACTGTCATTCCATCGGTTGAGCTGTGGTTGGGGGCGGTGAAGAAAATTAGCTCAGTGAATGCCATTTCACTCTGTCTCTACAGTTTGTCTCGCTCTGTCTGTCTCTCCTCTTTTCTAGACTTCACATATTTTCCCACAGCCTGTCTCTCAGTTCATTTCTTTCCCTTTTTCTTCCTCTATGGGTTGTAGCTTTCCTTTCTTTTTCATTCCCTTCATCCCTTGCTCTCCTCCACAGGGGCAACTGTGCTGCTTGTGAATGCTACTGATTTGGACGCCTCTCGGGAGTTTGGCCAGGCCTCACTCATCTACTCCCTGGAGGGCTCCTCTCAGTTCCGTCTCAACTCACGTTCAGGTCTGTCTGTGTGTGTGTGTGTGTGTGTGTGTGTGTGTGTGTACACTAGTATATGTATGTAGAGAGTACATTTATTGGTTTGATTTTTCTTTTTTCTTTTTTGGAATTTCACAATAAAGTATCTCTGTTTGATGCAATGATGTCTGAAATGTTCCCATTTGTTTAAATGCACATTATAGCTTGTGTTTGAAAAGTTTTAACTCCGTTCATCTTGACCTGACAACATTTTGGTCCAATTTCATGTGCGTTTCAGGAGAGATCACCACCACAGCTCTTCTGGACAGAGAACTGAAGTTAGAGTACATCCTGATAGTCAGAGCTGTAGATGGAGGTGTAGGACCTCAGCAAAAGACTGGCATTGCCACGGTGAAACAACAATTCTTTGCCACTGTTTAATAAGAATTTTTGTTGGGGGATAATTATATTGTGTCACATGTAAATCTTATGATATCAGGTTCTTTATATAACTGACATAAACTGGTGATATCCCATTGACCTGAATTTCCCTCACTCCCACTTTGTTTAGGTAAACATCACTATCCTGGACATTAATGATAACGCCCCTGCGTGGAGGGATGAGCCATACCATGCCAACGTAGTGGAGATGAGCCCAATAAACACTGATGTGATCTCGGTGAGTGCACCTCGCCCAACCTAGTGAGCTTTTCCTGGTTGATTAGTTGACAGTTAATTTACTGGTAATGCGTGCAGCACAAATGAATACAGTTAGATAGTCATGTGGTGCTTATTGACGGTATGATGGGCTGTTTGATGATTAGGAATCGACCCTTGAAATGTAAATTTTTTATTTTTGTAGCCAGAACCCAAATATCTTGAAGTGGTGTTTTTCTACTCTAGATTGATTTTAGTCTGTGGCTCAATTTGATTGATTTGACTTTGCAAACCTGAATCAGGCTTAAGATGAGTGTTTTAATAAAAGATGTTTTAAAGCAGATCATTAGTAAAGGCATACTGTACATGACATTTGCATGTACAATATGGGTGTTCCCTATTTGTATAAGGCTCCACTATTATAGTTCTAACTGTGTAGGTAAGCGCAAACATCCAGTATCATCCCTAAATTCTCACATTGTCCTGGTGGTGTCTTTGGCAATGTTTTGTTGATAATTAAGTCTTGATTGTCCATTAATTAACGAGGCGTCAGAGAGTGTAATTAAGAGGGTCCAATTGCTAATTAAAATGTGCCTGCAGTCATTCGCATAGCAAATTATTCAGCTGCTAGGCAGAAAAGAAGTGAAAAAGCAAGTTTGACTGGAGAAATGGTGAGGAAAGATAATTAAAGATATAAGGAAAAATGTGGCAATATGTTAGCAGCGCTACATTTCCCCGCTTAATCCTCTTCTCTTGTTCTTGTACCTCAGTTGAGTTCATTCATGGTGCATCCAGTGATGTGACGCATACTGTATGTGACTCTCAGTGGACAGAGGCTCTCGCCCCCTCTGACCATTTTTTTTTTTTCAATAAATAGGGCCATCCAGCCTTGTAGCCCCTGTAATTGTCACCTATGTAGACAATGGCCAGTGTTTCCATGGTGACAAGAGGCCACCTGCTGAGTCCTCCTGGAGGTGTCCAGTGAGCCGATGAATGTGGTAGCTGTGCCCACCCCACTCACACCTCAGAACACCTCACCATCCCTATTGCAGCCTACATTCAACACCAACCCACACACACACACACACGCACGCAAACTGTTGGGACAAAATTGATTACTTCAACTGTGCAGTTGCTAATCAATGGCCTTCTGAGGTGTCTGCCTACCATGTCCCCTTAATAATTGAACACCTGCAAAACCTTTGTTCCTCTAATGACCAATTAACCAGTTTTCAGCGTTTTTAGTCAGTGCGCTGAATAATTGATCAGCTCTTTAGAAATCAGCCAGTGTTTTAGTCACGGTTGCAGCTTCACACATCCATCACCCGTTGCCACTTTGTGTCTGATAAGAGACGTCACCATTTTTCTTTTAGCTGACTGATGTGTTAGACCAGTTGCAGAGCGATGTATGTGAGCCAGTGCTTTGGGTTTGTGCTTACTTCTGTTATCACCCCCATTATCATTACAGTTACGGTACTTCTTTGTCCTATCCTTCTGAGACCGTTTTAGACCCTGCCTACAACCACATCTTTAAGTTGGTCTTGTTCATTTACTTTTACTAAGACAGCCACTGTAATGTAAGGATGGGGGGGTTGGGTTCATTAATGCCAAAGAGAATATTCTGAAAGTTTTTTCCTGTCTATTCCCTTTCCAGGTGATGGCACTGGACCCTGACAATGGGGAAAACGGGACAGTGGTTTACAGCATCAGTCCAGAAAATCCTTTCTACACCATCAGCAGCAGTACAGGGAAGATTCGCACCAGTGGGGTTACACTGGACAGGGAAAGCGCCAACGCCAAGGATGCTGTGCTCATGAGAACCATTGTCATCTCAGCTGTCGACCGTGAGTAGTCTGTATGTATGTGTGTGTGTACCTTTGTCTGGCTTTCAGTGTGTAATTCATGAAACACCCAAACAATCTGTAATCTATACAATTGAATTCTATCATTTTCTGTCCACAGCTTTCAATTATCAGTGATTAACCTTTACTTGAGCCTCATTTCTCAAGTTTTATTTTGAATGAAACTTCTTATTATAACTCATAAACTTTGTTCACCATGTGTGTGTTTTTATATTTGTTACCCCTTTAGACCAGTAGTCCTCATAGAGACACAAAACCTGCTCCTAATGAGGCAGAACCTCATTCTTGAGGAACAGGATAAGTTTAGAGCTGAGATTTGATTTGTGATTAGGTTAAAGTTAGCGTGAGGCATCAACTGGTTATGGTTAAGGTCAGGGATAATACTTTGGTCCAAATGAAGGGGAAGTTAATGAGAGTCCTGAAAAATGATAGCTCTGTGACTTTGTGTGTGTGTGTGTACACGCGCACACATGCATTTGGCTTAACATGTCCCTCTAACGCCCTCTTTAGGTGGTAAACCTCCACTACGTGCATCAGCAAGCACCACAGTGCTTGTCAATCTGCTGGATCTCAATGACAATGACCCAGCCTTCCTCAACCTGCCATTTGTGGCTGAAGTGCCAGAGGGACTGAGCACTGGATCTTCAGTTTTTAGGGTAAAAACTTAACATTGCATTCACATGGTGGATAGAAATTGGATAATCGCTTTTCGGATTTTGTGAGTACACGTTTTCTAATAGCATTAATTGTCTACAATTTTACTATCTGACATGCCAGGGTGACTTGTATGGTCTAAGTAGGAAGGGATTACAGTAAGTTGACAGTAATCACAGGCTTTATAGAGTAATATATTCTGCATGAATTACTGCTGCATAGGTTATATATTCTTTTACAGGAACACTGGCCATTAAAGATTTTCTGACATGATGTGTCTCTTCTAGGTCCAAGTAGAAGACCCAGATGAGGATAAGAATGGACTGATTACAATGGCGTTACAGATGGGTATGCCTCGCCTTGATTTCTACCTGAACACCTCAACGGGCATTCTCACGTCCACCACAGTACTAGATCGTGAGCAGATTGGACAGTACCATTTGAGGATTATAGCCTACGATGCTGGAAAGTTCCCCCGCACATCCACGTCAACCCTCACTATCACAGGTGAGAGTCTGTCGCGGACAATGATGAGGAGCTGCGTTATATTTCCCTTCACTCTCACTCATATTATTCCATATATGAAGTCGCTGATTTGAGTGACATGAGGGGTTACTTCAGTATGGCAGAGGGTAACTAAATCTGACATCTCAGGAACGTGCTAAAAAGGATGCTACCACCTGCTGGTGAGACATGAACAAGCCTTAATGGTGTGACAGCTGTTAACATGATGACCAAGTGCTTTTACTAGCATTGTGAAATCAAATGACTCAGAAGTGTAAAAAATTGTTTTGTTTCACGTCTCTTGACAGGGTTCATTGTTCAGAACAGACTTCAGAATGTTGGCAGTTTAGGAGAAATCCTAAATCCCCCACTGCCTTATTTGTCCTCATGTGCATCTGTGTCCTCATGTCTCTCTGTCTGTCGGTCTGTCGGCGTGCGTGCGTCAGTTCTGGATGTAAATGACGAGACACCCACCTTCAACCCTCGCGTGTACAATGTTTCCCTGAAGGAGAGCGTTCCGAGAGACCACATTGTAACGCGCCTAAGCTGCTCTGACAACGACGCGGGCCTCAACGCTGAGCTTAGCTACTTCATCACAGGTCAGACGTCACGGTGGGAGCAGTGATGTGTGTTTGTGGGCTACAGTCTCGTACAGTTATGGGGACGATGTGCACTTCATGTCCATCCATCCATCTCTGTGTGAATTTGTATGCAATTAGCTCCTCTTGAATGCATGTTTCTATTAGTGATGTACCTGTACTCTATGTAAATAAGTCATTATGTTTTACTAATGCTGTAAATATGTGTTTTATTTTTAGATGGAAATCAAGATGGTAAATTCAGCGTGGGCTTTAGAGACGGTATTGTTCGGACAGTGGTTGGTCTGGACAGAGAGAACCAGGCAGAGTATACTCTTGTCGTCGAAGCTATAGGTTTGTCTTTAATTCATAAGTTTAGATAACGACGAGCGATCCTCATGACTTTCTTGCTTTTGCATATTTGTTGTCACCAATGTGGTTTTCTTACTTGTTTTGTTTGTCGTCTTCAAAGCAGCTCCACTCTCGTTGTGTATGACAAAATGATGAAAACAGCAATGCCTGCACATTTGAAGTGATTTCAGACTATTGCTCAATTTGCCTTTCTTCCTCATTGCAAAGAAAGAACAAATATCTGGGTTTTCCTGTTTTGGAAACCATTGTGTCACAGTGTCTTATCTGCTGAAGGGGCCAGAGATACAAGAGAAGGGAAAGAAAAAGCTCAGATAATGTGAAACTGTGCAAGAGAACAGATTAACATACATTGTCCTAATTTACAAGCAGCTGAAAATAAAAATCCCATAATTCTCTTACTTCTTTACAACTGCAAGTTTTGGTGTCTGCTCTGTTCTCAGATCATTTATCGTCACATTAATACAGAAACAGTTCCACTTTTATATGGACAGTATATATTTAATGATATAGTTAAATGTTTAACTTTATGGCTTTAGCCTGTGGTATAGCCATAAGATATCTCTATTTTAGTTTTTCTGGCATAAACAATTGGCATTAACCTGAATGACAACAACTGATGTGTTTATGAATGTGTCTGTCTGTGCATGTAGACAATGGCCCAGCAGGCAGCCGGAGGACAGGTACAGCCACCGTGTTTGTCGAAGTGCAGGATGTCAACGACAACAGACCCATCTTCCTCCAAAACAGCTATGAGACTAGCATATTGGAGAGTGTGCCCCAAGGAACCAGTATCCTTCAGGTAGTAAACACACAATTCTAAACACATCTGGAAGCAAGCAGGCACTTTTACTAGTCAAACTTCAAAGTCACTTTATTTTAACGTAACAATTACAAAGCACAACATTTAGAGAGTGGTCTATGTTTGGCTGACAAAATGAAAGTACTGAAAACTACATAAACATTGGAAAAGGATTTAAAGTGTTTCTCTCACGCTGCGTTCCATTTACATTGAAAATCAGAGTTCGAAACTGGGCGTGAAGCCACCTCCAACTTAATCGTGTCCCTGAGAATTTGGGAAATGTATCGTGGGCTAGAAATTGCTAGTGATTCCAGTCCATAAAAATGCTCTAGACGGTATTTTGCACAAACATACATCGAATTAGAATGTGCTATCTTAACAAATGATTTTCTGTGAAAACATTATGACAGAAGAGCAATCGACAGTAAAAGGACCATTAATTCATGCAAATAACCAAGCGGATGAGGCTTACAGCATCAGAACAATTAGTGGTATAATCTAGAGGAGCAACACTTGAGTCCATGATAAAGCTTTAACTGAGCTGCTGTCATTTAAAGCCTATATTTGACCCAATGCATCTGGTAAATTGCTGTTGTAACTTGGATGTCACAGCAAATTTATTCCAGGGTGAAATGTGAAATGTGATGATGCATCAAAGCTTTTATGCAGGAACTGAAATAGAATTGAGTCATTGTGGGATTTACACCAAGTGATCCAACAGTGTTGCTACTATACTGAAGGGAAAAAAATATTGAACTTAGAAAAAAAAACAAAAAACCTGTTCTCTTTTTGACTGACTAATTTATGACTCATTTTGGGAAACCTCATCCACCTATAATTCAAAGTAAGTTTAAAAAATACTAAAAACAAAAAAGTCACATTTTTGGGAGCAGTCAGTAAACACTCTGAATGTCCTGATGTCAGATTTCAGTGACATAGTCAAACAGACATGGCATTGTGAGGTGAGGCTCCTTGCCGGCCTCTGTCTGCGGCATGTGTCCAGCTGGTGAGTGTGCCGCACTCGTGCTCTCCCGCTCGTGTGGTCTGCGATGAGGCGGTCGTCTGAACGACAGATTGTATGAACGGCGATATGAGCCCAGTCTCTTCCACACCTTGAGCTGGGGCTCAGTTGATCTGCTTCGGCCACAGGTCAAACTCCCCCCTGGGCCACAGCTTGCATCAGAGTCCTCGTCCTGTTCAGATGGCCGACACACTGCCAGGAAGGCTGCTAGGCCGGCCAGGAGCAGCGATAAGCCCAGCACCACCATGATGGTGAACTCTGGGTCGTGGACGTCTGTAGAGTACGATGACGTCTGTGGGATGGTGGAGGAGGTTGTGGTGGTTGTCACATTGGACAGAGTGATGTTTTCCGTGCCGAAAGTGAAGTTGGAGCCTGACTCGGTGGTGTTCATGTTCACGTCTAGGCCTGGAGAAAATGAAATTAGTTGGTGGGTTATATGTCAGGACACTACAGAGAGATTGCATGGAGTTCTTTCTTTGCTAGAGTGTGTTTCGATATGCTATTTTTTTGCCTCACTTACCAAGCTTATGTTCCATATGTTCAAATGCGTATATACACACACACATACACAGTAATGTGGAAGGAAACGCCTGCATGCACATGCAGATGTGGTGTGTTTGGCATTTGCGGCAATTATGTAGCTATTAAATCAAGGCCTACAAAACAGTCGATGCTTGACAGGTTTTCCTCAATGTAAAACAAATTGGGTTTATTAATATGCCTCTTGTAAAATGTAAAGAACCCACCTCTTCCACCCCATTCTCCAATTATCCCCCCCACACCTTATCCTGTGTGCCCCCATCTTCAGTATAGTAACATTTGTAAATGCCATTGTCTCTAATTCAGCAGAGACAAAGCATGGCTTATCGGTTTAAGGGAAACACAGTGGGACGTGAAATTATTTTTAAGACCAAATGCCAGGAAAGCTCTGAAAAGGCCACTGGAGCAGGATGGCTCGTTAGAGAGTCAGTTCATTAGTCAGCGCCTCCAAGTACATACACTGCAAGCACGCACGCACACATACACAGCTATTCACAACACAAACTTTCTCTCTCACCCGCTCATATTGTGGGCAGCACTGCACACATTGGTGATTAGACACGTTGCTCTTAAACTTGGCAGCTTAGCTGAAAGGTGCTCTCCCTCTAGTATCACCCCACATTGTTGCTCCCGCAGATCTGACTGCTCAGCTAGTTCTGAAACAATGAACTCATTTCTAAACTTCTTTACAGACACATTTTGTCTAACCTATTCGCATTTGTTCACTTTTTATCAGCATTATGTTCTCCAAGCTTATTAAGTGATTAAGTCCTTTTGTCTCTGACTTTATGGTGTTTTTGCACCATATATTCTTTGTACCATGTATACCAGTAAAAAAAATTAACTGTTCATACAGTAGTTGCTTATATGCACCATATTTCTAGTCATTTTCAAATGTTTTTTTTTTTTTCAAACCAAACGGTTTGCCTCAACACGCTCCCTTTATTAGACAATGTGCAAATGCAAGCCCCTCACAGGTCAAAGTGTGTTACCTTAAAATGAGACGTCACAGCAGATATGAAGTACATATTGTAAGAGACATTCGTGATATATTAGCAATCTTATGGCCTTATCATGTTTATCTCTTAAAAAAAACAAACCTGAAGCGATTGGCATATTTTTCTTTGTATATAGCTTTAAAAAAAAAAAACGTACCTTATATGGTAATATATAATGTATGTATGTATGTATATAAGATTATATGATAATATATATAATATGTATACTCACACCCACACTTTAAAACAGCAACTTGGTAAGTCCCAGTAACTGAGGTCAGACCTGTTTCTTGTTTCTCTCCACACACTTGTTTTCCCCCAAAAAGTGCTGCTTTCACAGAGACAGAGGGGAAAATGCTGGGGAGGGAGACGGAAACAAGGGGGAAAAGGGGGGAAAATGTGGGTAACGGCAGCGCGGTGGAAATATCTCGCCATTGTTTTAATCCCAAACAGGCAAAGACAATAGTGTGTTTTCTAAGCCACACAGAGGCTTACTAAGTAATCTTTCAGTGCCTCCACTTCACATTCATACACTTGCAACATCTGGCTCTGTAATGTAGTCTCATACTTTATACACCCCTTTTTATGGCCTAAGTGGTGCAGTCCGCTGTGTAATACCCTATTCATCACTCTCCAATCTGAACCCCCAGCCTCTTTTTTGTCCCCTCTTCCCCTCCCCGCCCCTCTTCTTTCTCCTCTCCTCTCCACATCTCTTTATAAAGCTAATGAGACTGAAGTTTGGGCCCCTCTTCACGGAGGGAGTGGGAGAGAGCAAAGGAGGACACACAGGGCAGAGAGAGAGACTGGGAATGGCTGTGATGTGTACCTGAGTGCACATAACAGTTGCTTGTCTAGTTTATGTACTCTGTAGGAGTCTCCACAGGTTTTGACGCATCCGTAGAGGAGTAGGGTTTGACATGAAATCCGCCTCATCCAGTACCAGTGGCTCTATGCCTTTCTGGATTCAGAAGTCAGTCTCATGTCATGGGCCATTCACCAGCAGCCCAGCATGCTCCACTATTTATCTGTGTATGCTGTGGAGCCATGCTGTCTGTGCTGGGTTTGGATTCTTGGCTGCTTCTGGCTATATCCCTGTGACAGAGCGAGTGAGGTTCTCACTGCCAAGCCATGATGGGGTTGTTGTGGCAACAAGACACTGGGCAGCAGTGAATGCATAGTGAATGAGGAAGTACACAGATTTTCGTCTGTTTATAGAAACCACCAAAAAAAATTCTATTTACACAGACTATCCAACTTGACAACAAACTTACTGGAAACCAAAGCAAAAGACACAAGTGGGTGCTTCCCGTATTTTGCCATCATCACTATCAATCTACCAAAAAAAGACAGAAGTTGTAACTGTAATCCTATCAGCTATGAAGAGAAAATACCAGTTTGTTTATTTATGGATGGTTTGCAGTTATATTTCTCTGTGGGTTTGGTTGTGTTTGGTGTCCATGTGAACTGAGTCTAGTTTCTGTCTGTGGGTTTACTCACAGGTTCAGGCTACAGATGCAGACCAGGGAGAGAATGGTCGTGTTCTGTACAGGATCCTCACCGGTAAGGTCACAAAGTAAACCTCTGAAAGCATAGGCCCCTGAATATGGATACTGATGTTTTTCAAAATGATTACAACAAACCTAAAGGTTTTCATAATTTTAGTGACTCAAGCTTTTGTTGCAAAATTCTGCTGATGTGCAAGTTTAAAAGTTCCTGGTCTTTTCCAAGGAAACATATCATGTGTAGAAGCAACTAATAACTTTACACTCACGAAAAAAAAACTTGCATTCAAATAATCTGAAATGTTGTCATCCAACTGGCAGTTCACTGAAATGATCCAAACCATTAAACTTTAGGGTTTTTCAGGGTTAAGACCTGGTTTTAGGCTTAGGGTTAGGCATTTGTTGTGATGGTTGGGGTAAGGAGCTAGGGAATGCATTGTGTCCTCACTGAGATACAAAAAGATGTTTGTGTGTGTGTATGTTTATGTCTGCCCTTGTTTATGAATACATGCAGGCAACAGCAACAAACTGTTCCGCATAGACAAACAGACCGGGCTGGTGACAAGAGGCCTCAGGGCTCTGGACAGAGAAACCAGCAGCTCCCATGTGTTGGAGGTGGAGGCCTACAACAGCGACGAGGGCAGCATGAGGAGCTCTGTCAGGGTGAGGAAATGAAGAGACACAATCAGTGCATATACTGTATTGTGCAAGAGTTCCCCCCCCCCTGCACTTTATATGCTCTGTTTATGTTATGTATAGTAGTTTGTCTTCAGATTCTTCTCAGAAGGTCTGTGCTCTCATTTCTTTCCTCTCAGATAACTTATACAGTTGATGTACTGCAGGTAATCATATATGTGGATGATGCCAATGACGAGGTGCCGATGTTTACCCAGCAACAATACAACCGCCTAGGCCTGAGGGAGACGGCTGGCATTGGCACTTCTGTGATTGTGGTCCGTGCCTCAGACCCCGACACTGGTGAGTCTGGTCTTAGATCTGTCGGGAGTTTGATGTGAAGTTCTTGTTGTTAACTCTTCAATTACTCCCTGCGCAAATGTTTCACTGTTTCATAAGCAACTTCCTGGTCTTATAAATGTTAAAATTAAATACAATATCGCTTATCATAAACAGAGAGAAATATTTAGCTCACTGTGGTTTTGAAAATATCACTTCTGTTCTGCTGGTTGTCCACTGTTTGCAAGTCACCATCCTGAACACTGGTGGGAGCCACTGCAAAGGGGCATATTACATCTCTTACATCTCTTTTTCATCACTCTGGCAAACACAAAACAAGTTCTGTTATCTGTAATGTACATTTAAATTTCTACTTCTGCTCCACATCTTCAAGTTCCTCTATTCACTTCCCCTCCTGCAGAGTGTTTTTCAGAAGCCTCATGATGCATCTACTTCAATGACACACATTTCCCCAAAGCATTGGAGATGTCTGGAGACTGAAATAAACACAATGTGGCCAACAGCAGTGTTTAATACAACACAGAGAATGGGAAGCTGTTTACATGCAGGAAATAAAGCTTCACCGTCGCAATGTTATATTGTTTTCGAGTTAATTATCTTACCAACTGTTTTTATCTTTCACAGCAGTGCAAAAAGACAAATTGTGAGTTTTTAATTCAAAGCAATTCCATGCCACTCATCCCCTTCCTCCCTCAGGTGATGGTGGCGCTGTCGCGTACGCCCTTGTGTCCGGCTCAGACCGCAAGTTTGAGGTGGACGTAAGCACCGGCCTAGTAACCACCGTGGACTACCTGGACTACGAAACCAAGACCACCTATCTAATGAACGTCTCGGCCACTGACCAGGCTCCACCTTTCCACCAAGGTTTCTGCACCGTCTATGTCACGTTACTTAATGAGCTGGACGAGGCCGTGGCCTTCTTTTCTGCTGGGTATGAGGCTTCCCTGCGTGAGAACATCGCCACAGGGACAGAAGTGGTACAGGTGCAGGCCCAGTCGGCCGATAACTTGAACCAGCTGTCTTACCGCTTTGACCCTGATACGTCCCCTGCAGCGCTGGCCCTCTTCAAGATTGACAGTGTCACGGTGAGTGGGGGAGCAGTGAAGGAAAGGGCTTTAATAAAAGCAAGATATGAAGTCAATGCACATGTCTGTTTTTTGTGGGCCATCCAAAAAGTACAATGTTTCTGTCAAATTAGTTTCATCCATTTGAGGCGGTGTGATTCAGTCATTTGTCCTCCTTTGTGGTTTAAGCTAGTCTTGTTGCTGCAAGAGCGTAAGCTGATCAGAGATCTCGTTTGCTTTGAAGTCCTTTGTTTCTTGTGATAGGTGAGAAATGGGGATTTTTTTTTGTTGTTGTTTTGTGTGATGCTTTGCAGTCTTTATCTCCTTCCTTGGTCCCTTCCTGTTACATCAGCAAGGTTCTTATCTGTTATGGAATCTTAATGGAGGCGATACAGGCTTGTGTTTTAATGTTTCAGGGCCGTATCACAGTGACGGGTCTGCTAGACAGAGAAAAGGGGGACATGTACACCTTGACTGTTGTAGCTGATGATGGAGGGCCTAAAAGAGACTCTACTGTGGTATGTTTTATTATTCAGAATTTTGTTTTTAAGCTATAATCCTGTTTCCATCTTCACTTTTAAATGCATTATAGCATACGTTGTAATCTACTTTATTATAGAAAACCTAATGGCATTCCTCTTTTATTCATTGCTTCTCTCAATGGGACTGCAGAAGGTAAGACACCTTTATAAAATGTGTTTGTCTCTTATTTTTACACGTGTCGCCTCGGTTTTATATATTCTCAAAGGTGAGTGTCATTACAGCCACCTGTGATCTGTCTTTACTATGTTGACAGGTTTCAATTACCATTTTGGATGAGAATGACAACAGTCCGGAGTTGGACATCACTTCTGACACTTCAGTGGACATTCCAGAAAACGCACCCATGGGGAAGAAAGTGGCAACAGTGCTCGGACGGGACAGAGATGCCGGGCTGAATGGACTGGTGAGAGTAAAAGAAGAAAAATGGAAAAGTAGATTCACTAAGGCATTATAAAAACTCTCATTCTGTATAGTATTTACTGTATGTGTTAATGTATGTTCAAGCTGATTACAGTTAAGTAAATTTAAGCATTAGTTTCACACAAGTGGTAGACTTTTTTTCTTACCTTTCTTTCATAATTATGTTCTTAATTTCTTTATCTTTAATTGCTCTTGTTTCTCATGGTCCTGGTTTGCTGTCTATGGATTCATCACTAAATGATGTGACTGATTAAAGAGTTACAACTTGCGCAGAAAACCAACTTCTAAATTATTTACAGGTGTCTTAATGGTGAATCGTTTTTGACGGAACATAAACGTGTTGCAGTGCGGTCATTTCATTCTTCCTCCTTTCCCTTTCACTTTATCTTGTTCTGACTCATCACTCTCTCAGGTCAATTTCACTTTGGTGGCGGGAAACATGGAGGATGTGTTTCAAATCAAGACGGTGAACCACACCTATGGGGAAGTTTATGTCAATGCTCCTCTGGACAGAGAGACAGTGGACCGCTATCTTCTTAAGGTCAGGCAACATTTGAGTCAGCATGGAGTCAGCATAAATTAATGAAATGCTAAAAAACCTTTATTGTTTCAAGTTCTGGTGTCCCGCATAAGTCTGACCATACTGCATCTTGTACAAAAGACTGTTGTTGGATTTACCTTTTTTATATAGACAAAAAAGACAGGGTCCTCACACGTGGCCAGGCCTACACACTAATGCATTTTTATGGTGTTACAGGTGCGTGCTAGTGACAATGGCTCACCTCCAAGACACACAGACCATTCCCTCACTATCAACATCCTGGATGTCAATGACAACGCACCTGTTATTGAAAGCCTGAGGGGCTACAATGTCAGCATAAGTGAGGTGAGGACGCACTCACAGTTCACAGGTTTGTCTCTGTTCTCTTGCTGGCGCTAATTAATGGATCTTTTATTGTTTGACTTGTAGAACGTTGGAGGAGGCACGTCTGTCCTCCGCGTGATAGCGACTGACCGGGACATCGGTCCCAACGCCATGCTGTTTTATTACATAACGGCAGGAAATCAGGACCTGACCTTTCGCATGGATCGCGTGACAGGAGAGATGGTGACACGTCCGGCTCCTCCAGATCGAGAGCGTCAGCAAGAGTACCGACTCACTGTCACTGTGGAAGATGACGGGACGCCGCCTCTGTCGGTAAGATGCGATACACGGCATCTGTCTCTGCATAGCAGATAAACCTCTGGTGTGCTTGCATGTGTTTTTCTGGCTCTGTCATATTATAATAAAAAAACTATTTATCTGCAGCATAATGCAGTTCCCTACACAAAAGAGTATAAATAAAAGAGTCAGTCGTTATGACTAGAACTTGGCATTATATCTTCCAAAGAGCCGTCTTCTGGTCAGTCACTGTATATCATTCTCAGGATTCTTTATCCACACACTGAAGGTGCAATATTAATCAGTTATGCAAAAGCTGATCCTCTGTGTCAGCTGTGAATGCACAGGGAGCACTTTTTGTTTGTAAACGGGTCAGCCAAGAGTCCAACAACATTTCTAAAATGATGTATGTATGTTGGGTTTTTTTTTTGTTAAGAAACAGCTGCAATATTTAGTTTGTACTGACAGAGATCAAGTGCTCAACACATCTATATAAATGACCTGTTTGTTGTGCTGTCTAGGCTACAAACATATATAATAATAATAGACCTGCTCCGAATACAAGACATTTTTAATGTAAGACTGCAAAAAATGCACCAAAGAGAGTACATGGCCAAAGCCAGACATCTCCTCCACCTATCGAGCCCTCTGTCTCCTCTCATAAAATGTGATGCTAAGATTGGTTTATAATTTTCTCTGCTCAATGCCAGTCTCCCTCCGGTGTGCACCATCTTGGAAGCACACAAGTGGAACAGCCTTGTTTCATCTGTAATTGTTCCCAAGACAGCAAGTGCAGCACGTCCTTGTGTGGTGATAGTTTTGGAGACCTGCCAGTTGAAATGAACAGTGATTTCATTGACTCGACACAAGGTTCTAAGGTTTAAGAGCTCCACTTTAATGCACAAGCTACAACCGGGACAATTTAAATGCAATATACAGAGCAAATGTGCTTTAAATGCATTGCTCGGTCTCTGTCTAAAGTGAGCGTATTTTAGCGTATGAAACACAAACAGAAATTGCAAAATTGTCTGCAAATATGTACATCTGCACACACACACACACACACACACACACACACACACACACACATACACAGACTCATACACACTTAATCAGGAACACTGACATATTTGTCACAACAGACACTGAAACACTGAATGTTCTTCAAAGTGTGAAACTTGTCTGAGGAAAAACAGTAGAACACAATCATACATGCACAATACCCTGTCCTACACAATGCTACACATCAAAAGGAGATGATTTCCGTTTAGACACCTGCCGTACATATTTTACCTCGATGTAAAAAAAGAACACACCAGTGGTTTCACACAGCCACTCACAGACAACGCTGCAGTCAATTGCAAACACTTCTCCTGCGCTGACATGATTTTCTTTGGTTTTCATTTAACAACGATAAACTTCTCGCCTCACATCTGCTACAACAGCATTTAGTCCCATTGCACACAACACACACAAAAATACAGAAAATCAAAGGAAATTACAGTTTTTCCACAAAACAGCATTGTGGTGGCAGTGATAAAACTATGTTTAAACATAAAACTCAAAATCAGTGAACATGTTGGTCCTCATAATGAAACTGTACACAAGCATGGGTGACAATAAACCATTGTCAACAGGAACAGCATTGTAAAGAGTTTTTTTTTTTTTCTGAAAATACTGTTTTGGCTGACAATTTTCAGCACCATATAATTATGTTTAAGGCCACTGTGAAGTGCTGTGTATCTAGAGTACAGGAAGGAAGGAGAGTACTTAGAGCAACATAGCTAACAGTAACTGAGGTAGCGAAGGGGGAGGGGGGGAGAAAATAATGATTACACTGAGTTGGTCATAGGTTTGAATTGCAGCAAACAACTCGTATGTGGAGGAAGATTTAGAGTCCACAGCTTCACTCACACACACATGGCAGGACCACCGCCCTCAACACTCTTTGTTCATTTCAAGCAGTAGGCCCAGCCAAACAACAAGCCACAAGCTATTGTCGCCGTTTAGATGGCTCATCACACACACACACACACAAACCCAGCTCCCCACCGCAACACAAGTGCTCTGAAGGAAAAGTTCGCTTTTAGCCTCCAGCTGTTGTTGCAGGTGGAAATAATCCTGTGGTCCAGACAATGTACAGATGACAATCCCAGCAGAGGTTATTGTGAGGCAGCTTTAAAGGGCAACATTTCTCTGAAGGCAGGGAAGAGGAAGAGAGTTGCACGACTATGTCCAGATCAGCAGTTTCAGCAATGAATGAGGTTTAACCCCAGTTTAAGTCTGGAGACTCTGGGATGGTGTCTGAAACAGAGAAACACACGCAGGAAGAATTGATAACAGATCATTTACACTTACAGTATCAGCCTGCACAGACGCACTTTGTCTGACACTGATGTGGACATTTTCAGTATGTGTAGGTTTGCACAAAATTGCACCTCCTGCCCCAAATGCAGAGAGGTTTTTGCGTGAGCGACCCAATAACATTTTGTTTTTTTTCCAAACAAATTTCCCAGAGAATAGCACAAAGGTATTCTGATAGATTTCCTGGAATGAATTGTATTAGTTTGGAAACCCTTTAAAAGCAGAACAGTGAGCTCTCAGGTCTGTGTCTCAACATGTTGAAGATAAGAGGGAACTGCTGCCGGTTAGATTCCACTCACTTTATGGTCAGTTGACAAAAAAAAGCTGAAGTATGTTTTTTTTATTCACGTAACATGAAACCATAGTTGAGAAACCAGCTGTGTGCTCTGCATAACATTTGTTGACATGCTTGCCTCTTTGACACCTCCTTTGTTGGATTTTCCAAAGTGAAAAAAAATATATAAAGAAGTCACGACTCAGTTACTGGCCGAGACCCACTTCATGTTTGTTAGCTCTCGCATTTAGTGTGTTGTTTATGGAAAGTCTTCTGTAAGAATCTCTAAGTCCATGTGTGTAAACAGTTCAAGGCCATGTCAGGAAAAAGACATTTGAGATGGTTAAAGGGTGGATTTTCAGCCAGTCTGTCAGATTCTGCCCAGTCGTGTGCTTCCAGAAAACAGGGCAATCCATTTCAGTATGCCTGGAATGTCTGCAGGTGCCTCGGGGATCAGGAGAAAAACAGTCTGGATTGAATCCCTTCACCGTAACTAATGTTTCAATATTATTTCAAGTCGAGTCTGAGAAGAATTGTTGGGGCCATTAGTGTTAAATGAAAGTGCTGATGAGTGGAGAATGACTTGCGAGGAGGAGGTGGTTTCATTTGCGTGGGAGAGAAAAAAAAATGTAAAACTTCCTACGTAGGATATTTTGTCTTAGTCACAGCAACTCAGCCCAGCTGTTTTGACTTAGAGTGGGCAATGAGAATGTGAGTATTTTTCCACCAACGTCTACTTGGTGGAAAACATGCAGCACAGAGGAAAAGCGCTGTTCTTTGATTGCGTCAATCTGTACATTTTATGGATTTCCAGAGATGTGTCTGTTTGAGTGCATTGTATCAAATGTTTCTATAAAAGAGTTAGAATGCAGGTAATATGGTTAGAAGTCCCATATTTTGTTAAATTCCGATAAGATATACATTAGCACAGAAAGGGGGGTTAGAATTCCCTCATGCCACCCAAGAAAGTAGGGACAGGAGCATGTTTATCGTCGTTAGATCACCTTCCTTTTGATAACTAAAATGCTCAACAGCACCGATCTTCCCATTGTGTGCATCATTATGTATTCGCACACATTTTGAGCTCGGATTCTGCTCTTCAGGCAGGTGTGACTACTCTTCTGCTCTGAAACCACAAATGGTGCAATGGTTTAAGATTTGCACAATGTGGTCTTCCTGGAATGAGTTGTGAGTCAGTGCCGTGCTTGAAAATGTTGTCATCGAAATTGCATTGTGTGGTGCCTCACAACCTTTTAGAATTAATGGTGCCTTTATGAATATGGAACACTCACCCCCACACCCTCACAGTTGCTGGCTTTTAAACTTTGCCCTGGCCTATGTCCAAAAAAAAAAAGCATACACTCGTCAGACCACGGCACATTTTTGGGTCCAGGATGTTGCTTATATATTGGTATGTTGTTGTTTCATCTGTTCAATATTATCCGTGACTCCTTTGTGTATTTAGGCTCCGCGCCCCCGTCCAGTTTGTCTGTTCAGCTTCCCTGCATTTGTGTTCTGTTCCTTTGTGCTTTTCCATTTACATCAGTCTGCTGCTGCATTGTGTGCCTGGTTATTTGTATTAAATACCTCCATTGATCTACCTGCTTTCTTTGCATGTTATCATCCACTCAACACAGAACGCCCCTTTCAAACTTAGTGCTAAAGATATCACCCTTTGCACAACAGCCATTTTGACAGGTCACAGGAGGAACATCATGCTCAGTGCATCAATGCATTTTTGCCCACTTCAAACCTATGCTCACTTAGAACCATTTCCAGGCTGTGTGGGTATTAAGTGGGTAGGAAGTGGGCAAATTGAGCACATATGGTTTCATTAACATGGGCCCCACATGAAGCCCATGTGTGGGCAAACCTGGGTGGGGCCACCATGGAAACCACAGGCCAACCTTCTTGGGATCCATATTGTCAGCTCGAATATTATCCTTATGATACAAGGAGTGAGTAGTAAATGATTAACTAGCATCTCCTTTAGTATAAGCTGCGTGCTGTGTTGTCATGATGTATAGTTTTGTGTGTGTGTGTGTGTGTGTCTGTCTTACCCTCTATTGGGAAGAACACATCCCCGTGTGCAGGGGGAGACAGAGGGGTTCCGGGCTCAGACAACAGGTGGCGTCCTGTATCTGAGGACTGTCTGGTCATGATCTGAGAAACGGTGCGGGTGTGGATCTGTGGTGACCCCCCAAGGAACACTGGGTTTTCATGACCATGGGCCTCACTGAACATGCACAAACGGACACAAACAAGGATGGGGAAGCATACCGATGAGCAAAAAAATCACACACGTAACTGTTTGTTGCTCAAGAAATAGAAGATACTAGTCTGCTACTAATGTGTTTGTTTTCTACTAACAAATGTCAATAGAAACAAGAGTATTTATATTAAGTGGAATCAACATGGTTTGCAGAAACTACTGAGTGTGTAAGAAATGTTGTGGCCACTAGAATTTCCATGTTAAGAAAAAGTCAATATAAAACGCAGCTGTGAAAACTGGCCTATGACAGACTGTGGGAAAAACATACCTGTCCATCCTCACCAGCTCTTGTGCACCTGGGAGAGAGGAAACAGGAAATGGGCTATTGTGAACGGATTGGAAAAGAGCGGAACAATACAGATGCGGTGTGAATGTGATTCGCACTGCGTGAAATGCAGTTAATCTGCCTCAGTGACAGGAAATATGTGTCAGACCAAACACTATGGGGAACCAAGTGTTAACGTGTGTTTTGTGTGAGTGTGTGTAAGACGTACGTCTGCTCGACTGGGCTTTTTCCCTTTGTTTGTACACAAGCACCAAAATAAGTGGCAGAAAGAGCAGAGCCAAGATGCAAGCTGCTATGGCCAAGGCCATTGGAACAGAGCCTGAGGGAGCAACAGAGAGACTGAGAGTTAGATAAATGGCATCAGTGGCCTTCCATCAATTGGCTATGAAGCCTTGAATATGGTGATTTACCTCCAGATGGTATGGGATCCCAGACAGTGCAATCTTGAGATCCCTTTCTCCCTGGAAGAGAGAAGAAATACATTGTTGCTCAGTGAGTAAATACTTAATATAGCTAATTGAATACAATAAAAATGATATCTAGGCACTTGAGACCACAATGAGTGCTCATAGACCACAGATAGATTAAAGGTACTACCATAATCCTGTTCTGCTTGACAGAGGCATGATTTATTAATGTTACATCAATACATTTGTCCTTACGTGGTGTAACATGGAGAACAATGTGGCTGTGCTGTCTCTGTATCACGGTGCCATGTTTATGAGCCACCTGGTAGTCCAGTAATATACAGCAGTAGCGGCCTTGGTCAGCGCGGGTCACGTTCTGCAGAGCCACCCAGAAATTATGCTCTGAATATCCAAATTGTACTTGTGTCACACTGTGGTTGCCATGGGAATGACCACCTGAGGTTGTGTGGTGTGGGCCCATTTTTTCTTTACACTGCTGATCGCTGTGGGGTGTGAAAAACCAGCCATACTTCAAGACATCAGTGGGGTGCATGGCAGTGCCTCTTTGGGCACACACCAGTTTGACAGTTGCACCTTCAGGACAGGTGTAGTACAGATGGGGGGCAGAAACAGTAATTGTGGCGTCGGACATCACCCCTTTGGCTAGAGAGAGGAAGAAAATATGGAAGAATGTAGTCAGCACATAGTTCATTACAACACACTTTTACTCCTATTAGATAATTTAATCAGTCTTTCTTTGAAGCACCTTAAACAAGCTCTACCATGTGCTAATCTACAGGATTTAGGCAACAAATTCTATTTGTGTACGTTGATGTTATTGGGTTAAAGTCTACCGATCCTTCAGAAGTAATTTTTTGTCCCCAGGTGTGTAGATGTGTAAACTGCATGGAAAGGCTTCAGTAAACTGCTTGTGTTTTCACCTCTCATCCAAGTTTTCTTCAGTTTTCAATTGAAGAAATGTAAAACTTGGAAGTGATGAAGCCTTTTGGAAGACAGGTGAAACATCTTCAAGAAAAGTCAAGCAAGTCCAGTTGCCTGTTATCCCCGAATACTGAGAACCTTCAAAATGAAAGGAAGTCTAGGGCATGTTTGATAATTATACTTAAAGGGCAGAAGATTCAACTAGAACAAAATGCTGAAAGCAATATTTTATGAGCAATGTGCCAAATATCCAGCTCTCTTTCAGAGACTACAGTTGCTGCACAATATAGCCCTGATCAGTCATAATGATAGTAATATGGTCCATCATGAAATTGCATGGGAAATCACTGTTCCATTCAAATTAATTGTCAAGTAAAATTGAGTTAGATGAATTTCCTGTCTGGTGCAGCCAGTCACGACACAAATAACCACAGTGCAAATGCAAATTAAAGCCACGAACAGAAAAACATGAATTTAAAGCCACAGTCCAACAATTTTCTTCTCCTATTTTCTGCACACTACATGGTTTCAGCTTTTGAGTCAGCGCAGTTTCTTTGCAGTTCTATATTTGTGTTTGTATACAGTGGCATGCACAGACATTTGGAAGAGCAGGGGAGAAAATTAAAGGTACACCTACTGTGCACCAATGGGGCAGGCACCACGAGTATATACATATACAGGGGACATCCTTTACAACACAGCATCACTTTCTATCACAGAGATGGGCATTTTCTGCTGAATATAATTTTCTCTGTGGACATCCTTTGGGACGCTAGGGAAATTCATAACAACACCCCTTTTGATTGGAAGGGCACTGCATCACTTTTCTCCACTAGAAAGGCACTTCTTTAAAAAACAATCCATCCATCCATCTTCTACTGCTTTATCCTGCACATGAGGGTCGCTGGGTGATAGGCGGGGGACACCCTGGACAGTTCAACAGAAACAATCCATTTTTTTTTATGTTTTGCTTTAGAGGCATCAAATGAATGGCAGCCAGTAAGAGCACTTCCACGTGTTTTTACCACTCTAGGTCACATACTAATCTCCTGGGAGTGAAATGGTCCTTTCAGACACCTACAGTAAAGCATTTCTTTAAGGATGTGTGTAGAAGTCGTGTTACATCATTTCCCACAATCATTGCTCCACACAACTTAAATGTACATTCTGGAAACCAAAGAGAGAGAGAGCTGTAAAATGTTGCACAAACCATTTTCCACTCACGCTCACGTTGCCACCTCCAACCACATCCTGTTCTCACTTTGGTGCAACAGTGGAATGCATGAACAACTAAACTCTGTCATGTGTACACTGAATTATTATTTAATTGCAGTACCGCTTACTAACTAACTTAGACATGGAGAAGTGCCCATTTCAGTATCACCAGCCAGCATGTAAATCAACAGAATAATATGTACCCTGGTTTTCCTCACTTAAATACATCATAACAATCTGTTTGCTTTGCGTCTGGTGTTTGGATTCATGAATGCTTGATGCAAAAGCAACAAACTGGGGTGTGCATGTGGATGTGTGGGGGTGAACTTCACCAAAAGAGAAATACGCATGAGTATTGATGCAGTCAGAGATTTTCATCGCAGATTTTACTGTGTGTGTGTGTGCGTGGAGGTTAACTGGTCAGTGCCAAGATTTAAGGAGTGGACTTCCTTCCTGTCGTGTCCCAGCACCAGGACCCAGCTCCTCTTGCCCCTCTCATCGGCCTCCTTACTATTCACAATCACTGAATCTCCACAGCTGCTGCTGTTGCACAATTATGAAAATGTCATCATATTTCCCAATCAGTTACATGCGTTTGGATGTGTTTTCCATCTGTTGTCAAAAGGTGCACACACACACACACGCACTCTCTTTCCACAGTAAGGGCAGCAACATGTTTAGAGTATCAAGTCAGAGAACAGCAGAAAGGTTAAAAGCAGTTCACTATTAACCACCAAGTACAAACATTTTGGTTCAGTGACTTTATAAGTGAGGAAGTGCATCATTTTCTTCTTAGTCATAATGTCAATACCATCTTTGCATTTACACTCTGCTGTGCAGGAAATACAGCAGATGCCCGGCCAATGACCTTTACTTTTTTCATTAGCTGTGCATATACAGTATGAGTGCATGCAGCGTATGTGCCGTGTTCCTGTGTTTGCAGCTGAACTCTGCACTGGTCATTGTGTTCGGAAAAGCAATAGGAAAACCAGGGAGGGTGATTAAAGTGAAACTCCTGCCCCCGGGCTGTTCCTGCCTGTGCGGTGGGACAATAGCTGGGGAACTCCTTCTCCTCTCCTGTTTCACACCCACCCTGTCTTCCTCCCTGTCCTTCTTTTTGACAAGTCCACCCTAGCTTCTCCTGTTCAATTTATCCTAGAAGTATTGTACAATATGTTTTCACATTTAAGCCTGACTTGTCCCTCAGTGTTGATATTAAGGAGCCAAAGCTTAATAAACTGCTGGGAAACTGTAATTTACACCTTAAATGATACATGGCTGACATGACCAGACCTTGCTGAAGGAGCATGGAGACAATGGGTACCTTTTTATTTTTAGCATTAGTCTTTTAGGGTGCCAAGTGGGTGGTGTTACTATAGTGTCAGTATTTCAGCTGTGTTTCAGATGTGGTTGCAACCATGTAAAAACAGAGCACAAGGTTGGTTTGCTTCATGTCTGGCACAGACAGGATTTCTTTCACTTGTATGCACTATAGACATCTGGGTTTTTGGCCCTATTATACATTTAAGTTTTCTCCTCTGATTTCTGTTCTCAGGCTCCTGGAAGCCCCCCGGGGGCCCTGAAACAGGCACTCCTTTGTTTTAAGCCTGGATGCCACCTGTTTGTGACCTTTCTTTTTACATTCAGTCATGCAGTTGTTGTATGTTCATTAAACATGTCTTACTAAAACTATACTTCTGCAGATTAGACAATGTATTTATTATTATTCTGTATTGATCAAGTGTTGTTAAAGCTGCTTCACCCCACAAACACATCAGACCCCCTTTTTCACACCTAGTCTAATGGTAATTATAACCAACCCATTACAGGGTGTTAATGAAACCAGCAGGGGCATCCTAGATTACCCCAAATGCAAACACTGAGTTTCAGGTGAGTTTTCATCACTAGGAAGTGTTCAAATGTGACATTTCTGACACTTCCTCGTTGTGAGAGGAAGTGTTTTGGAGTCAGTGATGTTAGTAATCATGACTACAGATACATGGCAACTGAATTTGATATCTTAAGGTGTATATTAATGTTTTGTGAGGCAGTTTCAGATCAAGAGACTTGTTCAAATAGCTTTTTACAAAATAATGGGGTGTACACAAAAGAAAATATATCTTTCTTTTTTTTTTAAATGTATGTAACAACCAAGTTGTGTAACCACAGCTTCATAACAATATTTGCAACATACTGCAGGTTTCTTCACTCAGCTGTCATTTTGAAAGTGTAAATGTTTTTTTTGAAAACTTCAAATAACAGTTTGAAGAAAGTGATGTAATCATCACTTGTTTCCTCTCTCTTAACGAGTCTTCCTGCTTTAATGCTGCAGTTGTTAATATGATAACTCTATGTCTTAAGAGCTTCTGCTCTATCCACAGTGGTCAGTGTGGTCTCCTAGTGCTTTTCAGTGAATCACTAGAAGGCCATTGGTGTTGGGGGACTTTTTAAACTCATCATTCTTGCTGCATACTTAACACCAGACATGAAAAGTTCAGCTTGTCAGACCTTTAAAAAGGTTATGCCCCAGGTAATCTGAGAGAAGAAGTGGAGACCTCTCCAGTTTCTCCTTATCGTGAACATGCATGATGTGCTTGCACAACTCCAGCACGTCAACACATGAAACTGACCCAGGGAGACATTTTTTATTGCTGTGTTCTATAAATGACTTATTTATTTCACGTGTGGGATCAATGAAACCAGCCCTGTCTCACAGGGGGAGTCAGGACGGAAGAAAAGAGACTTCACATCCTGTGGTGTTCATTGACCATTTCTGACTCTGGCATTGTCCTTCATGTGAGCTACGTGCTTATCTGGACTGAACAGAGAGGGAGCCGTGATTATTGCTCTGTTTTTCTCAAGTCATATTTTGGGAGGAGCAACATATGAATGATAGAGGCACAAACAGCTGTTTTCATCATAGTCTGAAAGGAAGGAAACAAAAGGCGAGTTAACTCGGCTACAGAGGAGGGCACTGCAGTGGAGTTATTAAGTTTTAAGCTTTTTATTGGAGCGGTGGGATTTTATGAGCCTGCAGTAACTAAATCAAAGGCTTTAAAACTAAAACTGCACTGTACTTCATTACATTTGATTTCTATAAAGCTCTTGTCTATTTGGATTATAAACTAGTTTTGAACACTGTATTAAGCATTTTGCTGTGGATTATTTAGCCTAAATGTTGGGTAAACATCACATGTTGCCTTCGACAGAGTTATCATGTGAGCTTATCTAAACAGACTAAATCCTGAAGTCGAAAGCTGATAACCTCTGCAAGGTTTCAGTGCTGTTTGAAGTAAGTGAGGATCAGTGTGGCCTGAAGGTAACAGCTGCTTCCCCTCACTCCTCCAGCCCCAGATGCCTAAGCTCTCACAGCCATGTACTTTAAAATCACTTAAAAAAATACCAGCATTTCATCAAAGCTCCCACTAAAGTAAATTTGAGTGAATACTAAGCAATAACTGAGTCGACAAGTTACTTGAGCTCATCAAAACTTTTCCTGCTGACTTTTTTTTTTCATTTCTGAATCTGATCATGAGTTTTTCAGAATACATTTGTGTCCATTTTCAGACATGCAACCATGAAAGCAGAGAGGGACCACTCTTCTGTTTGTGGCTATATTATACTACAGTGTGGGTTTAGGGTGGATTTACAGATCACTTCATTCCCCCCAGGGAGGAGCTTTAACACAGCTTCACACCAGATGTTCTGCCTCAAAACAACAACAGCAAAAAGGGAAGTCTGAAAACACTGAAATAGTTTAGACTCTGGGTTTTTGTGTGTGCGTGCGTGTGTGTCTGATACAACATGCACGTGTCTTCATTTAAATATTGTAAATGTTCATATCACCCCACTTGAAAGGGCAGGTATATTGGGCACATTCACACCTCTTAATGTGTTAAAATGTTACTTTTGGAAGTAACATTTTGTATCATATGATACAAAATGTTACTTCCAAAAGTTAAAAAGCTAAACTAAAACGTTATCTTTTTTGGTGTAATACGTTGGCACAGACCTGGGACAGTATGACCACAGGTGTGAGGAGGAGTTTAGGTGTATGGATGGATGTCAGAGGTCTTACCTGCAGCCACGGAGAACAGGACGCAGTACAGCCAAAATATCCCTACTGAGCGACAGTGTAATCCCTCTTCCATAGTTGGCTCCTGATGATGTGTTTAAAAAAAAAACACTTTGTCTATTTAAACTCTTTAAAATACCATCAACTCTGTTCCAGCACCGAGCTGTCTGGTACTCCTTTGTCACTGTGTCTCTCACTTGACTTGGTCCTCCTGAACTTTGCAGCATAGATGCAACTTTAAACATCGAGTCACAATGCTCCTCCCCCTGTTCCTCCTGTCCCTCCCCCCTCTCCCTCCCTCTCTCTGTCTCTGCCTCGACCCCTTTGAGTAGCATAACTTGTGTTTGCAGTATCTGACACCAAAGATCATCAACCTTCGTATCGTTTATTCTGTCTGTCTGTATGCAGTACTTCAAAGACCACCCATAAGATATTATAATAATAATAATAATACTTATTGTTATTATACAAAGTTACAGTGTGCTTTACAATGTTTTACAAAAGTAATGATATAATAAAAACAATGAATTTTTTGTCGTGAAGCTTTCATTAAAGATAATGTCTGTCCAGATCTAAGAAAAAAAAGCTTTGCTGTTTATAATTTGTATAAACACGGGGTATTTCCTCAAGGGTATAAGAAGATTTGGCAGCAATGAATGGTCAAATTTAGATTGTAACAAAGTGAGGACTCCTCTGCTTACCATTCCCTTTTCCAAGTCTGTTAGGTGACTACGGTGGCGTCCAGAAACCAAGTTTTGTTCTTCACTTGCACATTCCACTTTTGCTTCAAAAACCAAAACACACACTCTGACTAGTTTATACGTTCGAGCTGCTCCACAAGAAGGCTGTCTCTGTGCAGCAAAGACCTTGCCTAAAGTACACATAAAAGGCTTACTTATTTTATTTTACAGCAGTTACACACTATACAAACTTACTTGCAGGAAGTCATCAAGTTATTCAAATATACCCTCTTAAATGTTGCACACTGGACCTTTAAGGAAACTCCCCCAGGGCTGCAGATCTAAAAGTGATTTAGAGGTGTAATTTCAACATGACATGAAACCTGATCTAAATGAGCAAAGTCCCCACACTTCACTATTTAGCTTTACTTCCAGTCATCCAGGTCAGAGTCATCTTCAGGTGCTGAGGGCAACTGGACTTGCTTGAGTTAAGTTGAAGAAACACTTGTGACTCAGGTGAAACTAATAACCTGAAACTGAGTCAACGGGTGAATGGTCTGCATTGTTTCACAGAACGACTCTGCAGATGGATGTGCAGCCTTCAGAAGCTGAAGAAGCCTCTTATAGATGAGAGGTGAAATGTCTATAACTTCATTTAAGCAAGTCCAGTTGCTTACAGCTAACTCTTATTAGGGTTTGTTGCCTATAAACATATAATGAAAAGCAGCTTGTTTTTTGTTTTTATAGATAAACAGTATTTCTTTATTTGTTGAATTGTGAAATGTCATCAGTCTCTTTAAACCGAGAAAAGACTCTTTTGTTAAACTGGTGGAGCAGCAACTGACCCAACACCCGGACTTTAATTCAATATGATACTTTTACTTGGGCTTTCATATGCGAACCTGTTAGTGGTGATGATTAACTGGTTTCCTTCAGGATCCACTTTTGCTTTTGCCCTTCAGAGGGGGGATGATGACAGGAGAAGAAACGAGAGCTTTCAGCCAACATGCAGAATCTCCTCTCCGCCTCACTGACTTTTACGATTTACTTTTAGTTCACTTAAGATATTGTACTTCAATCTGCCTGAAACAAAATCAACCCTTTCTTCCCACGTTAAATGAATCCTGAATATTACATCCACTTTTCACTTCATGGACGAAGATGAAGCAATATGTTTAATCTCTAGCAAAATGCTGTCATCACTGTGGAGATGAATGATGTGTAACGGTGTGTGTGTGTGTGTGTGTCGTGGATGGAGCGTGTTAAAAAATGTCTAAATTTGACTGCAAAGATATCATTAAGTCTTTAATGTAAATTGACAAATGGTGATTACCTGACTGTCATGCTCATGTGTTTTTTGTAGGGTTGTCTATCATGTACATTACGGAAGTGTTTGAAATTTTGCTCTTTTATACGATGATAAATCACCAGATTAGTTCACCATTATAATGATGAATTGACTACAGTATCGCATCTAGTCTCGCATGCAGGTCCAGCAGACAGCGTACGGTGGAAGTGAATTACAAATTTGTCTGTAAGATTTGATACAATAAGCCATAAATTGTAGGTAGAGCTGCAAAAGTTTTACTGCGTCGCTTTGTTTCTGTCGCAGACCTCAACCACCATCTATGTGCGCATTGTGGACGAGAACGACAATGCCCCAGAGTTTCCTGAGGAGGAGTATGTCACAGTGCTGAGCGAGGGACCAGACACAGTGGGTGCCACCATCGCCACGGTAACAGCCATCGACCCAGACGAGGGTTTGAACGGCACTTTGCGATACGCTATCGCTCAGGGCAACCTGATCCAGACCTTTCGCATCAACAGCATCTCGGTGAGATATGGAGAGCAGTATACGCTCGCGTTACAAACCACATCAGAAACGGGGTTAATCATCTGTGTGTGATCTGTGTAATTAGGGGAGAATCACTGCTGTAAAGGAGCTGGACTTCGAGATCAGCAGTGGACACTACGCTCTGGTTGTCACAGCAACGGACCAGTGCCCAAACCCTGCTCTTCGCTTGACATCCAGCACAACAGTAAAGATGCAACTAATATTTCCTGTACATGAAGTTTAGTGAATGTTTTGGATTTCAGAACAAAAAATATGTTATGAAAAACAACAATAGTGGATCAATAAATCCTAATGATGGATATTTATGTACAGTATGTGTCAAGGGTGTGAGAGTGGAAACCCTGTTGGTAGACTAATTGTACTTGATCAGTCTCCTCCTCTCCTCTTCTCCTTTTAGGTCCTCATAAATGTCCTAGATGTGAATGATGTGACACCAACTTTCCCCAGACCCTACGAGGGGCCCTTCGATGTTACTGAGGGCCAGCCAGGTCCTCGAGTATGGACACTCAGAGCCAGTGATGAAGACTCTGGGCTCAATGGCAAAGTGGAGTACAGCATCACTGGTGGAGACTATCAGAGTCAGTGCTGGACTGGATTTCTGTGGCTATAGTGATAAATAATTAAACCCTGCAGCTCTGAGCCTCTTTTTCGCTTCCTCTCTCAGATGAGTTCATGGTCTCTCCCGTGGAGGGTGAGCTGCGGGTGAGGAAAGACATAGAGCTGGACCGAGAGACAACAGCCTTCTACAACATCACTGTCACAGCCCGAGATCTGGGTACCCCGTCTCGCAACAGCTCGGTGGGTTTTATAAACATTCATACGGACAAACGTATGCACACTCGCTGATCACTATTACCCATAACAAGCTTCACTTCTGTGCTACATCGTTAGATGACTCATCAGCCTGCGTATGAGTTTGTCTCTCTTAGAAAGTGGGGCATGTCATAGTTTATATACATTGTGTATATACACAGTGCTTTTATTAATTTATTAGACCACCACGCAAAGCCACAGCTGCCCTAAAGTAACAGCACTGGTAGTTGTCAAAATCATTTTGTATGTGTGTGTAATGGTTAATATACCAGTTTGTAGAAGCTCTTTACTGAATTGAAATTATATTTTTAATGCTAAAATATGATAATTATTATTATTATTATTACATGTTATCTATGAATTTTCAAATTTTGTCTATTTCTTTATTTTTCCTTAGGTGGTGGTTGGGGTCAAAGTTCGAGACATCAACGACAACGATCCAGTCCTCCTGAACCTGCCTAACAGCACCAGCGTGAGCGAGGGCGCCTCCATTCACACGTCTGTGGCCAGAATCCGAGCTCGCGATGCGGACAGCGGACGCAATGCACTGCTCACTTATAACATCACTGCCGGCAACCAGGATGGGGCCTTTTACATCAATGACACAGTGAGAGGAATGGATGGATGGTGTGATTTAGGCATGAAGATTAGAACCATTTCAACCTGCGACTCTTATAACAGTGGAGCGGGTGGTCAAACAAATAGCAAAGCCTGTGAGGAGAGGGCTTGTGACTGGCACCTTGCATCAGTTTAACCTATTTCAGGAGAGTGTCCCAGCAAATAGTCGTGTTAAGTATGGACTTCTAAGCACACGCTTGACTTCATCTCTGGTCTCTGTGTCTCTCAGACAGGTGTGGTGCAAGTGAACAGGCCGCTTGACAGGGAGCGAGTGGCTGAATACAGACTCACCGTCACTGTCAAAGACAACCCGGAGAATCCCCGCATTGCTCGCAGGGTAAACCCACTTACCAGAAGTGTTCATACGTTTCAATCACAGGCAGTTTCACAAAAAGCCCATATAATATGAATAAGCTGTACAAAAGCCATATGTCATTGTTTTAAGTGGAAGAGGGAGCTCAATGTTGTTGTTGTTCTTAGTGTTTTATGACAGGTGGCATCTATAATGTTGCTTTACTGCGTCCTTCTTTTCCATCTGTTGCCTCTCTTCTTACCTCGTTTCTGTTCTCATTCTGCAAAATTACAATAAAATGCATGAATCAGAGTTAAAGGACCCCTCGTTTTACGTGGCCATTTTACTGCTGCAGCCTTACACTGTCTTTTTAAAATTGAGGTCTTCATGACGCAGTGTTTACTGATAAAAAATATGAATCTGACACAACTCACAATGTGGTTGTGAAGTTTTTTTTCTTCTTAAAGCTGTTATGTGGCATACCTCTCTGCAAAAGGTGAGACACTTTTTTTCAGTCCACAGCTGCAAACAAACAAGTCAAGTACTAGCACAGTGACAGCAGTGTACTGGGATGTCCTTAACACAAGTCAAATGCAAAAAACGGTGTATTCTTACTCTCTAACAGTGCCGTGCTTTGTATACTCTTGTGTACTACGGTTATTATTATTTCTTTTCCAGTCCCTTTCTCATATTTATGTTGTACTAATGTAATTGTTTGTTCATACACCCACTCCCACCCCTCACTACTCCAGGATTCAGACCTATTGGTGATAACCGTACTGGATGAGAACGACAACAGGCCTGTATTCACCAGGACCAGTTACAGGGCTGAAATCACCGAGAACTCTGCAGCAGGTAGCTGGTGGTGATCTCTCCTTGCTGCACAGAACACTGTGTCAAAACACCGTCTACACACTACAGTCTGCTCCACCACTTCCTGAATTTGTTTACGTACAGTTCATGTTGAGTTTATTTTTTGTTCCTTTGACTCTTGAGTGTTGAGAGGTGTTGTAGGTTTACATTTCTGTGAATATAGAACATTAAAGTCTCTGTTACAATGAAACTATTTTTTACACACATATGTATAGCGTATATGTATATGTATATATATATATATATATATATATATATGTGTGTATATATGTGTGTGTGTATATATATATATATATATCAGTAAGCATCATGAAACTACATAAAACCTCATGACTATAATGAGTTTACTTGTTCACTTGTCTGTAACTTTAGGCAGCACAGTCACAGTGTTGAATGGGCCGGTCTTGGCTGAGGATAAAGACATTGGACCCAATGCTGTAGTGAAGTATCGGCTGCTGGGACCAAGAGGGGACCTCTTTACTGTCGATGCCAACACTGGTAACATTTTTTGTAACTCCTTCAGGAAACACACGTACACACAGAGGAAGCAGAGCCGTGCAAAGGTTATTGTCTCTTCATCTTCTGCCAGGCTTGATACGCGTGCGTCCGGGGGCAAACCTGGACCGCGAGGCGTTTCAGGAGCCGCGGGTCGAGCTATTTCTGGTTGCTGACGACATAGGAGGTTTAAACAGCAGTGTCCCTCTGACAGTTACCATCCTGGACCAGAATGACAACCCTCCTGTCTTCAGTCCATCCAGTTTCAGTGTCCGCCTCCCTGAGAACAGCCCCACAGGTGTGTGCACTGGCTGCTGCCTAATGTAGTGTACTAGGAGGAGTATGACTTGCATATAAATCTACAGTGTTCACAAGGTTGTAGTTGTCACTGACAGAAGAATAAAGGGAATAGGGGAATTGACTATTTCCATTTCAAGATTATGTGCACTTAAATTCTTTGCACTCCCCTGTGTAAGTGTAAAGGGTTTACAATTTGAAAATGGCAATTAGTGGTCACATGTACACAAGCTTGTGCACGTGTGTGTGTCATTTTTGTGTCTCTTTCAGGAGTGGTGGTGACTCAGCTGTCTGCCACCGACGCAGACTCCGGCTCTAACGGCTGGCTGATGTATCGCTTGGAAAGTGGTGCTCAGGACCGTTTTGTGGTGGACCCGCTCTCCGGTGCGGTCTTGGTTGGCAACAACACACTTGACAGAGAAGACCGTGGTTCCTACCGCCTGGTCGTCATGGCGATCGACCGCGGCACACCCCCACTTTCAGGCACAGCCACCCTCACGGTCATCCTGGACGACGTCAACGACTCGCGCCCACGTTTCCTAGATACTTTGAAAATGATTAGTGTCAACGAGTCCACACCGCCTGGTGTGGTGGTGGCCACGCTCACCGCCGAGGACCTTGATCTTCATCCCCGGCTGGAGTATTACATCATCTCAGTGGAGGCAAAGGATGACGGGAACAATCCAGTGGATGGTCTGCAGGAGTCCTTTGGCATCGATCTACACACTGGTGAGTCATGGATCTTCTGATCCAGTTTACTGAATAACACAGGGTCTTACTTGTGGGACAAAAACAAGATGCTTTCCTGTGTGTTATCAGGTGCAGTGTTTGTACGCAACCCGCTGAACAGAGAGCAGGTTGCGACATTTGAGATCATTGTGTCCGTACATGACAATGCCAGCGACATCATCGACAAGTCAGGAAGTGTCCCCAATGGTAAGTTCATTTACAAATGACGACCCTAGCTTCGGTTTTGTGCGTTCTTTCAGTTTTTGAAATCAGTTTTCACTCTGTCTCTCTTCAACGCAGCGAGACTAACCATCAACGTGTTGGATGTCAATGACAACGCTCCTCGTTTCCGGCCCTTTGGAGTGTCCAACTTCACCGAAAAGATTTTGGAAGGAGCTCAGCCAGGTACAACTCTACTGTCAGTGTCAGCTGTTGACCCGGATAAAGGACCCAACGGGCAGGTCATCTACCAGCTGCTTCACTTGCCCCGAGGTGGATACGTCAGACTGGAGGACCCATCTGTTGGTATGAAATAAGCTTCTGTACATGTTACAGTTTTGTTTCAATTGGTAGTTACTTTTTAAAACTCTTTACACAGTGCCATCAACATGCATCTCAAACAAACACATGTCTCAAAATAATAACTAATTCA